>NC_091806.1:36027651-36330681 GCF_041296235.1 Equus asinus | reverse complement strand
GGAGCTGGGGAAACAATGATGACAAAACTAAGTCCCTGCCTTCAAGGAGTTTACATTTGGAGCAAGAGGCAGAAATAAATAGATACATAATGACAGGCAGTAAAAAGTGCTAGATTATCTCAAGTAAACCCCACTGCAAAGCAAGGCATATGCTCCCCATTCTATGGAAGAAGATGCTGAGATGCATAAAAGTTAAATTGCTCAGGCCCATCCAGCCAAAATTTAAAATACTTGAATCTCAGTTCAAAGACTATTGTCTTTTGAACAAGCCGCCTCTAAGTTTCATACTGCAACCCTGAGGTTACAAAATAGGCAATCCACCATTCCATCCTGACCTGACATCGCACCTGATAGTCTAGAACCTTCTAAAGTAATTGACCAGAAGACAAAGTGGAACTGTATTAATTCAAAAGAGAAGCCAGCAGTAAGTAGCTTCAATCTCTGTTTCTAGAGACCTGACTTGGCTGGTCCGAGGCTCTCTATATGATGCCTCCAGCCAATGTCTCATGGAACTGTAACACACTGAGAGAATAATTAGAATTCTTTTCCCCACACATCTCTTTCCTTAATAAGTCACCTTTCTTAGGACAATTTTATGGAAATGGAAAAGAAAAACACAAGAGGCATAACATCAGAGCTCAAATTAATGAGGAAAAGCTTTTACTTCAAAGTGTATGTTAATACGCTTTTTCTAATTTTCAAAATCAGAAGCCATTTAAAATCTATTTAAAAATTGGACACAATAGAATATCTTTTCAAAGAAAGATTACCAAAATCCAAATACCCACAGATAATAGCTGCTACTATTGAGGTAGACATCTTTCCAGACTTCTTTTAAACATATAAATTTTGGGGTCTGCCCAGTAGCATAGAGGTTAAGTTTACATGTTCTGCTTCGGTGGCCCAGGGTTCGCCAGTTCAGATCCCGGGTGCAGACATGGCACCACCTCTCAAGCCATGCTGTGGTGGGTGTCCCACATATACAGTAGAGGAATATGGGCATGGATGTTAGCTCAGGGCCAGTCTTCCTCAGCAAAAAGAGGAGGATTGGTAACAGATGTTAGCTCAGGGTTAATCTTCCTCACAAAAAAAATAGATTTATTTGCAAAAGTAACAGTATGTGATACAGTCAGCACTTCAACCTATCACTAAAAAGGACTCTTACCACATCTAAGAGTAAAGTTCTACATTATCAATTTTATTGGCTGAAAATACTGAATTATTCTATTGTACAGTAACTTATTGAACAAGTTTTATATATCAGATATTAATCTAAATTCTTATTTCTTATAATCTGTACTGTCACAAACTTTCTTTGCACTTATGGCATTAAGCACTTGATTTATTAACTGTTTAGCATAAATTCCTAAGATATAATTCCTGAGTCAAAGGACTTGCACATTTTAAGTTTTGGCACATATTTCAAGAATGACCCCAGAAAGTTTGTCCCTCTGTACCCTCCTACCAACCATATATCTCCTTCCCCATATCCATGCAAATAATGGGTCTTTTAAACATTGACCAATACTTCAGGTGAAAATTGATATCTCATTGCAATTTTAATTTTCATTTCTTTGCTTAATAGTGTAATTGAACATCAATTCATATATGAGCTGACCAACTATATTTCTCTGTGAATCATGACCCACTTTTGTTTTAAAGTATACATTTCTCACTGAATGATAAAAGCTCTATTTATAGCAAAAGTAGTAAACTTATTTTGTATTATTTTTTACATACATTTTCCCAAGTTTTTCATTCATTTTTAGTTTTTAACTTATTTTTAATGCTTTTGAAACATGGAAGTTTCATATTTTTATTCAACCAAATCTAATAGTCTTTGGTAATCTTTGGTGTAATGCTTACAAAGTTCTTCTCAACCCCAAAATTATAAAAAACAATTACTCAAATTTTATTCGAATATTATAATAAATTTTTTTTTTGGCATTTGTATCATCAAGATGACAAACTCTTCAGTCTTCCATTTCAAGTTAAAATGTGTTGTAATTTATTTTGGCTTATAACATCCATCTATAAAAAGAAATCAAACATCCAACCACAATTAGAATTAGGCTGTTTCTTTACAATACCTTAATCATTAGTTAAAATTAGAAAACTAATGTAATTTTTGACTAGACCTAGACCCAGTAAAGTTCATGTCTGGACTTATAGATGTACACAAAAACGCATTTCCAAAATGCTGAGTGCAGCATTATTTGAAAATAGTAATGAGGGCCCAACTAGGCAAACTGAAGGGGGCAATGTATGATTTTTGTGGCCCCTCACCTCCTGCAGATTCTACAAGCCTGACTCCCAACGCTACACACCCATCCTTAGTTTCCATATTACCTTTTCAACCCCTGTCGGCCAAGACTGCTATGATTTCCTGCCTAGCGCCCATTCCAATCTTGCCTTCATAACCAATGCTTGTTCTGGACATGGCTGATTGCCTTATACCTATGAAAATCAGTCTCTACCTTAGTAACCAATGTATTTACCCATCACATCTACAAAGGATTAGGGAGATCTTACAGCAACAACAGCAAAACACGTAACAAAACAACAAAATATAAGTAGGAAACTGTTAAGAGATTACAGTTGAGAAAGTATGGAGTAGGAATGTAACACATATATAGGTTTTTGAGTGTATGGAAGACAAAACAGAAATAGCCCAGTACGTAGTCTTCATTGTCTAAGAGGAAGATCTTACTGGTTTCCTAGGGGAGCTGTCCCTGACACTTGGGTCTAGGACAAATGTTTCCCTTGGAGTTTCAAGTTGGGAAGCTAATATATCTTGCCCTCAATACAATCCTAAGGTGGGCTCTTCTTTGTAGACACCTTTTATAAAGGGAAATAACATAATTTGAGTAGCTTTCTGTTGTTTGCTAGGTGGCAGTAAAAAATTCCAGAATACCACCTCCAGGTACTGTGTTATGATGGGATATTAAAGTAGGATTCTTATTGTATCATATTAAAAGAACCCTTAGAGAGGAAATTCACTTTTCCACAGGAATTAAACGGTTCTAATGTGAAATCAGAAATCTAGGAAAATCAACAGAGAAGATTTTTATTTAAGAAGCTTTCTGCATGTCTGAACTCCTCAAATTAAACCATAAAATACCCTCAACTGTAACAGAACTGAAAAAAAGAAATGCCACTAAACAGGTCATTTGCAGGGTGCTTTATTATGTTTTTATTTCAGGGATTGTGCTCTGTTCTTTTTTTATCTAGTCTACTCTCTTTCTTATCCTATTTTCTTCAGATATGCTTCCATTGCTTTGAATGCTAAAACTGTTTACTTTCTATTGTTGAACTGGCTTTGGGTCATCTCAACTATTTGAATTTTTAAAAATTATCTGCAATATGAGTGTCGTTGGACATACAAATATTCATATTTAAGAGAGTTTTGTCCTCTGATGGCCAGATATCTGATTTGAAAAAACCTTACTTGCCAACATAGCAACAGAAGAAAATCCCTGGAATTTGAGGTTATATTTAATCCCAGGTTAAAATTCTCTATCTTTCCAAGAGTTTAACTGTTTTAGATTCTACCTATAGGTGAGATCATGCAGTGTTTGTCTTTCTGTGGCTGGCTTATTTCACTTAGCATAATGTCTTCCACTCAGAGAAGCAGAGAGTAGGATGGTGATCACCAGAGGCTTGGGGTAGAGAGAAATGGGAAGATGCTAGTCAAGGGATATGAGCGGTACAAAGTTTCAGTTATGCAGGGTGAATAAGTCCTGGAAATGTAATGCACTATAGTTAACAATACTTTATTGTATGCTTGAAATTTGTTTAAAGGGTAGATATTAAGTATTCTCATGGCAAAAATTCAAAGAGGACTCGGAAAATTTTTATTAAAGTTATGTATCTTTCACCAATCCATAGACTGATTCTAGAAAAATAAATACCCTTCTCCATTCACCCCTAAAGTAGGGAGGATCAGATTAAGTCACCACTGAGGTCTGGAAGTTTTAATGATGAGTTTGTTTGTGATGATTTCATGTGCTCTGAGTGATGATTGCAGCTCTACACTCAACCAAGAGCCTTGTGGACCAAGTGAGATCCAAGTGTCTCAGAGCACATGGAGGAGTACTTATGAGGGCCTGATTCTTCTCTCCTGTATGAAAGGAGATGAGGATTAACTAGTCAGGCTACTTAATTAACTGTAAAGTTAATCTACCCACTATAATTCTGATATAGCAAAGTAAGCCCCACACTCTCTGATCTGGCAGAATGCTACAGTGGAAAAACCTCTGGAGACTGTTAAATAAAAATTATTCACCAGACACTTGTAAAAATGGCAAGACAGATTTTATTCAAGACTGTTGCAGTAGAGGTCAAGACTATTGCAATAGAGGGGAGAGATTAAGCTCAACTGCGAATACAATGAGGAGAAGTTGGGATTTATAGCCAATGAACAGAGGGAGAGGGTCAGTGGATAGAGAATTACTAAAGGGAGAATGCAAGGATAGGGGGATTCTTGCTAAATTGGCTTAACAGGATTCTTGCTAAAGACAAGCCAAGAACTTTGATACAAGGAGTTAGATGTCTAGGGTGGGGGTTGAGAAATTTGATCAGATATCAAGGGTAGGGGCTTCTTGCTAAACTGATTTAGCAGGATTCTTGCTAAAACTGAGTTTATCCAGGAAAAATGTGTAAGGTCGAGGTTGACACCTAGTTGAGAAGAGGGCTCAGAAGGGCCTAACTAAAATCTCGTCAAGAAGGGAGTCTCTGTCAAGTCGGAAAAATTATTTGGGTTCAAATCCTTGATTTGCCACTTATTAACTTTGTGATTTTGCAAATGTGGGAAAGTCATTAACTGCTCTAAGCTTCAGTTTCTCCTATGTAAAATGGAGATAATCATAACTACTCTACAGAGCCAACAGAGACACCACAAGAATCAAAATCAAGATGAAATGTTGCAGGTGAAAGCTTTTAGTAAATTATAAAGCTTTGCATACATGTAAAGAAGTTATTCCTGCAGGATAGAAAATAAGCCATGGTCAAATGACCATAGCCTTTCCATCTCCCTCTAGTCAGAGTAAGGACATAGGAGTGTGATGGTTCTTCTTGTCAACCTAGGGTTTTACAACAAGAAAGGAAAATCACCAGGATAAAGAGTTTCCACACAATGAAAAGGGAGACTCTAGCACAGTTTTTCTGAGTAGTCGTTATGATCTGGATACTTGCAAGAGCCTTATAACAATATATGATAAATGATATTGCCGCCTCATGACTGCATACTCCTAATCCTAACATATCTTCTCCTAAGGTAGACCTAGCAGAGGGTAGTCCCCATCATGGGCCAGAGCAACCACACCACTGTGAAGGAATTTGTCTTCCTGGAACTCACTCGCTTCCGGGAGCTAGAGTTTTGCTTGTTTGTGGTCTTCCTTGCTGTGTATGTAACAACTGTGCTGGGTAACGCACTCATTGTGCTGACCATCACCTGTGAGTCCCACCTCCACACTCCCATGTACTTTCTCCTGAGGAACAAATCAGTCCTGGACATTGTTTTTTCAGCTGTCACCGTTCCCAAGTTCCTGGTGGATCTTTTATCAGAGAGGAAAACCATCTCTTACCATGGCTGCATGGTACAGATCTTCTTCTTCCACTTTGCTGGTGGGGCAGATATTTTTTTCCTCTCTGTGATGGCCTATGACAGATACCTTGCAATTGCCAAACCTCTGCATTATGTGACCATTATGAGGAGATCGATGTGGGTGGGTTTGGTGGTCGCCTCTTGGGTGGGTGGTGGTTTGCACTCAATTGTCCAGATAATTCTCTTACTTCCACTCCCCTTCTGTGGGCCCAATGTCCTAGATGCCTTCTACTGTGATGTGCCCCAAGTGGTTAAACTGGCCTGCACTGACACCTTTGCTCTGGAACTCCTTATGATCTCTAACAATGGGCTGGTGACACTCCTGTGGTTCCTCGGGCTCCTGGGGTCCTACACTATTATTCTGGTGATGCTGAGATCTCACTCTGGGGAGGGCCGGCACAAGGCCCTCACCACCTGCACCTCCCACATCCTGGTGGTGACTCTTCACTTTGTGCCTTGCATTTACATCTACTGCCGGCCCTTCACTACACTGCCCATGGACATAGCTGTGTCTATCAATAACACAGTCATCACCCCCATGGTGAACCCCATCATCTACACTCTGAGGAGCCAAGAGATGAAATCAGCCATGAAGAGACTTCAGAGAAGGATTGGGTTTTCTGAGAGCAGTAAACTGGGGTGAGCAGTCAGATTGAGATGGAAATCTAACTCTGATTAGTTTTTCTCAAACCACTATCCTGGGAGTAAGAGACAGCTATCTCTTTTCTCCACGGTCATTTCTCTACATCCTCATAGACGCTTAACTCTATTAGAAGGAATATAGAAACAAAAAGAAGAGATGAGGTTGAACAACATGAGATATTGGGCTTGCAGACTGGGGAGAGGAATGAGGTATAAGACTAAAATCAATAACCTAATGCTATTTTGTTGTAATCTGTGACTCTCATGCCAACATACTTTACCTCACTTTTACTACCTGTAATATGGAAATAACATTGTCTCCTCACAAGGTTGCCAAGAGAGTGAAGAATTACAAATGTTGAGAGGATGATAGCTGCAAAAATTAGTATTGCTCCTGGAATTAATCAGGCATACAAATGATTTCCCGTTATAATATTCCTAAATGTGCATATATACAGAATATGGATGTATTTCTTTCTCACATGCTTTCTCTAGTGTCTCTGAGATTTCTCTGCCTTCTCTGATTATTCCCAGTTGATTATTAAAATCACTTCTTGATTTAATATTTTGAGTACAGAATCTTCAACATTGTCTATATATGCACAGACAATTCAAGATAAATGACTGGTAAAAAAAAAATACCTTTTCACACACTCAAGATCCATTTTTTGTAGCAGGAGAGAAAAGAAACACATTGTAGGCAGGGCCATTTAGGAATAGCCACTGGGTCTTCTTTGTAACCCACCTCTCTCCCAAGAGGACGATTCTAAAAATGTAATTATGTAGAGAGACAATAAATCTCCCTTCTCTCTTTATTCCTGCTTCAAATTCTACCCTTCAGCCTCCAAAAGTCATTAAAAATTGGCCAAGAGGAATAAGAAATCTCAGGAAACTTCAACATATAGACCATTCTTTTGAAATTGTTATGATGCATTAATACTTGCAAAATGGTCCTAGTAGATGACATACATTTGTGATTTTCTCTGAGTCCTACAAGACAGAGACATTGGGCCAAGACTCTTAACCACATGGCAGTGCTTCTCAAACTTTTTAAAATTATTGCCCCCCCCCAAGGAGCTTTATTAGGTATTTTTACTAATTGCTTTCCCACAAGAAAATGTAATACCAAAGATATACTGTATATCTTTTTACACACCAAAGATCTTTGAAGGACCACACATCATTGCAATATCTAAGATTTTTTGGCTACCAATAACCAATTTTTGCCCCCTTGGTCACATTGCCCACACTGAGAATGAATGATAACATGGCATTAGATATTTCTGTTAACATGTTTCCCCGAAATTCAAAGAATCACAGAATAAATAGCATATGTCTTCTGGGGCCTTGCAAGAATTTGGAAAGCATAGAAATGTGGGCATCTTTGTTTGTGTGTGTCTGTAAGTGCATGCATATGTATGTGTGTGCACATATGGGTGGATTTGTGTCCAATAATGACTTGGAAAATATTTAATAACTCCCACTGGAACTCCAACACTGTCATAAGAATGTCCATTCTATTTCCACACTCAGATATAATAAAATTCGCTTTGCTAATTCTCATATTAGGCTTGAGCCTAAGGGACTACTGTATGTGATAGGGATGCTTTGGGACCAGATGAAGAGCCATGATGATGTAACTCTCTGAGTCTGCCCTTTCCAATGTGAAGTTTTAAGAGAAGATACCGAAGTCTAATGTAACTAACCTGCAGAAGGACTTCAACTTCTAACATGATATTTCCCCAGAACCATACACACTGAGGCCCAGCTATCCAGTCTCAGATGGCATAAATTCCAGCTTGGATACTGAAGGATTTGGGTAAGAACATTGAACTGTCAGAGTGTGGGACATTGTGGATTATACATGGATAGGATGTGCATGAAAATGTACCTAGTGTATAAGATATTGCAAAAATAGCTGAAAATTTTAGTAACGGAAAACAAAGAAGTAGATTTTAAATACTGGAAAAGGAGGAATGTCTCCTTAAGAAGAAGGAGCCACAGAGATGGAGTCAGCATGGTAAAAGAGAAAGCAGCTTGTATTTGATGGAACAATTGAGTTGCATATAAGGAGCAGATTTTATTCTAGCTTAGGGTTTGTCCATGGGATCATGGAGCCTCTTTCCACAACATTGGTGCTTCCTTAAAAAACATAATCTTAACCTCAAATTATCTTAAAAACTGTGGAGGTTTCAAAGGCAACCCTATTTCCATACACTGCCCATGACTCACTGGGTCTCTTTAGCCTTTGATCCAGAGCCTGTCTTATTCCTGAACCCAATGACCCAGAGCTGAAGGCTCAAGTCCACTTGGTTAATTCATGCAAGTTCATGGAAACAAAAATAGTTAAGTTGGTTCAAAGAGAAGTTGTACTTCTATTGAATCGCATTTTATTGCTATTCAATAGAATATTCTACATATGTCTTCATAAATAACCCTCATGATAGGCAGGTCAGATTCTGTTTTCAGGAAAAAGGGAAATGAATCAAGTTAATTGAATGTCCACTCTGATCTTGGTACTTTACAAACATGATCATAGTTACTCTTTATGCCACCCATTGAAGTAAGTGGTATGCTTCCCAGTTTGCAGAGGAATAAATTGAAGGAAAATAAAGAACTTGCTCCATGTAACAAATGAGGAAGAGGCAAAATTCCAACCCAAATTTGCCCTACCTGAAAACTCTTAACATTGCCCTACACCACATCACGTTAGATTGCCCTCACATTTTACAACTGAGAATCCAAGGAACAGAGAGGCAATGTGACTTTCTCAAGGTCACAAAGGTGTTTTATAGCCTGGATCAGAAAACAAATCTCTATCTGGCATCCCTCAGGCCATATCAAAGATGTTAACAAAAGAGTTTCTTAGCCTGTGTTCATCAAGATCCTTCTCCCTCACTCACATTCCAATGCCAATGCTTATAAGTAATGATGTGCACTTACCAGCTAGATTTATAAATTTAAGAAACATTTATTGAGGGCCTGGCCCTGTGGCCGAGTGGTTAAGTTCATGCAATCTGCTTGGGCAGTCCAGGGTTTTGCCGGTTCAGAACCAGGGCATGGACATGGCACCCCTCAGGCCACGGTGAGGCAGCATCCCACACAGCACAACCAGAGGCACTCACAACTGAAATATACAACTATGTACTTGGGGGCTTTGGGGAAAAGAATGGAAAAAAAGAAAATTGGCAACAGATGTTAGCTCAGGTGTCAATCTTTAAAAAAGCAACAAAACATTTATTGAGCACCTAACGCATGCCCCATACTAAGTGAAGATTTGATGATATTAGGATGGATGAAATACTGAGCAGACAGGATGAACTTGAGGTATAATAGGGAAATTATAGTGTGCTAAGGGAAAAGAGACATATAATTAGAAGAAACTGTTAAAAATACCAGAAGAGAAGTCAGCGCAGGGAATGAGTCACAAAGGGGTGTCAGGGAAGTTTTCACAGAAGAGGAGTCTCTGGACCCGAGTGTCGAAAGGTCAGTGTTTGTGAAGACGGATAGATGGGAGATTCTGAGAGTAGGGAGGATAGGGTAGGTAGAGGGAGCAACAGGATCACAGATCCAAAGGCATAAGAATGTGTATAACATTTAAACACCTGAAACAGAATCAAAGGAAACAGGGCACTAGATAATATCGAAGATGGAGGGAAGTCTTAGATGCTATAAGAAAAGTTTAATCTTTATTCTATAAGCAATAGGGAACTACTAGAAATTTTCCAGCAAGGGAATAAATGGTCGCATTTATGACTTGTGAAGATATTTCTGCAAACAACAGAGAGGATGAATTAGAGAAAACTACACGGAAGAAAAGGAGACCAGTTACAGAACTCCTGCAACAATCTGAGGAGAAGTGATAAAGGTTTAAGTGAGGATGAGGAGAATGGGACAAATTGAGAGAAGTGAAAAAAGTAGTACCCTCAGGAGAGTTTTAACAGTGCCCAGGTCTCTTGCATGTGGGTGGCTCAATATAAGTCTTTTGGATAAAACATACTGCCTATCAGTACATGCTGTGGAGGTAAGTGTGCCCTCAGAGACTGAATAAACTGGGAAAACAAGACAAGTCATCAAATTCTCCAGAGCAAATGAGAGGCAACATGTGTTTTGGGCTTATTTATCCACATAGTTTTTCAAGACTCTTACCTTCCCAAAGTTTGTTTTTACACAGACCAATCATGATGCTTCCCAGTTGGGCACTGATCTGGACAGTGACCATCTATCAATAAGGTAATGCCAGGTGATTCAGGCAGATACTTAGGCTGAGGATGGCTTTTACCTATAACTCTGAGTTAACTTTGTGACCGCTGCCACCATCATAAATCTTCTTATAAATTATTGAAATGACATGGGCTGAATGTCAAAGTCTAACTCCATCACTAGCTTCCTGCGTGATCTTATACTTGTCACTTGGGCCTCTTAAGAACTTTATTTTTCCTTAATTGATCTTCAAACAACCAAAGGTTGCTTACTCCTGACTCATACGGGAAAAATACAAGGAAATAAAAATCCTCTAAGTTGGATCTGCCCCTTCCTCCTCAGCCACGACTCTATAGTAAGAGAACCTACCAACCCTCAGGGATGGGGAACAACCATTGCTTCCATCTTGTGTTTATTTTACTCCATCAGAAAGTGAAAATCCCAAGCTCACTAGAAACTGTTTATCTTTTATAGGAAGGGCACAGGAGGAAATTCACATTTACCTGTACTGCCTACATTTCTGTGGTAACCTTGAATTTCATGCTCGTTCTCTATGCATGCATGTCTGGACCTTTGTGAACATAATCATCTCCATCACCATCTTTGTCAACTTCTTTGTGTTAAATTCATCATTTACCCTTGACCTCTTAGTATCTATGAAATGAAATAAAACATTGAAGAGAAGATGTCATTTCTGCAAGGTCTAAAATTCCATTGATGGAAAGAGGAAATTGAGGAACTAATAAAACTCACCACTGAAAGTTCTGTAGAGTGTTCCTTACACAAATTATTCATGGATTTATATATTTTGAAACTGGCAGGCAGTGTGGTATAATGGAAAGATCCTAGAACTAAGAGACAGAAGAAAACTGTGTTACTTTTTCTCTGCCACTGGTTTTCTGAATTACTTTGGAAAATTGGCTTATACTTATTGATTTCAGTTTTGGTATTATTAAAGTGGGAATAACAGCTTTCTCCCTAAACTCAGAGGGATATTAGGAAATTTTATTGTAATTAAGTGTGCAGTAGCTTTTAAAACAATAATATGCTGTTCAAATTGACCCATATCATCTTGTTACTGAAAGGCATTTGAGGGTTGATTTATTCCAATGGCTTTTAAGCCATAGAAACAAAGTGAAACTTGAATAAAATCAGAGCTGCTCTGATTCACGAAGATGTAGGGAACCCATAATTCCTTCCATAAAGCCTTCCTTAGATCTCTTCCTCAGCAACTTCTAGGGGTGAACTTTAAAAGATCACAAAGTCCCCAATCAAGTATGGTAGGAAAGCAAATGATCTAGCTCAAAACTCAACTTGTACTAATGAGGGAACTGAAGCAAGTAGAACTGAGTGATTTCCCTGGTAACACAGATAGTTCATGAAGAATAAGATATATTTATGTATGTTCATTTTCTGTATGAGGTAAAACTTTGATTTCATTACCTAAGTAATATTATTTCTTTCCAAGCTGTACTTGGAGGAGGAAATATCATCCAATGGCCCTGAGAAATCATACCAGGGTGTCTGAATTCATTTTTTTGGCCTTACCCAGTCTCAAGAGTTAAGCTTGCTCTTATTTTTATTTTGAGCTGTGATTTATGTAACAACTGTGTTAGCACATGTTGCCATCATGATCACTGTGGCCTGTGAGCCTCGCCTTCACACCCCCATGTACTTCCTGCTCTGCAATCTCTCTGTCTTGGACATCTGCTTCTCCTCCATCACTGCTCCGAAGGTCCTAGCAGACCTTCTTTCAAGGAGAAAGACCATCTCCTTCAACGGTTGCATCACACAGATGTTTTTCTTCCACCTCCTCGGTGGAGCAGACATTTTTTCTCTCTCTGTGATGGCCTTTGATAGCTACATGGCCATCTCCAAGCCCCTGCACTATGTGACCATCATGAGTAGGGGGAGATGCACTGCCCTCATTGTGGCTTCCTGGATGGGGGGCTTTGTCCACTCCATTGTGCAGATTTCCCTTTTGCTACCCCTCCCCTTCTGTGGACCTAATGTTGTTGATGGCTTCTATTGTGATGTCCCGCAGGTGCTCAAACTTGCCTGCACTGACACCTTTGTCATTGAGCTTTTAATGATTTCCAACAATGGCCTGGTCACTACCCTGTGGTTTGTCCTTCTTCTTGTGTCATACACAGTGATCTTGATGATGCTGAGAACTCAAACTGGAGAAGGCAGGAAGAAAGCCATCTGTACCTGCACAGCCCACATCACTGTGGTGACACTGCACTTTGTTCCCTGCATCTATGTCTACGCCTGGCCCTTCACTGCCCTCCCCATGGACAGAGCTGTCTCCATCACCTTCACTGTCATCATCCCTGTTCTGAACCCCATGATTTACACCCTGAGGAACCACGAGATGAAGTCATCCATGAGAAGACTGAAGAGAAGACTTATGCTTTCTGAAAGGGGATAGCCTGATTACAGATTGTGGATCAAGCTGCAAGAATATAATTGAGATATTTTCTTAAAATATTAGCTGTCACATATTGTCATGCCTCAACCATAAATAGACGAGTATAGCAAGATGGCACAGGCACAAAGGATCAGCTACCTGGCACAACGATATTGAGAAGGAACACCAGCAAGAAATTAAGCGGATAGAACATAGTCCTTAAAGAGCAATTGACAGCAAGCAGGGCACAAACGTGAAATACTGTAGAAGTTCTTGGTGTCCAGGCAATGGGATGAAAGATAGGACTGTGGTGTCCAGACATGCAGTAGGAAACAGGGACACAACCATTCAGTATGTGTAGAGACTTAGTTTTAAGGATCTTCATTGTCTTTCACTCCCTGTGACTTCCTAACAGTTGGATGTGACCTAGAACTTATACAGTCTTATTTTTAAAGCTCCAATATATGCCTACAGCAAGGGTAAGAATCTGGAACTACCTGTCTAACTGTTCATACTATTGCCTCAGACATAAGTTAGTTTGACTAGTTGAAAAAGGAAAAGCTGTATCTAAGCCAATAAATATTTTTTTCCTATGTGCACTTCTTTGTCATTTCCCTTACCACAGTGCATTAAAGAGCTCCAGAGAACTTAGCAGATCTAATTCTCCATTATATTCGCAGTGTCTAGAAAAGTGCCTGACCTGTAAGAAGCTATTAGTGTTTGTTCATTGAATTTGTGGAATGGAAGGAAAGGAATTTATATAAGAGTATGACATCAGTTCTACTTAATCATGGTTTTTAGAATTTATTTTTATTGAAGTAACATTGGATTACAACATTATAAAACTTTCAGGTGTACATTAAAATATATTTCAAATTCTGTGTAGATTACATCATGTTCACCACCCAAAGACTAATTATGATCCGTCACCACACATGTGTGCCTAATCACCCCTTTTGCCCTCCTCCCTTCCCACTTCCCCTCTGGTAACCAGAAATCCAGTCTCTGTTGTTATCTTTTTGTTTGTCCTTTCTTTTAATCTTCTACTTAAGAGTGAGATCATACAGTATTTGACTTTCTCTGTCTGACTTATTTCACTTAGCATAATACCTTCAAGGTCCATCCATGTTGTCACAAATGGCCAGATTTCAACATTTCTTATGACTGAGTAGTATTCCATTGTGTATATACACCACATCTTCTTTATCCATTTGTCCCTTGATCAGGACCTAGGTTGCTTCCAAGTCTTGGCTGTTGTGAATCGTGCTGCAATGAACATAGGGGTGCACGTATCTTTATGAATTTGTGTTTTCAAGTTCTTTGGATAAAGACTCAGCAGTGGAATAGCTGGATCATATCGTAGATCCATTCTTAATTTTCTGATTTCATAATTTTCTGAAACTCCATACTGTTTTCCATGGCAGCTGCACCAGTTTACACTTCCACCAGGAGTGTACAAGGGTTCCCTTCTCTCCACATCCTCCCCAACATTTGCTGTTTCTTGTCTTGTTAATTATAGTCATTCTGACCAGAGTGAGGTCATATCTCATTGCAATTTGATTTATTTTTCTTTGATAGTTAATAATGTTGAACATCTTTGCTTGCGCCTGTTGGCCATTCATATGTTTTCTTTGGAGAAATCTCTGTTCAGATCTTTTGTCCATTTTTTAATTGGGTTGTTAGTTTTTTTATTGTTGAGATATATGAGTTCCTTCTATATTTTGGGTATTAACACCTTATCTGACATATTGTTTGCAAATATCTTCTCCCAATTTCTAGGTTGTCTTTTCATTTTATTGATGGTTTCTGTTGCTGTGCAGAAGCTTTTTAGTTTGATGTCATCCTGTAGGTTTATTGTTTTACTATTGTTTATCTTGCCTGGTCAGACATGGTATTTGAAAGACTGCTGGAAAGACCGATGTCAAAGAGGGTACTGAGTATATTTTCTTCTAGAAGTTTCATGTTTTCAGTTCTCACATTCAAGGATTTAATCCATTTTGAGTTGATTTTTGTGCATGGTGTAAGATAATAGTCTGCTTCCATTCTTTTGCACGTGACTGTCCAGTTTTCACATGATTTATTGAAGAGACTCTCCTCTATCCATTATATGCTCTTGGCTCCCTTGTCAAAAATTAGTTGTCCATAAATCTGTGGGTTTATTTCTGGGCTCTTGATTCTGTTCCATTGATCTGTGTGTCTCTTTTTGTGCTATTACCAAGCTTGTTTTTTTACTAAAGCTTTGTAGTGTATTTTGAAATCTGGGGTTGTGGTACCTCCAGCTTTATTCTTTTTCCTCAGCATTGCTTTGGCTATTCGGGGTCTTTTGTTGTTCCATATAAATTGTAGGATTCTTTGTTCTATTTCTGTGAAAGAATGATGTTGGAAGTTTGATAGGAATTGCATTGAATCTATAGATTGCTTTAGGAAGGATGGATATTTTAACTATGGTAATTCTTCCAATCCAAGAGCATGGAATATCTTTCCATTTCTTTGTATCTTCTTCAATTTCTTTCAACAATGTTTTATAGTTGTTGGTATACAGATCTTTCACCTCCTTGGTTAAGGATATTCCTAGGTATTTTATTGTTTTTGTTGCACTTGTAAATGGTATTGTATTCTTAATTTCTCTTTCTGCTACTTCGTTGTTAGTGTATAGAAACGGGACCGATTTTTGTATGTTGATGTTGCATCCTGCAACTTGACTGTATTCATTTATTATTTCTAAAAGATTTTTTAGTGGATTCCTTATGGTTTTCTACATATAAAATCATGTCATCTGCAAAGAGTGACAGTTTTACTTCTTTTCCTATTTGGATCCCTTTTATTTCTTTTTCTTGCCTGATTGCTCTAGCTGAGACTTCCAATACTATGTAAAATAAGAGTGGTGACAGTGGGCATCCTTTTCTGGTTCCAGTTCTTAGACGGATAGCTAATCACCCACTTTGAAGTAAAAGCTTTTCCTCATTAATTTGAGCTCTGATGTTATGCCTCTTGTGTTTTTCTTTTCCATTTCCATAAAATTGTCCTAAGAAAGGTGACTTATTAAGGAAAGAGATGTGTGGGGAAAAGAATTCTAATTATTCTCTCAGTGTGTTACAGTTCCATGAGACATTGGCTGGAGGCATCATATAGAGAGCCTCGGACCAGCCAAGTCAGGTCTCTAGAAACAGAGATTGAAGCTACTTACTGCTGGCTTCTCTTTTGAATTAATACAGTTCCACTTTGTCTTCTGGTCAATTACTTTAGAAGGTTCTAGACTATCAGGTGCGATGTCAGGTCAGGATGGAATGGTGGATTGCCTATTTTGTAACCTCAGGGTTGCAGTATGAAACTTAGAGGCGGCTTGTTCAAAAGACAATAGTCTTTGAACTGAGATTCAAGTATTTTAAATTTTGGCTGGATGGGCCTGAGCAATTTAACTTTTATGCATCTCAGCATCTTCTTCCATAGAATGGGGAGCATATGCCTTGCTTTGCAGTGGGGTTTACTTGAGATAATCTAGCACTTTTTACTGCCTGTCATTATGTATCTATTTATTTCTGCCTCTTGCTCCAAATGTAAACTCCTTGAAGGCAGGGACTTAGTTTTGTCATCATTGTTTCCCCAGCTCCTACTGGCACATAGCAATTATTCAGTAATTCTTTTTGAATAGATGATGAACGAATGGCTGGCCAGTGACTAACATGCAGTAGTTACTTAACAAGTCCTAGTTCTCCTTTATCTCCAGTCTCATCCCACTTCTGTCCCTCATTCACTTTTGTTGCTGTAAATTCAATGAAATGACAATTCACATGAGAGCACACTGTACACTTCAAAGCATTATACAAACATAGGGTGTTAATATCATCATAATGCTAATGGTATTATATAATTGTGTTTCTCACCCTGTTCCCAGCTATCTTTGAATCTCTTTTTCATAAAGGAACTGGGCCAGTTATTTTCCCATATATTGTAAGTGCTCCATAAATGTTTATGAAATTTGTTTTAATATAAAGGAAATCACCTTCTAAGCAGAAGGTGTCTTGAGACGCCTAATATTTTATATGAGAGGCAGGAGATTTTAATCAGCCTAAGGCTTTCAGTTCTAAATGATGTACACTTCAAGAATTGCACATGAATATTTTACCTTTCAGGGACTGAAGACTGAACACTATCAAATAAAAAAATTATATGTGTGCTAAGCTGAGGTTGCCTGCACCTACCTTTGCATTAAAAAGGTGAGCCTGTCAGGTTCCCCATCTTCACTGCTCTGTTCGTCTTTACCCAAACACATGCACAGTCCACATTATTCCCTTAGACACTGAATTGGAAGTCTAATATAATAATCAGCATAGGGAATAGTGTCAGATATTTGTAAGAAACATAATTTTCAATGGAGAAGCTAGCAGTTGCAGATGCAATGGGAGTTATTAAAAGGTTACTAGGCAACATGTATATATATATTGGGATTTTTCTAACTAACTTTCTCTTATTGATTTCTAGTTTAATTCCATTGTGGTATGAGAGCATACTTTGTGTGATTTGTGACGGTCTGTTTTATAGCCCAGAATGTGGTCTATCTTGGTGAATGATCCCTGTGAGCTTGAGAAGAATGTGTATTCTGCTGTTTTTGGATGAAATATTTTATAAATATCAATTAGATCCAATTGATTAATGTTTCTTTTTAATTCAACTGTATTCTGCATACTGAATTTATGCCTACTGGATCTATAAATTACCGACAGAAGGTATTGAAGTCTCCAAATATTATAGTGGGTTGGTCTATTTCTCTTTATATTTCTATCAGTTTTTACCTTATCTATTTTGACACTCTAAGTGCATACACATCAAGGCTTGTTGTGTACTAGGAGAATTAACCCCTTTATCATTTTCATTATAAAAACCCTCTCCTAAGATGGGCATGGATGTTAGCTCAGGGCCAGTCTTCCTCAGCAAAAAGGGGAGGATTGGCAGCAGATGTTAGCTCAGGGTTAAGCTTCGTCAACAAAAAAAAAATCTCTCCTTATCTCTGATAATTTTCCTTGTTCTAAAGTCTGCTTTATCTCAAATTAATATACAGTCATGCACTGAATGACATTTTGATCAACGATGGATGTGGTGGTCCCACAAGATTAGTATCATACAGCCTACATGTGTAGTAGGCTATACCACCTAGGGTTGTGTAAGTATACTCTATCATGTTTGCACAACGACGAAATCACCTAAAGACTCTTTCTCAGAACTATCTCCCATTAATTGACGCATCACTGTATCTTCTCCAGTTTTCTTCTGGTATATCTTTCTCAACTGAATTATTTTTAATCTGTGTCTCTATATTTAAAGTGAGTTTCTTGTAGAAAACATATAGTTGGGTCTTTTTTAAAAAAATTCACTTTGGGGGCTAGCCCAGTGGCACAGCAATTAAGTTTGCATGTTCCACTTTGCCGGCTCAGGGTTCGCCAGTTCAGATCCCGGGTGCGGACCTATGCACCACTTGTCAAGCCATGCTGTGGCTGGCGTCCCACAGATATACAGTAGCAGAAGTGGGGCTGGCCCGGTGGCACAATGGTTAAGTTTGCATGTTCTGCTTTGGCGGTCTGGGGTTCATGGGTTGGATCCTGAGTGCAGAGATGGCACTGCTTGGCAAGCCATGCTGTGGTAGGCGTCCCACATAGAAAGTAGAGGAAGATGGGCATGGATGTTAGCTCAGTGCCAGTCTTCCTCAGCAAAAAGAGGAGGATTAGTGGCAGATGTTAGCTCAGGGCTAATCTTCCTCAAAAAAAAAAAATCTACCTTGCACTCTTTGTCATTTAATTGGTGTATTCAGACTGTTTGCATCAGCAGGCGGCTTAAGAAAACTTCCTATTGTAAATGACAGCTCACTTTCAGCAAAGTAAAGCACAACTATAGAACAAACTACGTGTTTGTTCTATAACCATCACCCAGATTGGGAAATGAAACATTGCTAACACTTCAGAAGCCTTAGAATGCTACACCCCGTCCATTTCCTTACCACTAGATCTACTGCCAATCCTGACTTTTATGGTAACCACTTGCTTGTCTTTTATTATTTTAACCACTTATGCACCCATAAACTATAAAATTAATTTTGTCTGTTTTTGAACTTTATATGCATTGGGTAATATTGTAGGTATTATTTTGTGCCTGGCATCTTCTGCTTAACAGTATGCTTGTGAGGTCAATCCATGTTGTTGCATGTAGCTATAATTTGTTTACACTTATCACTATATGATATTCCATTGGATAATATAGCTCCATTATTCAACCACATCTTTATGGACATTTAGATAGTTTAGTATTTGGAGCTTTTATGAACAATGCATTGTGTTAGTCCAGGTCTTCCAAGAAGCAGAAACCAAGCAGAATTGAACATAGAGGGTTTTAGTAAAGGAAATTCCTGTGAGAGAAAATGTGAAGGGAGCCAGGAAAGATTGGGGTTGATGTCAGACCATGATGTGAGCCTGATCCTAAGTGAAGGAGAGAGGGAAGAAATATTTGGGTGGAAGCCAAGTTTAGTTTTGATCCTTGTGCTGGCAGAAAGGGATGGTAAGAGAGTGTAGTGGTTTAATATTGAGTGGGCTTTAGAGATAAGACAGTACTTGTTTCTAATTCTAACTGTAATTAACAAGTTGTGTGACTTTGGGCTACAATTATGCCAACAGGTTATTTTTGAGGCTCAGTTTCTTTTCTTGATAGGAATGATATTGCCTATCTCATGAGGCTGCTGAGACTCCTGGTTCAGAGGGTGTATATAAAGTTTATGATATAAGATAGGCACAAAGTGAGTGCTTATCTAAAGGGGCATTTTAAGAACAGTGGCTCTTGGGCATGGATGGATTATATATCATGAGACTCCATGTTGACATATGCTAAATACAGAAGAAGTGAGTCTACTCTGAGAGACAATGCAAGTTCAAAGGAAGATGGTGTTAGAGGTGATGTTGGGAGTTTGGTCTTCTTGAGATTGAAAACTCCATCAAGCGGCTCTTTTTAACCATTATTTTATTTTGTCCTTAAAAATTCAGTTTAGGGAGTAGCCTTGAGGAAGAACATTCAAAGTTTAAGGGTAAGATGTCTCAGCACCATAAATTTTATTTTCTATTAGACAAGTTGACATCAGAAGAAGAGGAGTAGGGATATCCTACCCTGAATGTTACTTTAGAAACAAATTAGAATTATTTATGATTGTTAGGGGTTTTTAACATAATTTCGATCCCTGGACTCTTATAGTGAAAGATGTAGAAACACCTTGAACTTGGAAGAGGTGATTCTTTCCTTGAGACAGAGAGGAAAGCCCCTGCTCTCACCATAAAACAGAAAATCCACTCTGCACACAGAACCACATGGAGAGATGGAAACCTAACATAAATTGCACAGATTACATATGTGTATATAATTTAATTCACACACCTATTTTGCAAAATAGATGTGAAAATTAGAAGTTAATCAATTTTAAACTAGAGTTACTTCCTTGGTAGATTTTAGAGAATAAGGATACGAGAGCATAAGTGACATCTATAAATTGTCAAAGCCGTCAACCTTTGGATCTGGGATTAGAACCTTGATCATCTGAGAAATATCCACCTTGCAGGTTACTGAGCTGATCACATCAAACAGAAACTGTGAAGTGTCTGGTACAATGCTCCATGAATAGTAGACACTCAGTAAATATTAATTTCTTTATGTATATGTAGGGAAATGGTGGCAGGCATCTTGGGAGTTGATCCTTCTTCAATTAGATGATAATACTAAAACCAAAAAAAAGATAAGATTTTACTAGTGTGCAAGACCCAGAATGTTTTACATCTAGCTCATTTAATTACCTCTTGCCATTCTCAACTGTCTTAAAATTTGTGACTAAGTTTGAGCTTGATCATCTGTATTGCAGTTTTGATTTGACAGGTGTCCTGGCTGTGAAAGTGAAATGGCATAAATTGCTATCAGCATTATGTAACCAGAACTGTCAACCTGAGTTTGAAGTTTGTCTGTGAGTGTGCCTTCTTCTGGTCTGAAACTTTTCCTCACTCAGTATTTCTTTTAAATTCTCAGGAAGCTTAGAAAGGTTTTAGCTTTCTCTCTCAGATCCTTACTGGACATATGACTATGAAACTTAAAGAATAATTTCTTTTAAAAGAGAAAATTTGGCACTTTTAGAAGAGGACAAGCCTTAAACTAACAAATGAGTTTCAGATGGTAGAATTCCAGGCATCAGCATGCAAATAAGGGGATGTTTGGAAGTGAGGGACCTCCTTTGTGCTTAAGATATATATCACTTCCTAATTATTTGGGTAGGGGTCTGGAGCAAGCTACCTCCACAGGAAGTTTTTAAAAATTTCTCTTCCTAGGAGCAGAACTTCAAACAAGGGTCAGGATGCCCATCAGAGGAAGTCATCAGAAGAGCAGAAGAGGAAAGGGAAGAATCTGAGTTGAGTTTATGGGAAGACAGAAAGATTGGAGAAATTTATGGAGAAGAAATACTAAAGAAGTTCTTGTCATTTCACAAAGTCTTGCAGTTCCAGGGGACTTGTAAATAAGACTCCATGGTACAGACACACAGAAAGAATGCAGACTGGATGTCAGCCCCTCTCCCTTCTCCTTTCTCCTGCCTCTCCCTCTTGCTAATCTATTCTATAACTACTTTATATTTTGATTTATTCTGCTTTCAATGCAGTCTAATCAGGCACATCTAGCTCCTTCCCATCTCCAAGTTGCTCTCTAATGAGACTGAGAGAACTTGAAACTGGTGCCAGAAATGTGTGTTTGTGGGAAGATACTTGAAGCAAGAAGATAAAAGGAGATTGGAGAGAGATTGCAACCTCTAAGACATTCTTTTCTAGTGCCTATTATCATCTGTAGCTTTGGACAGTAGAGAAGTGGTTTTCAAAGTTCGTGGTTGGGGTGCATTTGAGGAGACGGCTCTCTCTATCCTTGCAGATGAATCACCACATTTACAACTTGGCTGTCTCTACAGAGGAAGGATTTTCAGAATTCAAAATTCATGGCTGCATAAATTAATCACTCTCTGGGGTGTAAAAAACATATCCTCATTTAAATTTTCTGAAAGCAGAGATAATTAATTTCCATCCCAGTGGTCAGACCCTGAGATTCCCCAGGGTTGACCTAACTCAGAATTTTCCTTTGTGGTCCATGAAGAAAACACATAGAAGGTCTGGAAGAGATAGCAAGGATAAACACTTAAATTCTGCCTTCTACACTTCCAAATAACTTGTTATCATAGAGAATCTCATAATTATTGAGTTTCTATTGTCTACCCAATGTTACACTGGGAATTTTGCATATATTAATATATTAAATCAATTTACAGATGATTTGATGGGCACTGACACTCATAATTAGAGGGACACTGTGCACCACTTCCTCGCATCATGAACTCATACTCTCTTCACCTCAGATGTTGCAACCTTTCCCTCAGGTGAGGGAGGGCAAAATGCACAGACTTTTCCTGGAAAATTTTGGTTTTGTTTTGCTAAAAATGTAGCACTATTTAGGGTGGCAATGGAGAATATCTTTTCTATGGAGGAATCACATGCATATAAAAAGCAATAGAGGGGAAATTGGCAGAACATGGTTAAAAGCATAGACTTCCAGTTATAAGATAAATAAGTCCTGAGGATGCAACATACAACATGGTCACTATAGTTAACACTGCTATATGGTATATTTGAAAGTTGCTGAGAAAGTAGATCTTAAAAGTTCTCATCACAAGGAAAAAACTATTTTTTCTTTCATCTATAGGAGATGATGGATGTTAACCAAACTTATTGTGGTAATCATTCCACAACATACATAAGACAAGTCATGGTACTGTACACCTTAAACTTGTACAGTGCCATATATCACTATATCTCAATAAAACAGAAAGAAATAACAGCAATAGAAGATGACAGACTCATAAAAAAGCAACTTACCAGTTAAATATAATATTAAAATTTTTATATATAAACATAAAAGTAAGTGAAAATATGATTTTATTTTTAATATGTTAAATTAAAATTTTATTATAAATTTCCATAATATTAATAAACTATTTAATTTTAATTTAATATAAATGTTAATTTAACATAAATATAAACATTTTAATTCATTTGCTTCACCACAGAACATAGAATTGGACTTTTAAAATTAAATAGCTAAAACAGTGAAAAGGTAGAGAGAAGTTGATTCTTGACTCATGTTATGTCCAATTAAAGGAAAGAAAGGCATTTAATTTAGAAAACAGGGTATGACTTTCAAGAGCAAAAAGGTTGCTTCAGATCTTGATGATGTCACCAAGATGGCGGAGTGAGTAGTCTTCTTTGTCTCTCCCCCTTCGAATCTACAACTAATTGGACGTTCATTGGTTAACAAAGGATATTCATGTAGCATCTCAGGACACCTGAGAGACTCATGCTGCTATACATCGGAAGGTGGACAGACTTCCCCCTGGGAGGAGGTGGAGATAGGTGAAAACTCTCCGACCCCTGGCCCCCAGACAGCCTAGTACCTGCAAGCGGCTTTCTTCCAGCAGACTCCCCCATAGCATTGCCATGCACCAAGGGCAGGCGTGAGCATGCACCAGCAGAGCCATGGTGGAAACAGGTGACTACAGCCCTACCTAATGCTCCCGTAATTACCCCTAAGCCCAGGGGGAAACTCCATAGTCCTTCACCAGCAGCAGGGAAAGCCTCTACTTGCCATTAGTGGAGAGGCTCCGCCCAGCATTCAGAACACCAGGAGGCTCCTGAAGAGAAGAATCCCAGGCAGGGCAGCAGCCTGCCAGCTGCTGCTGACTCACAGACTCTGGCTGTGTCCAAGAGGGGGCAAGGGACAGCCAGAGATCCCATTGGAGTGGCTGGGGGTTAGATGGAGCTCCAGTGGCCTGGCTCCATGGTTCGGGGGGAAACTCTATGGTCCCACAACAGCAGGCGGGAAAGCCTCTACTGGTGTTAGCAGAGAAGCCCTTCCCAGCCTTCAGAACACTGGGAGGCTCTGGGAGAGGAGGAGCCCAGGCAGAGCAGCAGCCCGCCAGCTGTCTCTGACTCACAGACTCTGGCTGTGTCCCAGAGGGGGCAAGAGACACCCACTGATCCTGTGGGAGTGTCCAGGGGATGGGTGGAGCTCCAGCTGCCTGACTCCATGGCCCAGGGGGAAAACTCTCAGTCCCACAGTAGCCACAGTGAAAGCCTCTGCACAGCACTAGTGGAGAGGCCCCAACTGGCAATCACAAGGCTGGAAGGCCCTGGGGGAAAAGTAACACAGCTAGGTAAGCTAACCACAGACTGCAGAAGATACCCATAGCTCTGCTGTGGCCTCTAGTGGACAAGTGAGATCTTGTGGGCCCTGAAAGTGACAGAGCTGCGAATATAGGTGATCCTGCTCCCGGATGCTGAGAAAGCCCATAACACCACTGCAGACCCTAAGGAGGGAGCGTGTCTAGGTGGCCTGCAACAGTAGACACCAGCAGCCTGAGGCCCCCTTGTGATTGCCCCCACAGATGATGAGAGACCCCACAGGACCACTGTGACTATGAGGATGGGCCCAGGTCCAGTCAGCAACACCTGACAGGGTTCCTGGTTGGTGCAGCCTAAACAGCTTCTCCCCCCTACACCAGTAGAAACAAGTGGAGGCAGTAACTAAACTCTATCTCTATGCAGAGGCACAAATCCACGCCATCAAGCAGTATGAAAAAAATATATTAAATCTCCAGCACAGAAGGAAAATGACAAGTACCCAGAAAACAATCCCAAAGACAATGAAATCTATAACCTAAATGATGATGAATTCAAAACAGCCATTATTAAAAAACTCAACAAGTTAAAAGAGAATACAGATAAACAACTCAATGAGTTCAGGAGCTATGTCACAAAAGAGCTTGATACTATAAAGAAGAACAAATCAGAAATACTGGAGGTGAAGAACACAATGGAAGAGATTAAGAAAGATCTGGACTCTCTGAACAGTAGGGTCGATAATACGGAGGAGAGAATTAGCAATTTGGAGGATAGGAATATAGAAATGCTGCAGACAGAGGAGGAGAGAGAACTAAGACTAAAAAGTGTAGGCACCCCTGATGCAGGAAGTGTTGATAATCACTGGAAAAGGCTTGCCAACAAACTGTGACCCAGAGGTGAGAAGACCAGTTAGCCAATGAGAGGTAAGACCTCCAGGGGGAGGCAACCTAAGCCAGGCATGGTCACCTGGGGGCACAGATGGAGACACGATATAGGGAGCAGGAGGGGCCATTGCCTAGGAAGCCTAGCATGCTCTGAAATAAAAATATACAAGCACAGCAATAACATATAATATCAAAACAGAGGCCAAGGGAGGGTTCCTTGAGAAATCACAAAGAATTCTTGGCATTTGCTAATTACATTGTCCAGAACACCTGTGTATGTTTAACAGATGTAAGCTATGTATATATTGAAACACTGGTTATAATAAACTCAGAGTGGCCATCAGCCCTCTCTGCATCTATCTTGATGTGTACATTGGATTGCGACACCGACAAAAAGAAATGAAGAAACTCTCCGAGAATTATTAGACTCAATTAAGAGACACAACATAAGGATTATAGGTATACCAGAGGGAGAAGAGAAGGAGAAGGGGGCAGAATGCCTGTTCAAAGATATAATGGCTGAGAACTTTCCAAACCTGGGGAGAGAGATGGAACTCCATGTAACAGAAGCCAATAGATCTCCAAACTTTATCAATGTAAGAAGACCACCCTAAGGCATATAATAGTGAAGCTAGCAAAAGTCAATGACAAAGAGAAAATACTAAGGGCAGCCAGGCAGAAGAAAATAACCTGCAAAGGAACCCCCATGAGGCTATCAGAAGATTTCTCAGCAGATACCTTACAGGCTAGAAGAGAGTGGAATGTATATTCAAAACTCTGAAAGACAAAAACTTGCAGCCAAGAATACTCTACCCAGCGAAAATATCCTTCAAATATGATGGAGAAATAAAAACTTTCCCAGATAAACAAAAGTTAAGGGAGTTCATTGTCACAAGACCTCCTCTTCAAGAAATGCTCAGGAAGACCCTCATACCTGAAAACTCAAAAAAAGGAAAGGGGTTACAAAACCCAGATCAAAGGAGATAAGTAGAAGGACAATAACAGAAAGTAGCAACTCTCCATCAGAACAGGTTAGCAAAAGTTAAATAAAACATTAAAGATAAAAGGAAGGGAAACACCAAGAAAAAATATAATCCTGTCATTTTAACCGCAAACGCACAACACAAGAAGGAAGGGGAAAAAAATCTGACAATAACAACCTGGAAGGGGAAGAGGAAAGAGATGGAATGTTTTAATTTAAGGAAATAAGAGGCTATCAGAAAATGAACTATCTCATCTATGAGATGTTTTATAAAAACCACCTGGTAACCACTAAATAAATAACAAGAATAAAGACACAAATTACAAATAAGAAGAAAGCCAAAACAGAAATTTACCTACCTGAATTATTAGTCCAAAAATCATGGGGCAAGAAACAAAGGAAATGCAAGAGAACCAGAAAACAAGTGAAAAAATGGCAGCGGTAGGCCCCCACATTTCAATAATCACTCTAAATGTAAATGGATTGAACTCTCCAATCAAAAGACACAGAGTGGCAGGATGGATCAAAGAACAAGACCCAACAATATGCTGCCTCCAGGAAACACACCTCAGCCCCAAAGACAAACACAGACTCAGACTGAAGGGATGGAGACAATACTCAGGGCTAATAATGAACAAAAGAAAGCAGGTGTCACCATGCTTATATCAGACAAAGTAGACTTCAAAGCAAAACAGATAAAGAAAGACAAAGAGGGGCAGTTTATAATGACAAAAAGGGACATGCCACCAAGATGACATAACATTTATAAATATACATGCACCCAACACAGGAGCACCAAAATTTGTAAAGCAACTCTGAACAAAACTAAAAGGAGACATCAACAACAATACAATAATAGTAGGGAACCTCAACACCCCATTAACACCAATGGGTAGACCATCCAGACAGAAAATCAACAAGGAAATTAAAGAATTAAATGAAAAATTAGACCAGATGGACTTAATAGATATATATAGAACACTTCATCCAAAAACAGCAGGTTACACATTCTTCTCAAGTGCACATGGAACATTCTCAAGGATAGACCATATCTTGGGAAACAAAGCAAGCATCAATAAATTCAAGAGGGTTGAAATAATATCTAGCATCTTTTTGAATCATAATGCTATGAACCTAGAAATCAACTACAAGAATAAAGCTGGGAAAGGAGCAAAAATGTGGAGACTAGACAGCATACTACTGAACAAACCACGGATTATTGAAGAAATTAAAGAAGAAATCAAATATTATATGGAGACAAATGAAAATGAAAACACGCCATACCAACTCATTTGGGACACAGCAAAAGCACTCCTAAGAGGGAAATTCATTGCAAGACAGGCTCACCTCAAAATAAGAAAAATCTCACATAAGCAACCTCAAACAACACCTAACACAATTAGAAAAAGAAGAACAAACAAAGCCCAAAGTCAGTAGAAGGAGGGAAATAATAAAAATTAGAGCAGAAATAAATGATATTGAAACAAAAAAGATAGTCGAAAGGATCAATGAAACAAAGAGTTGGTTCTTTGAAAAAATTAACAAAATCGACAAACCCTTAGCCAGACTCACTAAGAGAAAAAGAGAGAAGACTCAAATAAAATTAGAAATGAGAGAGGAGAAATCACAACGGATACCAAAGAAATACAAGGGATCGTAAGAGAATACTATGAAAAACTATATGCCAACAAATTGAACAACCTAGAAGAAATGGGTAAATTCCTAGACTCTTATAACCTCCCCAAACTGAAGCAGGAAGAAATAGAGAATCTGAATAGACCAATCACAAGTAAAGAAATAAAAACAGTAATCAAAAACCTCCCCAAAAATAAAAGTCCAGGCTTCTCTGGAGAATTCTACCAAACATTCAAAGAAGATTTAATGCCTATCCTTCTCAAACTATTTCAGAAAATTGAGGAAGATGGAGCACTCCGTAACACATTCTATGAAGCCAACATCACCCTGATCCCCAAACCTGACAACGACAACACAAAGAAGGGAAACAACAGGCCAATATCACTGAGGAACACAGATGCAGAAATCCTCAACAAAATTTTGGCAAACCGAATACAGCATTACATCAAAAAGATTATACACCATTATCAAGTGGGATTTATACCAGGGACACAGGGATGGTTCAACATCCACAAATCAATCAATGTGATACACTGCATTAACAAAATGAGATGCAAAAACCACATGATCATCTCAATAGATGCAGAGAAATCATTCGACAAGATCTAACATCCATTTATGTTAAAAACCCTCAATAAAATGGGTATAGAAGGAAAGTACCTCAACATAATAAAGGCCATATATGACAAACCCACAACCAACATCAGACTCAAGGGACAAAAACTGAAAGCCACTCCTCTGAGAACGGGAACAAGACAAGGGTGCCCATTTTCACCACTCTTATTCAACATAGTACTGGAGGTGTTGGCCAGAGCAATTCGGCAGGAAAAAGAAATAAAAGGAATCCAAATAGGCAACGGAGAAGTAAAACTCTCGCTGTTTGCAGACGACATGATCTTATATATAGAAAACCCCAAAGAATCCATTGGAAAACTATTAGAAATAATCAACAGCTACAGCAATATTCCAGGGTATAAAATCAACATACATAAATCAGTAGCATTTTTATATGCTAACAATGAGCTAACAGAAAAGAAATCAAGATCTCAATCCCATTCACAATCGCAAGAAAAAGAATAAAATACCTTGGGATAAATTTAACCAAGGAAGTGAAAAATCTATACAAGAAAAAGTACAAGACTTTCCTGAAAGAAATTGACGATGACATAAAGAGATGGAAAGACATTCCATGCACATGGATTGGAAGAATAAACATAGTTAAAATGTCCATACTACCTAAAGCAATCTACAGATTCAATGCTATCCCAATCAGAATCCCAATGACATTCTTTACAGAAATTGAACAAAGAATCCTAAAATTCATGCGGGGCAACAAAAGACCCCAAATTGCTAAAGCAATCCTAAGAAAAAAGAATAAAGCTGGAGGCATCACAATCCCTGACTTCAAAACATACTGCAAAGCTACGGTAATCAAAAGAGCATGGTACTGGTACAAATACAGGTGCACAGATCAATGGAACAGAATCAAAAGCCCAGAAATAAAACCACACATCTATGGACAGCTCATCTTCGACAAAGGAGCTAAGGGCCTACAATGGAGAAAAGAATGTCTCTTCAATAAATGGTGCTGGGAAAAGTGGACAGCCACATGTAAATGAGCGAAAATTGCCCATTCTTTTTCACCACACACCAAAATAAACTCAAAATGGATCAAAGAACTAAAGATTAGGCCTGAAACAATAAGTCTTCTAGAAGAGAATATAGGCAGTACACTCTTTAACATCAGTTTCAAAAGAATCTTTTCCGACACCATAACTCCTTGGGCGAGGGAAACAATAGAAAGAATAAACAAATGCGACTTCATCAGACTAAAGAGCTTCTTCAAGGCAAGGGAAAACAGGATTGAAACAAAAAAACAGCTCACTAATTGGGAAAAAATATTTACAAGTTATCTATCCGACAAAAGGTTAATCTCCATAATATATAAAGAGCTCACACAGCTCAACAACAAAAAATCAAACAACCCGATCAAAAAATGGTCAGGGGACATGAACAGAGATTTCTCCAAAGAAGATATAAGGATGGCCAATAGACACATGAAAAGATGCTCATCATCACTAATCATCAGGGAAATGCAAATCAAAACTACACTAATATATCATCTTACACCTGTTAGCATGGCAAAAATATCCAAAACTAAAAGTGACAAATGTTGGAGAGGTTGTGGAGAAAAAGGAACCCTCATACATTGTTGGTGGGAAGGATAGTGGTGCAGCCACTATGGAAGACAGTATGGAGATTTCTCAAAAAATTAAAAATAGAAATACCTTATGACCCAGCCATCCCACTACTGGGTATCTATCCTAAGAACCTGAAATCAGCAATTCCAAAAGTCCCATGCACCCCTATGTTCATTGCAGCATTATTTACAATAGCCAAGAAATGGAAGCAATCTAAGTGCCCAGCAACTGATGATTGGATAAAGAAGATATGGTATATATATACAATGGAATACTACTCAGCCATAAAAAGGACAAAATTGTCCCATTCACAACAACATGGATGGACCTTGAGGGTATTATGTTAAGTGAAATAAGCCAGATAGAGAAAGATGAACTCTGTATCACTCCACTCATAGGTGGACGTTAACATATAGACAAAGAGAACTGATTGGTGGTTACCAGGGGAAAGGGGGCATGGCTGGAGGTCATAAAGGGTGAAGTGGTGTACCTACAACATGACTAACATAATGTACAACTGAAATTTCACAAGGTTGTAATCTATCATAATCTTAATTTAAAAAAAAGGTTGCTTCATTTTTCACCATTATGTAGCACTGTGATGAGCATCCTTGGACATATATGCACACCTTAGAATACATTCCAAGAAGGACAATAGCTGAGGCAAAAGCATGTACATTGTTTTATCTATTTTATTGAGGTTGTAGTAGTTTTTAACATTGTGTAAAAGCATGTACATTTAATTACTTTTGGTACATGTAGTCAAACTGACCTTCAGAAAGATGATGCAATTTATGTTTTACCAATTATATATGAGAGGGCCTATTTTTCTGTAACTTTGTTAGCATTTGGTATTATTGTTACTTTTAACATCTGCCTTTTTAATAGAAAAAAATTCTCACTGTTACATTTTCATTTCTTTGAATATTAGTACTCTAGAGTATTTTCTCATCAAATTATTAACCATTTGTATTTCTTTTTTATGAATTGCTTGCTCATAACTGTGCCCACCCTTTTTTTTACTGAGGTAACATTGGTTTTTAACATTATGTAAATTTCAGGTGTACATGATTATATTTTGATTCCTGTGAAGACTGCATCACCTTCACCACCCACAGACTAATTACAATCCAACACCACACACATGTGCCTCATCACCCCTTTCTCCCTCCTCCCTCCCCTCTATAAAATAAAAGGCTCTAAAATCACCGGTAAAGGCAAAAATACAGTAAAGGTATCAGATCAAACACCTATGAAGATAACATGAAGGCCAAAAAACAAAAGTACTAAAATTTCCATAATAAGATGGTAACAATACACACACACAAAAAAAAGGTTAGATTTGATATCAAAAACAGAAACTGTGGGAGGAGAGAATAAGAGTAGAACTTTTAGAAAGAGGTCAAACTAAAGGGACCATCAAGTTAATATAGATTGCTATGTACATAGGTTATTATATATGAACCTCATGGCAATCATAAGTCAGAAATCTATGATAAATACATAAAAACTTAAGAGAAAGAAACCCAAACATAATACTAAGGAAAGTCATCAAACCACAAAGGAAGAGAGCAAGACAAGAAAGGAACAGAGAAGAACTACTAAAACACCAAGAAAAAAGGAACAAAATGGCAATAAGTACATACTTATCAATAGCTACTTTAAATGTCAGTGGACTAAATGCTCCAATCAAAAGGCATAGGGTGGCTAAGTGGATGAATAAACAAGACACATATCTATGCTGCATACAAGAGACACACTTCTGACCTAAAGACAGAATTGTGCCCATTTTTCTACTGGTTTATCTTGTTCTAATTTTGTTTGTAAGAGAAACTTATATAAACTACTGTCTAACATAAGTAGTGCACATATTTTTCCTCGTTAGACTTCTGTCCTTTGACTTTATTTTGTTTTTTTGCCATATAGATTTTAACACTATTGTAGTCTAACCTGTCCTTTGTTTCTTTATGGTTTTGCTTTTAGCATTAAGTTTAGAAAGATCTTTTCTATTCCAAGATTACATATATATTTATCTATGTTTTTCTAATTGCCATGCAGCATTTTAACTTTTTTTTTATTAATGTTATGATAGATTACAACCTTGTGAGATTTCAGTTGTACATTTTTGTTAGTCATGTTGTGGGTACACCACTTCCCCCTTTGTGCCCTCCCCCCCACCCTCCCTTTTCCCTGGTAACCACCGATCAGATCTCCTTATCAATATACTAACTTCCACCTATGAGTGGAGTCATATAGAGTTCGTCTTTCTCTGACTGGCTTATTTCGCTTAACATAATACCCTCGAGGTCCATCCACGTTGTTGTGAATGGGCCAATTTCGTCTTTTTTATGGCTGAGTAGTATTCCATTGTGTATATATACCACATCTTCTTTATCCAATCATCAGTTTCTGGGCATGTAGGTTGGTTCCACATCTTGGCTATTGTAAATAATGCTGCGATGAACATAGGGGTGCAACGGACTCTTGAGATTTCTGATTTCAGGTTCTTAGGATAGATACCCAGTAATGGGATGGCTGGGTCATAGGGTATTTCTATTTTTAACTTTTTGAGAAATCTCCATACTGTCTTCCATAGTGGCTGTACCAGTTTGCATTCCCACCAACAGTGTATGAGGGTTCCTTTTTCTCCACAACCTCTCCAACATTTGTCACTCTTGGTTTTGGATGTTTTTGCCAATCTAACGGGTGTAAGGTGATATCTTAGTGTAGTTTTGATTTGCATTTCCCTGATGATTAGCGATGATGGACATCTTTTCATGTGTCTATTGGCCATATTCATATCTTCTTTTGAGAAATGTCTGTTCATGTCCTCTGCCCATTTTTTGATCGGGTTGTTTGTTTTTTGTTGTTAAGCAGTGTGACTTCTTTGTATATTATGGAGATTAACCCTTTGTCGGATAAGTGGCTTGTAAATATTTTTTCCCAATTAGTGAGCTGTTTTTTTGTTTCAATCCTGTTTTCCCTTGCCTTGAAGAAGCTCTTTAGTCTGATGAAGTCCCATTTGTTTATTCTTTCTATTGTTTCCCTCAACTGAGGAGTTATAGTGTCTGAAAAGATTCTTTTGAAACTGATGTCAAAGAGTGTACTGCCTATATTCTCTTCCAAAAGACTTATTGTCTCAGGCCTAATCTTTAGGTCTTTGATCCATTTTGAGTTTATTTTGGTGTGTGGTGAAAAAGAATGGTCAATTTTCAATCTTTTTCATGTGGCTGCCCAGTTTTCCCAGCACCATTTGTTGAAGAGACATTCTTTTCTCCATTGTAGGCCCTCAGCTCCTTTGTCGAAGATTAGCTGTCCATAGATGTGTGGTTTTATCTCTGGGCTTTCAATTCTGTTCCATTGATCTGTGGACCTGTTTTTGTACCAGTACCATGCTGTTTGGATCACTGTAGCTTTGTAGTATGTTTTGAAATTGGGGATTGTGATTCTGCCGGCTTTGTTTTTCTTGCTCAGGATTGCTTTAGCAATTCGCGGTCTTTTGTTGCCCCATATGAATTTTAGGATTGTTTGTTCAATTTCTGTGAAGAATGTTCTTGGGATTCTGATTGGGATAGCATTGAATCTGTAGATTGCTTTAGGTAGTATGGACATTTTAACTATGTTTATTCTTCCAATCCATGTGCATGGAATGTCTTTCCATCTCTTTATGTCATCGTCAATTTCTTTCAAGAAAGTCTTGTAGTTTTCATTGTATAGATCCTTCACTTCCTTGGTTAAGTTTATCCCAAGGTATTTTATTCTTTTCGTTGCGATTGTGAATGGGATTGAGTTCTTGAGTTCTTTTTCTGTTAGTTCATTGTTAGTGTATAGAAATGCTACTGATTTACGCACGTTAATTTTATACCCTGCTACTTTGCTGTAGTTGTTGATTATTTCTAATAGTTTTTCTATGGATTCTTTGGGGTTTTCTATATATAAGATCATGCCGTCTGCAAACAGCGAGAGTTTTACTTCTTCGTTGCCTATTTGGATTCCTTTTATTTCTTTTTCCTGCCGAATTGCTCTGGCCAGCACCTCCAGTACTATGTTGAATAGGAGTGGTGAAAGTGGGCACCCTTGTCTTGTTCCTGTCCTCAGAGGGATGGCTTTCAGTTCTTGTCCATTGAGTACGATGTTGGCTGTGGGTCTCTCATATATGGCCTTTATTATGTTGAGGTACTTTCCTTCTATACCCATTGTATTGAGGGTTTTTATCATAAATGCGTGTTGGATCTTGTCAAATGCTTTCTCTGCATCTATTGAGATGATCATGTGGTTTTTGTTTTTCATTTTGTTGATGTAGTGTATCACGTTGATTGACTTGCAGATGTTGAACCATCCCTGTGTCCCTGGTATAAATCCCACTTGATCATGGTGTATAATCTTTTTGATGTATTGCTGTATTCGGTTTGCCAAAATTTTGTTGAGGATTTTTGCATCTATGTTCATCAGTGATATCGGCCTGTAGTTCTCCTTCTTTGTGTTGTCCTTGTCAGGTTTGGGGATCAGAGTGATGTTGGCTTCATAGAATGTGTTAGGGAGTACTCCATCTTTCTCAATTTTCTGGAACATTTTGAGAAGAATAGGTATTAAGTCTTCTTTGAATGTTTGGTAGAATTCTCCAGAGAAGCCGTCTGGTCCTGGACTCTTATTTTTGGGAAGATTTTTGATTACCGTTTCTATTTCCTTACTTGTGATTGGCCTGTTCAGATTCTCCATTTCTTCCTGATTCAGTTTGGGGAGATTGTAGGAGTCTAGGAATTTGTCCATTTCTTCCAGGTTGTTCAATTTGTTGGCATATAGTTTTTCATAGTATTCTCTTATGATCTCTTGTACTTCATTGGTATCTGTTGTGATTTCTCCTCTCTCATTCCTAATTTTATTTATTTGCGATTTCTCTCTTCTTTTCTTGGTGAGTCTGGCTAAGGGTTTGTCAATTTTGTTAATTCTTTCGAAGAACCAACTCTTTGTTTCATTGATCCTTTCTATTGTCTTTTCTGCTCTTATTTGTATTATTTCCCTCCTTCTACTGACTCTGGGCTTTCTTTGTTCTTCTTTTTCTAGTTCTGTTAGGTGTCATTTGAGGTTGCTTATGTGAGCTTTTTCTTGTTTAGTTAGGTGAGCCTGTATTGCGATGAATTTCCCTCATAGGACTGCTTTTGCTGCATCCCAAATGGTTTGGTATGTCGTGTTCTCATTTTCATTTGTCTCCAGATAATATTTGATTTCTTCTTTAATTTCTTCAATGATCCATTGTTTGTTCAGAAGCGTGTTGTTAGTCTCCACATTTTTGCACCTTTCTCTGCTTTTTTCTTGTAGTTGATTTCTAGTTTAATAGCATTATGATCAGAAAAGATGCTTGATATTATTTCAACTCTCTTGTATTTCTTGATGTTTGCTTTGGTTCCCAAAATATGGTCAATCCTTGAGAATGTTCCATGTGCACTTGAGAAGAATGTGTAACCTGCTGTTTTTGGATGAAGTGTTCTATATATATCTATTAAGTCCATCTGGTCTAATTTTTCATTTAATTCTATTATTTCCTTGTTGATTTTCTCTCTGGATGTTCTGTCCATTGGTGTTAATGGTGTGTTGAGGTCCCCTACTATTATTGTATTGTTCTTGATGTCTTCCTTTAGTTCTATTAAGAGTAGCTTTACAAATTTTGGTGCTCCTGTGTTGGGTGCAAATATATTTATAAGTGTTATGTCTTCTTGGTGGAGAGTCCGTTTTATCATTATATACTGTCACTCTTTGTCTTTCTTTATCTGTTTTGCTTTGAAATCTACCTTGTCTGATATTAGTATAGTGACACCTGCTTTCTTTTGTTCATTATTAGCCCTGAGTATTGTTCTCCACCCCTTCACTCTGAGTCTGTGTTTGTCTTTGGGGCTGAGGTGTGTTTCCTGGAGGCAGCATATTGTTGGATCTTGTTCTTTGATCCATCCTGCCACTCTGTGTCTTTTGATTGGGGAGTTCAATCCATTTACATTTAGAGTGATTGTTGAGATGTGGGGGCCTACCACTACCATTTTGTGTCTTGTTTTCTGGTTTTCTTCAATTTCCTTTTTTCTCGTTCCATGGTTTAATCTGCTCTGATGAAGAGCTGCTACTCTCTGTTGTTGTCCTTCTACTTATCTCCTTTGTGCTTGGTTTTGTAGCCCCTTTCCTTTTTTGGATTTTTCAGGAATGAGGGTTTTCCTGAGGATTTCCTGAAGAGGAGGTTTTGTGGCAATGAACTCCCTTAATTTTTGTTTATCTGGGAAAGTTTTTATTTCTCCATCGTATTTGAAGGATATTTTCGCTGGGTAGAGAATTCTCGGCTGTAGATTTTTGTCCTTCAGATTTTTGAATATATCATTCCACTCTCTTCTAGCCTGTAAAGTTTCTGCTGAGAAATCTGCTGATAGCCTGATGGGGGTTCCTTTGTGGGTTAGTTTCTTTTGCCTGGCTGTCCTTAGTATTTTCTCCTTGTCGTTGACTTTTGCTAGCTTCACTACTATATGCTGTGGAGTTGGTCTTCTTGCATTGATAAAGTTTGGAGATCTATTGGCTTCTGTCACCTGAAGATCCATCTCTCTCACCAGATTTGGGAAGTTCTCAGCCATTATTTCTTTGAATAGGCTTTCTGCCCCTTTCTCCTTCTCTTCTCCCTCTGGTATACCTATAATCCTTACATTGCATCTCCTAATTGTGTCTGATAATTCTCGGAGAGTTTCTTCATTTCTTTTTAGTCTTGCTTCTCTCTCCTCCTCTGCCTGCAGCAATTCTATATTGCCATCTTCCAAATTGCTAATTCTTTCCTCCATATTATTGGCCCTACTGCTCAGAGCATCTAGATTTTTCTTAATCTCCTCTATTGTGTTCTTCATTTCCAATATTTCTGTTTGGTTCTTCTTTATCGTATCAAACTCTTTTGTGACATAGCTCCTGAACTCGTTGAGTTGTCAGTCAGAATTCTCTCTTAACTCATTGAGTATTTTAATGATGGCTGTTTTGAAGTCATCATCATTTAGGTTATATATCTCATTTTCTTTGGGATTGTTTTCTGTGTATTTGTTACTTTCTTTCTGTTCTGGAGATTTAAAGTATTTTTTCATATTGCTTGATGTTGTTGATTTGTGCCTCCACATGGAGATAGAGTTTAGTTGCTCCTTTCATTTGTTTCAGCTGCTGCGGTGGGGGAGCTGCTGTTTATACTGCACCAACCAGGAACCCTGTCCGCAGTTGCTAGCTGGGCCTGGGCCCCTCCTCGTAGTCACAGTGGTCCTTTGGATTCCCTCCTCTGCCGTGGGGGCCGTCACAGGGGGCTTCAGGCTGCTGGTGCCTACTGTTGCAGCCCACCTAGACGTGCTCCCTCCTTGGGGTCTGCAACGGTGTTATGGGCTTTTCCAGCGGCCAGGGGTGGGATCACTTATGTTTGTCGCTCTGTCGCTGTCGGCACCCACAAAATCTCACTTGTCCACTGTGGGTCGCAGGAGAGCTATTGGCATCTTCTACAGTCTGTGGTTAGTTCACCTAGCTATGCTACTTTTGTCCTGGGGTCTTCCAGCCTTGTGGCTGCCGGATGGGTGCTTTCTACTAGTGCTGTGCAGAGGCTTTCCCTGAGGCTGCTGTGAGCCTGTAGGGTTTCCCCCTAGGCTAAGGAGCTGGGTCGCTGGAACTCCCCCCAGCCCCAGTCCTGTTCCCCAGGAACTCGGGGAGCCCTTTGCCCTGTCTTGGGGGATAGCTGGAGATCCTGATTTCAGTGGTAGCTGGTCAGCTGCTGCCCTGCCTGATATTCTCCTCTTGGGGACCCTCCCAGTATTGTGGATGCTGGACGTGGCCCCTCCGCTAATGGCAGACAGAGAGTTTTGTCTGCTGCCCGGGCAGAACTCTGGAGCTTCCCCTCTGGGGCGTGGAGTGGGCCTCTGGAGCCTCACCTTGTCCCAGTCCTCTCCAAGATCTCCGGCAATCCCTAGCCCCACGGGGCAGGCAACAGCAGCTGGAGGTCACTTCGCCCTCTGGGATTCTCTCCGGGACTTTCCCGGAGTTGAATGCTGGGCGTGGCCCCTCCACTAAAGGCAGACAGAGAGTTTTGTCTGCTGCCCGGGCAGAACTCTGGAGCTTCCCATCTGGGGCACAGAGCCGGCCTCTGGAGCTTCCCCCAGCCCCAGTCCTCTCCGAGATCTCTGGCAATCCCTAGCCCCACCGTGCAGGCAGTGGCAGCTGGGGGACCTCCGTACCCTCAGCGACTCTCTCTGGGACCCTCCGGGCGCCACGAACACCAGGCAGGATCTCCCCGCCAATGCGGCGAGAGACTCTCCCTGTGGGCCCAGGTGTGCAACTCCAAAGTTTCCCTCTGCGTTTAGGAGTAATTGCGGGGGGTTTAGGTAGGGTTCTGGTCACCTGTTTCCACCGTTGCTCCTCTGTTGTGTGCTCGCTCCTGCCCTAGATGTGTGTTGATCTTCTGGGGGCGTCCGTTGGAAGAAAGCCGCTTGCGGGTACTAGGCTGTTCGGTCGGGGTCGGAGAGTTTTCACCTATTCCACATCCTCCCGGAGGAAAGTCCGTCCGCCTTCCGATGTATAGTCGCGTGGGTCTCTCAGACGTCCTGAGATGCTGTCTGGATATCCTTTGTTAAGCGATGTGTCCAAATAATTGTAGACTCGAAGAGGGAGAGACAAAGAGGACTACTCACGGCACCATCTTGGATTCAGCCTCAGCATTTTAACTTTTTAAAAAGCATATAGCTGTTGACTTATTTGCAACTTGCTTTATTTTGTTCATTGCATGAATATTTCAAGTCATCCTAAAATATTTTGAAACTACAAAGAGCAAAAGTAAATAAGTGGAGACCTTTTATCTCTGCTTAAAAACTTTATTTAAATATATCCCAGAACATGTTTCTGGTAAAATTGAGTTTGTAAATATTTATCAAATCATTTTGTACTTTAACCAAGTTAAGGTAGCTTCTAATTTCTAAGGGGAAAGAGCTAAATTTGAGAGATGGAAGATTTCTGAAGGAGAGGGAGAAAGCTAATCTTCACAGAGTATTTTGTTCTGGACACAGTGGATTCATGGGTGATAGAATAATGGTCTCTTTTTCTCTTTATAGTTAGAAAGGAAGGAAGCAGAAGAGGTTGAAAAAGTCTCAGGGGAGGTTTTCACTTGTCTTCAGGCACAAACTGGGTTAGATTTCTCAGATTAGGGAAATGAGTGCCTTGATTTCTGGTGAAGATGGGAATCCACTAAAGCCAGAAATATGGTAACATGGCTTTAATTTTAATTAAGTAATTCTTTGTGAGTTTAAATAAATTATGCCTAGAGATGGCAAAGATGGAAAGAAATTAAGGACTGCTGTATGGAGTGTTTTATTTGTGAGGATTCTCTGGTATCTGTTTCTTTTTAACTGTCTCTAGTTGTGTATTATATTTACAGTAATCAGTACTGCTAATTTATTTGAATCGTTATGATTAGCAGCTTAATTAAAAGCCCTCCTAAAATTTTATAGAAGGATAATAGATGAGAAAAGTGGTCTAATTTTGTTCAGTCTCTCTTTTGTTGAAATATATCTATAAGAAACCTTGGTAGCCATATCACAAGACAATAATACAATCACTATATGCAGCAAAAGCTAAAGTTACTATAAACAATGAATTGTTCATTTATTAAAGAAATATTTATTATATGTCTACTATGTGCCAAACACTGCGTTAGATGGATGAATGAAAGTGAACAAGGGTCTATCTCTATCCTCAAGTAAGTTATAGTTTAGTGTAAGGTACGTGCAATAGAACAAATGATTACAAACAGTAGTGTTAGTGCAACAACTGGGTAAACCATGATGTTCTGGGTTTGGGAAATGAGTGGGAAGATCTTCATGGAGGAAGTGCTCTGAGTAGAGACCTGAAGGATGAACAACCATCAGTCAGTTAAAAAGATTATGGAGGAAAGAGGAAACTCCTTGTACAAAGAGCTTGAGGGGAAGAAAAAGAAATAGATGCCTTGGGACAGCATGCTGTCCCCAAAGTACTAGGGGAGATGTAGTAGGGGGTGAAGAGTTGAAGTAAGCAGAGCTGCAGCATGAAGCAAAGAGGACTTTGTAATGCATGTTAAGGACTTTAACCTGAGGGCAATGGGGAGCTCATGAATGTTCTTGAGAGCTGGCCTCATAAACTCAAATCAGTAAAGTGACATCAAATGTTAAAAGAGCTAAGTAGGGAGAATAGTGGTCCCCAAACGTGACAAAATCTTAATCCTATGAGCCTGTGAATAGATTATCTTTCAGGAAAAAGAGAGTTTTAAGATGTGATTGAATTTTAGACTTTGAAATGGGGAGATTATCCTGGATTATCTGAGCAGGCCCAACCTACACTCAAGTGTCACATTCTGAGATATGCATCGTTAGGCGATTTTGTCATTGTGCAAACATCACAGAGTGTATCTACACAAATCTAGATGGTGTATACTACAACACATCTATGCTGTATGATACTAATCTTATGAGACCACCGTCATATATGCAGCCTGTTTTTGACTGAACCCTAGTTATGTGGTGCATGACTCTAATCACGAGAGTCTTTAAAAGCAGAGAACCTTTCCCAGTGAGGGTAGATGTGACATTGTGGGCTTTGAAGATGGTGGAAGGGAACCATGAGCCAAGGAATGTGGGTGGTCTCTAAAAGCTGCAAAGGGCAAGGAAATGGATTCTATCATAGAGCCTCCAGAAAGGGACACAGCTCTGCTACTAATTTGATTTCAGCCCAGTGAGACCTCTCTCAAACGTCTAACCTACAGAACTGTGAGATAATAACATTATGCTGTTTTAAGCCACTTACTTTGTGGTAATTAGTTACATTAGTGATAGTAAACCAATACACTCAGATTCCTCAGAGTGAACTGTGTAGAGGCCACATTGTATTTTGCTTATATGTAAAGTTCTCTCAAGAGGCCAGGTGGAGGGTTTATGTTATATGAACTGAGATGAGTTGGAAAATAAAGCAGATGAGGAATGTGTGTGTGTTTTAAAGAAGGAGAAGAAGGTAAAATGATTTGATATTAAATAATTTGTACTTTTCCTTTAAGGTAAACCTTTTCCATATTTTTCATAAATTGAATCACTTCCTTTAGGAAGAAAAAATAATTCTACTTAATCATAGCTATTAATTTGAATGGAAATATATCAGAATTCAAGAATGTCAATTCTAAACTTCAAAGAAATCATCTATTCACCTGTATCGAAATCTGCTCCGCTTGGCCTGACTGGCCCCTTCATTAGATCTTACATCTGAAATAATCCTAAAGACTTCCTCACATTGTACTCAGCCTGCTAAGGAAGCAGAAAACTAGAAGTATCCTGGGTATAACATCCATCAATAAAGGTGATTCCCAGAATTTCCAATACAGTGCCATATAAGTCCTAATATTCATAAAGGTAACTGATAAAAAAATTTCAGGAGAAGTTACCCATTGGGTAATATCATTGGATATTATCTGCATGAATCACTTTAAGTTTGCTTGACCTTGAATGGGAATGAATTTAGGAGACTCAAGAATCCAGGAGACCAGGAACAGAGATCTCACCTCCCCTGTGCGTTGTTTATGCTCTTCCAAATATGAAGTAGTTAATCCACTTACATGAACAATGAAATCAAATGAAGACTTTTTGCATATCCAATAGACCTCTATTAATGGAAAAATGAATGTGTTGAGAAGAGGACAGGGCCATAAAGGAATGATGGAGGGATTTACCAGCAGAAATGGTTGTGCTGGACAACTCCACTGTCCATGTCCTTTAAGAAGGACTAATGACCTGGAGGTGATGGCCTGAGACATACCTTCCAGAGATAGTGGCAAATAGTACTGAATGTGGGCTAATCCATTCAGGTTAAGAAACAAAGATTTTATGGGAGCAATGGGTTTGGATAGAAGAGAGCAAGAGGAACTCAGAGTGTGGTGATCAAAAGGGAGACTAAGCTGTGAAGTGGAGTCAGGTGCTGAACTGGTAAAGGAATAAATGGTTGAAATCAAGGAAATACAGACCTAGTAGGCACTTTAGGTGACAAAGACTGGGAAGAGAAGAGTATGGATGTGATATCATGGGACACAAATTTTCCAGGCCCCTACACAGCTCAGATAGAAATGGCGGAAAAGGGTAATGTACTTCAGTACATTTTGTTTAGAAAATTATTCAGTAGCCATAATGGGAATCCAACAGGGATATCTTGGAGAGAATGTTTAATGGAGTAAAAAGGCATCTTGTTTTGTAATGTACCTCAACTATACATAGTGTATCTTTTTGGATCCTGCCATATACTAGTAATAAGAGTTATACACATGTACAACTTCAGGGCTGTTTGTTGTTGAACACGGAAGGCAGCATTTGGGCAGAGTATGGGCTCTGGAGTCAGGAAGACCTAGGTCTGAATGGGATTCCTGCCCCTTACTTTCCGTATAATGCTGGGCAAGTCATTTTTTCTTCCTAGGACCTCATTTCTTCATTTGTAACATAGGGATAGTACTATTTGCATCATAGCACCGCAATGAGTATTTTATTAAATAGCTTTTGTGCCTCATATATGTTAAGTACCCAATAAAATGTGGTTGCTGTAATACTAATTGTGAGAATCCCAGGGAGATTATTTTTGTGCAATAATCATTTCCCCTTTTTGGCTATCCATGGTGGGGTCAGTGGACAGATCACCAGGGGGAACAGTGAGAAAAATTTGGCAGGAGGAGCCTCCATTTCCAAATATGCACACAAAATGTACCTCTTGCCTAAGCCAGAGGTGGAGGTAGATGTCATGTGTCATATAAGTCTCTGTCAGTTTGGAGAAATATGTTTTCAATCATAAACTAGGAAAACACTTTCTTATTCTCCAACAACTTCCACAGGGCATCTTTGATCTCTTTGTTCCTTAAACTGTAGATTAGAGGGTTCAGCATGGGGATCACCAGTGAATAGAACACAGACACCACCTTGTCCCTGCCAAGAGAGTAGCTGGAGCTGGGTCGCAGGTACATGAAAAGGGCTGTCCTAAACAGCAGAGTCACCACCATCAGGTGTGAGGCACATGTGTTGAAGGTTTTCCTTTGGCCTTCCACTGAATGGATCTTCAAGACAGCAGCAACTATGTAACTGTAGGAGATGACGAGGATGAGGAATGATGTTCCCCCAATGGTGACCACTACAAGAAAATTCACCACTTGACTGAGGAACGTGTCAGAGCAAGAAAGCGCTAAAACTGGCGGGAGGTCACAGAAGAAATGGTTGATGATGTTGGGTCCACAGAAGTGGAGCTGAAATATAGAGCAGGCCTGGATCAGGGAGCTCAGGAAGCCACTGAAATATGCCCCAATCACCATGCGTGTACAGAGACCCTGGGACATGATGGCAGTGTAGAGCAGGGGACTGGAGATGGCTGTGTATCGATCGTATGCCATAGCAGTCAGGAGAAAGCACTCAGTTAGACCTATGCCATCAAAAAAAAAGAACTGAGCAGCACAACCCAAGAATGATATGGTCTTCTGCTCCTGGAAGAAGTCAGTGAGCATCTTGGGAGCCACTGTGGAAGAGTAACAGATGTCAATGAAGGACAACTTGCTGAGGAAGAAATACATGGGTGTTTGCAGATGGGTGTCACTTCTGATTAGAAAGATGAGAGCCAGGTTCCAGGAGAGGGTCACAAGATAGATACCCAGGAAGGTCACAAAGAGCAGGACCTGGAGTTCTGGATGGTCTGCAAATCCCACGAAGATGAATGTGGTCACTGATGAGCTGTTCCAGGCCTTAGTTGTGGAGGTGTTTCCCATGGACCACAATGACAAGATGCAGATCTGGGATAATAATGACAATCTTCACTACAGTGGTATCAACAAATAATTAAAAAATATGTGAGAGGGAGGGCAAAGTATTACAGAGGATTACAACTTTATGCAAAGATTCTCTCTCTTTCTCTCAGAAGGCAATTATAGTCATTGTCTTAAATATTTGCTTTTTAATATAGCATGGTTGATATGAGCTTAAACTTTGGATTCAGACTTCCTGTGATCAAGTCCTGCCTCTACCAATTAGCAGCTGTGTTACTTTGGGTGATATGTATATCATCTCTAGGCTTCAATTTCTTTTTCTTTAAGACAGATGACAGGATCAATGTCATACATTTATTTTAAGAATTAAAATAAGGCAAAGTTTGTAAAGTGCCTGATACATAGTAAATCCCCGATGAAAGTTATTATTTGGACAGTTTTTTGTATGTCCCAGATGAGTTACCTCATGCCCTGAAAATAACTATTCATCTAACTTATTTAAGTTTCAGTATTAGAATGGAGAAACCAAGGGAGAGACCAGGTTCAGCTATGTAATTGTGAAACAACCAATCAGACATTTAGAATATTTTTTTTAAACTTAAAGTCTCAGCTATGTTCCATTTTGACATTTTATGTAGACTCTAAGTAAAATGAAATTTTTTTTTACTTTTATTAAGATTATGATAGTTTACAACCTTGTGAAATTTCAGTTGTACATTATTGTCAGTCTTGTTGTAGGTGCCCCACTTCACCCTCTGTGCCCACTCCCCCATCCCGCTTTTCCCCTGGTAACCACCAATCAGTTCTCTTTGTCTACATGTTTAACTTCCACCTATGAGTGGAGTCATACAGAGTTCATCTTTCTCTATCTGGCTTATTTCATCAAAAAGATTAGGCCAGATGTGTATAGAAATGCTCTTAACTGTCAAATATTAGATCTGAATATACTAACATAGTTCCACTTTCAAATTTGTCTTCAGTCTGAGCTCTCTAAGCTATTTAATTGTTAAGAATGTGGATTCTGGCTATAGCCTGCCTGGATTTAATTCCCAGCTTTACCATATAATATATGTGTGATCTTGGGCAGGTTAGTTGAACTCTCTATGACTCTGTAAAATTAGGGATAATAATAGTACTTTGTTATTAGAATTCCTTCTCTCTCTCTCTTTCTTTCTTTCCTTCCTTCTCTTCTTAAATCTCTTTTAAGACATGCATGGCCCATAGTAAGTGCTCTACAAGAGTTTTTTATTGCTATTGTTATTTAAAAATCTAAATTATAATGTAACCTCAATCAAATTCTTATAACTTTCAGTATATGAAGTATCTTTCAAGATCAGGGACTTGATTCCACCCAATCCACATCTATAAGAATTTCCATCACCCCCTCCACATCCACACTAAGTCTCAATCCACATAAATCAGAAAAGAACACTTACCATCAGCGGGTCTTTGAACCTGAGGTCCTAACTCAGCAGAAGGCACTAGGAAAAGTGTGGTCAGAGGGCCTGGTGGCTCATGGTGAATGACCCTTATAGGTGTGGGATATATCTTGATCCTTCTTCAGGTTTTAACCCAAACAATTTAGAAATCATCAAAATTACCTATCTTTTAAACAATATTTTCATTCTGTTCTACCTATCTCTTTAAATATGATGAATCTCACAAATTTCCTTTTGTTTTTCAAAATGGAAATGTTATTTTATGAATTTTAAAGCAATATGTGAGAACTGGAAGATAATTAGATCAATAAACAACGGTGAAATAATAAACCTAAAAGTCATGGGTACTTCCCGATCAATGCAAAAAATTTCCTCTTAAAACTGGAAATTGTGACAATCTATCTCCTGAAATTAGAGCTCTTAACATTTAGGTGTATGCCTTTCATGTTCAAGTATATGTATATGCATATGGCTGTTTGTATCAAAGACCCTCTACAATTTACATATATTATAGAAATTATTCCAAGTCAATAACTTCACAATTTGGGAAGTAATGCTTTCTCTATTTGCTATAAATTTTTCTGGCTCAGTTTAGGAAAGCCACGCCATTTTATTATCTCCAATTTTTCATAAGTCAATCTACATCTACCTATTGCCAGTCAGTCAAGCTATCATTGATCTTTACTTTCCTCTTGGAAATTGCACAGAGATATGCCCTTGGTATAGACTCCCTCTCTTCTTGCACTCAATAGCTCCTGTTACAGATTTTCCAGTTCTAAACCTTAAAATTTGGGTAATGAGAGAATGTGAAGCTCCTTTTAGCCATCACCATGCCATCATTTGTGCAGAGTTTCAGAGATCTCTTACACTAATCTCAATCTTGTCAAATATGGCTTTAAGATTTGTATTATGTTTAGAGGCTCTGCAACTGTTTGTGAAAGGTGCGTAGAATTTCCAGGATCAGGAGGGGATTCTTTCCTTTTGAAGAAAATAAAAGGGCCTCCAGCAAAGTTTGACATAACCCAGTGCAGATGTAGTGCCACACAGAGAAATTGGGAGCTAAACAAAAACAGCTCTACCGGAACCCTCACCCATTCTGTGTAGGGTCTGCCATTTAGCAAGGTAGAGACCTGAGGTCTGTGATGTTATTAAAGGTCATTTGGGCACCTACTCAGGTTAGCACAAAGGGAAGGGGGATGAGTTGGTGGTGATGATTTGGGTAGGCTTCAGGATAAGCCTGGTTCTAATCCTGTTTCTACCACTTGCCAGCCGTGGGATGTTGGGCAACTCATTTAGTCTTTCTGATCTTCTATTTCTCCATTTTTAAAATGGGGATAACAGTGGCTACTTAAGAGTTGTCTGAGGGTTGTTTAAGATAATATGTGAAAGCCTCATGGGTCTTGAGATAGGACGTTTGCTTAATAAATTGGGAATGTTATTGCTATCAGCAGTGAATATTCCATAAAGAATTATTTATGGAAATTAGCCTTATTTTGGAAACGCTTCCTTCTCATGTGGCAGGTTGAAGTGTGCTTATCTTACAGACATAATGAGTTCACTGATAGACCATGTAGCTTTGTAAAAAGTGTTTAGGAGTGAGATTGAAGAATTTAATCATCTGGACTTGATGGGTCAACTGAAAGTCTGTTTAGAGTGTTGCCATTAGGGCAGAGAACTTCCACATTTGGAAGGAACAGAAAGTGAAGCTGGACAAATTGAAACAAAAAGAAAAGAATATCCTGGGTTTTATTCCCACATATAGATTCTCTGAATCTTACTCTAAAACATTAAGTGAAAGGTATATTAAGAGTTGTATGGAGCACTTTATGTCACCAAACTCTACTCATGAAGTAGTGCTTCTTCCCTTGAGAAAGGAAATCTCCTTCACTCTTACTGCAAACTCAGGGAGGCTCAGTTTGGTCTCAGTCTGGACTCCCTTTGATCCTATAATACAGGTATAATCAACACCAGGCCTCTTTTACAGAGCTGAAGAAGGAGAGTTTGAGAGGCTCAGGACCTCATTGGATTCATAGACGCTGGAGGTGAATGTTTGTGAATAACACTAGCCTTCAAGACCATAGTGAAGATAAAATAATACAGTAAAATTAAGCATCTAGCACAGTACCTTGCACATAGAAGACACTTAGAGATTGATGAGAACTGGTAGGGTGGATTTACAACTCAGGTCATCTTTTGACAAAAATGGCAAGAAAGTGTTAAGTTTTATAGCCAAATCTTCCTAATCGGAGCTTAACAGGTGCAGTTGGTGATGGAAGAGAAAAATGGAATAATGACGCAGAGAACCTGAGCTAAACTGTGGAGGTGATGTGGGTTTTCTATGGTTTCTCCATCATTCATGATCTGGGCTGTGTCCCTCACTTCATGATGCCTCCTCCTCTCACTCCTCCAGGAACCTGGTGTCCACAAGGTCTTGCTCTTCTAGCTCTGTCTATCATCTAAATGCACAAATGGTTGATGTAACTGAAAGAGACTCTCTCAATGTGAGGTGAGAATTCAAAAGGCACCAAGAGATTAATTCAAGAATTAAGATTCAGCTGGTAAAATTCAAGCCATCAGTCAGAAAAGAGAAACCGGGTTTTAGAGATTAGAGATCTCTTCAGTGTTTGGAAAATCTGCTATGTCAAGTCTGTCCCAATCACACCCCTTCCAAATTACTTTTCAGACTGCTTACTAATAATTGGGGCTGTGTTAAAGGAAATAGCAATCCCTTCCAAAACTTCATTCCCTCTTAAATCTCTTTCTAGCTGCAAGTGCTCAAACATGGTCTAGGAGGACCATCAAAGGAGCAGAAAGGTAAGATTTGGGCTGAATTTGAGGAAAGACAGATAGAATTGAAAGGTATATGGAGGTAAACTAAAATCCAAAGAACTTCTTAGGCATCTATATGGGCTTGTAGATCTAGGGTGCTTTATAAGTGAGATTAATATGAGCATGAAGACAAAAAGTAAAATATGAATGGCTGCACCCACCTTCTCCCTCTTGTTCTGTCTGACCCTTAGCTGATACTTGTCTTGAGTTCTGCTTTGGAAGGAGTCTAATCAGGCTTTGGTAACTGCTTCCAATCCCCAAAGTGCTAATGAGTTGGAGAGCAAGCTTGAGGCTGATTCATTTATCAAAGGTCAAAATATCCACTTGGTGAATAGAATGTGTGGGCAGAAAAGTGGAGGGAAAAGATACACAGAAGAGGAAAGATGTAATCTTAAGAAATTCTTCTGCTGTCTGCTAACATCTGCATTTGGGGTCATTTTTGAAGTGTTTCAAAGCTGGGGCTGCAGGGGAATTTGAGAGAGGTTTTTTTTTGCCTCTCTCCTTGGAGGTGTTTCATTACATTTTCCCTTGAGAGTCTTTTTGAAAAAGAAAGAAATGTATTATCCAAACTTCACAGATTTGTAGTTAATTGATCTCTGGGGTGGTATGCTCATATAAGTGCTCTGAAGAAGATGCTTATTAAACTCCATCCCAATGGCTTTCTCATCCTCCAAGGCTACTCAAGATCTCTTCTGGTAGTACATAAAGAACAAGCTCAAGATAACATTGGGACACATAGGGCAAGATAGACGCCTATTCTGCAGAAGAAAGAAAGATTGTAAACAAACAAACAAACACACAAACAAACAAACTCTTTTCCACTCCTTCATAGAACCTTTTTGGCCTGAAGTATTTTAAGCGGATGGGAATTCAAACTTATTGAGCTTCTACTATGTGCTAAACACTGTACTAGGTGTCTTATGTGTGATAACTCACTAAATCCTCCAAACCCTCCCTTGCAAGGAGGAAACTGAAATTCTGAGAAAGAGTAAGCTGTTCAAAATTTTATAGCTAATAAGGGATTGAGCCACTAGTTGAACCAAGGACTATGTGACAAGAAATCCTGCATTTGCATGTATGGTACATGCATTTATTTTGGAACTCAATTGCACATAAATGTGTATATATGGTCAATCGTATCTCTCAACTCATAATCCTTTCTCTTTTCACAGAAACCTACTACCTTCCTCCAGGAGAAAGACATTAGATACAGAAGTTTTCCTCTAAAATGTTTAGAAACTTACTCTGACTTAGCATGATAGAGTATAAAGATGTAGGATTTTTATTCTATGGAGGGCTACATACAACAAAAAATAATTTGGGTCCAGGCATTCCATAAAAATCAAGGCTTTAATTCATGTATTTGAAGATGAGGGGAGAAAAATAAAAGGTTTGATTCATTTGTTTCTTAATCTGAGAATATTGAACTGTCATCTTTTAAAAATAACTAGAATAAATAGTGGAAAATTGATTCCAGCTCATGGCCAACTAAGAGAGAGAAAGTTTTTCTAACCAGACAAAGAAAGAAATAGAGGGGGAGACATCCAGGAGAGGCTAAGGAATAGAATTCCAGTGAAAACATGGATAAGGGAGATATTATTTATTCGTCCATTTTATGTCTTTATTAATGCCTCTTCTGTGCCAGACCCTGTGTAACTCATCAGAGACACACAGAATGGAAGATGAGATAAGAATTTTGCCTGTATGGTGCTTACATAATAATGGAGCTACTTACGATGAAGTTGTCACTGAAGGCAAGCTTTGGAAAACCAAGCTACTGCTGCCTTGACCATTATGTTTTTCATAACGACTAATATGATGGCTAGATGGGATGATGTTTCTGACTCCACTGAAGAGCTTTCATAAAGAAAGTGACAAGCTTGGGGTTTTAAACTCTCAGCTCACCTCCAAGACAACCAGAAAGCCTCTATAAAGGCTCTAAAATAAATATTTTATTTCTTGTAGATTCAAGGTCGATAAGACTTAAAATCAGATGCAAACTTAATTGTGCAGATCGCAAAGCCTCTTAAATTAAAGTTATGACATGTTTGAAAAAGAGGAAGACCCTGAAATTTGGATTGGGGATACTTCAGTAGGCTCTAAGGAAGGTGATAATCTTGAACTCCTAAATTATCCTGAGCCTTTCTAGCCATGAGAATAGTCCCTTTTAATCTGTCTGAAGAGACTAGCCTTCCTTTTTGCAATAAGTATTTATTAGCCTCGTGTGAAGCATTGCCTTGCAAGGGGATGCCTGTCCACATTAAGCCCCACCAAACCAGCCTTCATTGCTGCCAGATCATAATTAGATTCAAATATCAGCATGCTCCAGGAGGACAAGTAAAACGTATGACTTTTGAGAAGAGATTATTTTTCCCAAGCTTGAAAGATATTGAGTTATTTTGGAAAAATCCTGGGGGAACATATGTAGAATGGGTTCTAAATGTGTTAGCAAGAAAGACAGACTATAGCATTAGGTTGGGTAAAATGTATTCACATACTCTGGACTGTGGCTCAGTACAAAGGAAAGAATCCAATGTTTTAGGGAGATAGAAATTTTAAAGTAGGTTTATCATGTGTGATCTACATGCTAATCCCTCCCCAACCACGTCTATCTAGAGGGTTGAGAGGGAAGTCCCGTCATTCAGGCATGGAGGAACAACAGAAGGGGGAGAACCAGCATCTGTGAAAATTAGCATGTAGAATGACAGTGAAAGATGCTGTCATTGAGAAGATGTCTTGATTTTTTTGTACAGGCAAATGGTGGTGCTGAACCTCCAGAGACAAGGTGGACAAAGTTAATATATTGGGCAGCAGGACTTATACAGTCTGAGTCTGGCTTTTTTCATCTAGCATCTTGCATTCGTGATTCACTCGTATTGTTGTGTGTATCAGTATCCCATTCCTTTTTATTGCTAAGTAGCATTCCATTGTGCGAATGTAAGACAATTTGTTTAATTATTCTGCAGTTGAAGGACATTTGGATGGTTTTCACTTATGGGCCATGGTGAATAAAGCTGCTATTAACATTTTGATACAGATTTTCTTGGGAACACAGGTTTTCATTTCACTTGGGTATACATCTAGAAGTGAAATTGCTGGGTCATATAGTAACTTCATGCTTAATTTGATGAGAAACTACCAAAATGTTTTCCAAAGTGGATGCCTCATTTTTCATTTTTATTAGAAATGCATGAGAGAATCAGTTGTTCTGTATCCTTTCCACCTTTCGGCATTGTCAGAATTATTTATTTATTTATTTATTTATTTATTATTTATCTTTGAGGAAGATTAGCCTTGAGCTAACATCTACTGGCAATCCTCCTCTTATGTGAGGAAGACTGGACCTGAGCTATCATGCATGCCCATCTTCCTCTACTTTATATGTGGGACGCCTACCACAGCATGACTTGCCAAGTGGTGCCATGTCCACACCCGGGATCCGAGCCGGCGAACCCCCGGCTGCCGAAGCGGAATGGGCGCACTTAACTGCTGTGCCACTGGGCCAGACCCAGAATTTTTTGTTTTTTATTTTGCTGTTCTACTAGGTCTATGTGGGATTTCATTTCAGTTTTAACTTGCATTTTCCTGACAAATCGTGATGTTGAGTATCATATGTTCATTACACATGTGTTTTGCTGAACTACATGTTCAAATGTTTTGTCCATTTTTTTATTTGGTTATTTTTTAAAAGAAATATTGAGTTTTGAGGATTCTTTTTTCTGGACAAGTACTTTACCAAATATATGATTTACAAATATTTTCTTACAGTCCATAGCTTGTCTTTCTTTCTTTTAATAATGCCGTTCAAGAGCAGAAGAAATTACTTTTGATAGCTGATTTGTCACTTTTTTCTTTGATGGGATTGTGCTTTTGGTATTGTATCTTGGAAATTTTTGCCTAACCCAAAGTCATAAAGACTTTCTCCTGTGTTTCTTCTGGAAATTTGTAGTTTAGATTTTACATTTAGTTGTAAGATCCGTTTTGAGTTATGGTGTGAGAAATGGATTGTGTTTCACATTTTGACACATGGATATCCAAATGTCCAGCATTGTGGAAAAGAATATCTTTTCTATATTGAATTGTTTTTTGCATCTTTGATGGAAACCAATTGATCATAAACATGTGAGTCTATTTCTGTACTCTCTATTCTGTCCCATTGATCTATACTATATTTATCCTTTCTCCAATACAATACTTTCTCAATTGCCTTTGCTTTAGAATAAATCTTAAAAACAGCTAATGTGAGTCATCCAACTTTGCTCTTCTGTATAAAAATTATTTTGGCTCTTCTAGTTCCTTTGTCTTTCCATGTAAATTTTAGAATCAGCTTGAAAATGTCTACAGAAAATGCTGCTGAGATTTTGGTTTGAAATGCATTGAGTCTAGAGATCAATTTGCGGGAATTAATATCTTCCTACATTGAGTATTCTAATAAATAAACATGATATATGCCTCAATATACTTAGATATTTGATTTCTTTCATGAGTGTTTTGTAGCCTTTTTCGTACAGACTTTGTTAGATTTATACCTAAGTATTTCATGTCGTTTTTTGGTGAGAATGTAAATGATACATTTAAAAGTTTCAATTACCAATTGCTCGTTATGAGTATGCAGAAATACATTTACTTTTTAGATATTAATCTTTTGTTTTGTGGCATTGCTTAACTTATTCTTTTTTCAACTTTATTGAGGTATAATGGACAAATAGAAATTTTACATATTTAAGGTATACAATGCAATATTTTGATATACATTGTGAAATGATCACAATCAAGCTAATTAACATATTCATTACCTCACATAGTTTCTGTTTCCTTCCTTCTTTCCTTCCTTTCCTCCTTCCTCTCTTCCTTTCTTCTTTGTTATAAGAATGCTTAAGGGCTACCCTCCTACCAAATGTGAAGTATACAATACAGTATTGTTAACTGTAGTCACTATGTTGTGCATTAGATCTTTAGAACTTATTCATCTTGTGTGACTGAAACTTTCTACCCTTTGACTGGTATCTCCCCATTTTCACTCCACCTCGCATCTAGTAACCACCATTCTACTCTCAACTTCCATGAATCTGACTATCTTGGATTCCACATTTGAATGAGGCCATGGAATATTTGTCTTTCTGTGTCTGACTTATTTCACTTAGCATAACGTCCTCCAGGTTCATCTACGTTCTTGCAAATGAAAAGATTTTTTTCTTTTTAAGACTGAATAATATGTCTTTATATCTCTATATACCATATTTTCTTATCTGCCCATCTGCCAATGGATGTTTAGGTTGTTTTCACATCTTGGCTATTGTGAACAATGCTGAAATGAACTTGGAAGTGCAGATACCTCTTGAACACACTGATTTCATTTTCCTTGGATATATAACAAGAAGTGAGATTGCTAGATCATATGGAAGTTCTATTTTTAATTTTTGAGAAACCTCCATAATGTTTTCCATGTTGGCTGCACTAATTTACATTCACAGCAGCAGTACACAGGGGTCTCTTTTTTCTACATTCTCGCCAACGCTTTTCATCTTTTGTCTTTTTACTAATAGCCATCCTTACAGATGTGAAGTGATATCTTAGTGTGGTTTTGATTTGCCCATGCACACTCGTGTGTGTGTGTGTGTGTTTGTGTGTTTGTGTGTGTTGGGGGAACAGAATGAACGCAAAGAATGACAAGGTAATTGTTTTCTTCAAGGATTTTTCCTTCCCCACACTCTCACTGGTCCTCTGTTTTTCACCCTCTACACATTTTGTTTATGCCATTTCCACTTCTCTCAGAGTTTAAATCAACAATGCTATACAAAACCAGTGCTCCTGCTAAAATCAGCTGGGGGATTAAAACATGATCAGAAAACAATGAACAAACAAATTTTCCAGAGTTTCTTCTCATCTAGATTCATTCACATTCCTATGCCTGTGACTCTTCAGCAGAGAGTCTCACATGCGTTTGTACAACAATCTATCATTGTGCTACCTACTATTTTCTTTCCTTCCTGGTCTGGATCATGGTGGTGTTTCCTGCGGATACCTGCCACACCACTAACTATGATGTAAACCAACATTAGTGCCAAAGCTGAAATGCTGGCGTTGAAGACACAGATATCTGCTCTGAGAGGATCATCACCTGATGCCATCCAAACTACTTTCACTTTCAATGCCCCATTAAGTATTAGTCAACACTCTTTTTCCATTTCTTTTTCTTTCCACTATTCTTTTTCGATGCGTCTTGTGCCAGAACTCAGGAATGAATTTTGGGCTGGGCTGAAGGATGATTTGAGTGATAGAAAAATGGCTCTTTCCAGAATCACCTCTCTCTTCTGAGACGGCATCATTGTTCTGAAACCAGACGAATACAATCTGATTCTTTTCCTTTGAGATTCTCCCTTTGAGAGTTCCCAAGAGACATTCAGATGAATGGACATTTAGTCAGAGCAACATTCAAAGGCTTCTTGGAAAATTCATACTCAAGATGGTGTTGATTCATATGTATCTTCAAATACCTTGATAAGCAGGGAAAATTTTGTGCTTTTTTTGCATAAACAATTATTTGAAAAATTTCCTGCAATTTTCACTATATCAATGGTTAAGGATATTTTCATTTTATTTAGGAATCAGTACTTATAATTTCCTAATTATTCTTTTTTAACAGTTTTGCTTGTATTTCGAAACTCTGCTATTGAGTGCATACAAATTTGAGATTATAGCTTCCTGTTTGAGATAACCTTTTTATTTCTAGTAATGTTTCTTATCTTAAAGTTTGCTCTGTAACATTGGGAAAGCTACAGCAGATTTTTTGGGTTAATTGTGTGATACCTCTGTCCTTTTGTTTTCAATCTTTCTGTGTTCTTATATTTAAATCATGTTCCATTAGTAACGTATAGTTGGGTTTGTTGTTTTTAACTAGTCTGACGATCTTATCTTTCACTTTGAGTACTTGGAGTAATTATTGAAAAACTACGTATTTCAATTTAATCAGCCGGAATTGACTCTTTGAAATAAAAAATGAATTAGTACTTTCTCCCACTTCTCCTCTTAACTGCTTCCCAGTTATTACTGTTATTTTTCATTTATTTATTTTTTCATTCTGTTGACGTCATACTGGTTTATTACATTGTATAATTTCAGAAATACATTATTTTATATAAATTTCTGTATAGACTGCATCATGCTCACCACCAATAGTCTAGTTTTTATGTCACCATACATATGTGCCCCTCTACCCCTTTCACCCACCTCCGACCCCCTTCCCCTCTGTGTAACCACTAACCTGTTCTCTTTGTCCATGTGTTTGTTTATCTTCCATATATGAGTGAAATCATACAGTATTTGTCTCACTCTGTCTGGTTTATTTTGCTTAACATAATAGCCTCAAGATCCATACTTGTTCTTGAAAATGGGACAATTTTATCTTTTTTATGGCTGAGTAGTATTCAATGTGATGTATACATCACATGTTCTTTATTCATTCATAAGTCAATGGGCACTTGGGTTGCTTCCAAATCTTGGCTATTGTGAATAATGCTGCAATGAACATAGGGGTGCATAAATCTCTTTGGACTGTTTATTTCATATTATTTGGATAAATACCCAGTAGTGGGACAACTTGATCACATGGTATTTCTATTTTTAATTTTTTGAGAAATCTCCTTACTGTTTTCCATAGTGCCTGCAGGAGTTTGCATTCCCAATAGCAGTATATGAGGGTTCCCTTTTCCCTACATCCTCTCCAAACTTTGTTATTTTTTGTCTTGGTAATTATAGCCATTGTGATTGGTATAAGGTGATATCTCACTGTAATTTTTATTTGTATTTCCCTATTAACTAGTGATGTTGAATATATTATCATGTGCCTGCTGCCCATCTGTATATCTTCTTTGGAAAAATATCTGTTCATATCTTCTGCCCATTTCTTGGGCAGGCCCAGTGGCGCAGCGGTTAGGTTCACACCTTCCGCTTCTCGGTGGCCCGGGGTTCCCTGGTTTGGATCCCGGGTGCAGACATGGCACTGCTTGGCACCCCATGCTGTGGTGGGTGTCCCACATATAAAGTAGAGGAAGATGGGCACGATGTTAGCTCAGGGCCAGGCTTCCTCAGCAAAAAAGAGGAGGACTGGTAGTAGTTAACTCAGGGCTAATCTGCCTCAGAAAAAAAAATCTTCTGCCCATTTCTTGATCAGGTTGTTTGTGTTTTTGTTGTTGAGATGTATCAGTTCTTTATATATTTTGGGAATTAACCCCTTGTCAGATATATGATTTGCAAATATTTTCTTCCAGTTGGTGGGTTGTCTTTTCATTTCATTAATGGTTTCCTTTGCCTTGCAGAAGCTTTTTAGTCTGATATAATGACGTTTGTTTATTTTTCCTTTTGTTTCCCTTGCCTGAGTAGACATGATATTTGAAAACATGCTGCTAAGACCAATGTCGAAGAGTGTACTACCTACATTTTCTTCTAGGAGTTTTATGGTTTCAAGTGTTACATTAGAATTTTTAGTCCATGTAAAGTTAATTTTTGTGGATGGTGTGAGATAATGGTTTAGTTTCATACTTTTGAAAGTGGCTGTCCAGTTTCCCCAACACCATTTTTTGAAGATACATTCCTTTCTCCATTGTATGTTCTTGCTTCCTTTGCTGAAGATTTGCTGTCTGTTGATGTGCGGTTTTATTTCTGTGCTCTCAATTCAGTTCCATTCATCTGTGTGTGTGTGTGTTTCTGTATCAGTACCATGCTGTTTTGAGTACTATAGCTCTGTAGTATATTTTGAAGTCAGGGATTGTGATGCCTTCAGTTTGATTCTTTTTTCTCAGAATAGCTATGGTTGTTTGTGGTCTTTTGTTGTTCCATATAAATTTTAGGATTCTTTGTTCTACTTTCATGAAGTGTGTCATTGAGATTCTGATTGGGATTTCATTGAATGTGTAGATTGCTTTAGGTAATATGGACATTTTAACTATGTTTATTCTTCCAATCCATGAGCATGGAATATCTTTCCATTTCTTTATCTCTCTCCAGTTTCTTTCACTAATGTCTTATAGTTTTCAGCTTATAGGTCTTTCATCTCCTTGAGTAAATTTATTCTTAGAGGTTTTATTCTTCTGTTGCAATTGTAAATGTGATTGTATTCTTGAGTTCTATTTCTGCTAGTTCACTATTAGTGTATAGACATGCAACTGATTTTTTTTTTTTAAGATTTTATTTTTTCCTTTTTCTCCCCAAAGCCCCCCGGTACATAGTTGTATATTCTTCGTTGTGGGTCCTTCTAGTTGTGGCATGTGGGACGCTGCCTCAGCGTGGTTTGATGAGCAGTGCCATGTCTGAGCCCAGGATTCGAACCAACGAAACACTGGGCCGCCTGCAGTGGAGCGCGCGAACTTAACCACTCGGCCATGGGGCCAGCCCCCATGCAACTGATTTTTATAAGTTGATTTTGTACCTGCAACTTTGCTGTAGCTTTGGATTATGTCTAATACCTTTCTGGTAGATTTTTTAGGGTTTTCTATATATAGAATCACATTGATCACAAACACCTAGAATTTGGCTTCTTCCTTTTTAATTTTACTCCGTTTTATTTATTTTTCTTGCCTAATTGCTCTGGCAAAAACCTCCAGTACTATGTTGAATAGGAGTGGTGAGAGTGGGCACCCTTGTCTTGTTCCTGTTCTCAGAGGAATGGCTTTCAGTTTTTCACCATTAAGTTTGATGTTGGCTGTGGGTTTGTCCTATATGGCCTTTATTATGTTGAGGGAGTTTCTTTCTAAACCCATTTTATTGAGTTTTTATGGTAAATGGATGTTGGATCTTATCAAATGCTTTCTCAGCGTCTATGTAGATGATCATGTGATTTTTCTTCCTCATTTTATTAATGTGGTGTATCACATTGATTGATTTGCAGATGTTGAACCATCCTTGCATCCCTGGTATAAATCCCACTTGATCATGGTGTATGATCCTTTTAATATATTGCTCTATTTTATTTCCAATATTTTGTTGAGGAATGTTACATGTGCGTTCATCGGTGATATTGGCCTGTAATTTTCCTTCTTTGTGTTGTCCTTATCTGGTTTTGGTATCAGGGTAATGTTAGCCTCATAGAATGAATCAGAAAGTGCTGCATCTTCTTCAGTTTTTTGGAATAGTTTGAGAAGGATATGTATTAAATCTTTGAATGTTTGGTAGAATTCTTCAGAGATGCCATCTGATCATGGCCTTAGTTTTTTAAGAAGTGTTTGATTCCTATTTTGATGTTTTTCCTTGTGATTGGTCTATTCAGATTCTCTATTTATTTTTGATTCAGTTTTGGGAGGTTGTATGAGTCTAAGTATGCATCCATTACTTCTAGGTTTTCCAATCTTTTGGCATATAGTTTTTTTATAGTGTTCTTTTATAGTCCTTTGTATTTCTGTGGTTTTCACTAAAATATCTCCTCATTCAATTTTAATTTTATTTATTTGAGACTTCTCTCTTTTTCTTAGTGAGTCTGGCTAAGAGTTTGTCAATTTTATTTATCTACTCAAAGATCCACTCTTAGTTTCGTTGATCTTTTTTCTTTTAGTCTTTATTTCATTTATTTCTAGTCTAATTTTTATTATTGCCATCATTCTGCTGACTTTTGGCTTTGTATGTTCTTGTTTTCCAAGTTCTGTTAGATGTAGTTTAAGATTACTTGTTTGAGATTTTTCTCATTTGTTGGGGTAGGCCTGTATTGCTATCTCCTAGGATGCTCTTAGGACCCCTTTTACTGCATCTCATAAGAGTTTGTATGTTGTGTTTCATTTTCCAGGTACTTTTTAAAAAATTTCTCCTTCGATTTCTTCGTTGATGCAATGGTTGTTCGGTAGCATGTTGCTTAGACTTCACATAATGTGAATTTCCCAGTCTGTTTCTTGTACTTGATTTCTCATTTCATAGCATTGTGATCAGCATGATATGATTTCAATATTCTTAAATTTATTGAAGTTTCCCCTGTTTCCCAACATATGGTCTGTCCTTGAGAATATTCCACGTGCACTTGAGAAGAATGTGTATTCTGCTGTTTTTCAATGTCATTTTCTTTATATATCTATTAAGGCCATCTGGTCTAGTGTCTCATTTAAGGCCACTGTTTCATTGTTGACTTTCTGCCTTGATGATTTATCCATTCATGTAAGTGAGGTTTGAGGTCCCCTACTATTATTGTGTTATAGCCCATTTCTCCCTTTATGTCTATTAATAGTAGCTTTATTTACTTTGGTGCTCCTGTGTTAGGTGCATACATATTCATAAGTGTTATGTCCTCTTGATGGAATGTTTCTTTTATCATTATATACTGCTCCTCTTTGTCTCTCACTGTCTTTTTTATCTTGAAGTTTGATTTGTCTGATATAAGTATGGCAACATCTACTTTCTTTTGTTTGCCATTTGCTTGGAGTATCATATTCCATCCCTTCTCTCTGAGGCTGTGTTTGTCTTTAGAGCTGAGATGTGTTTCCTGGAGGCAGTGTAATGTTGGGTCTTCTATTTTAATCCATCCAGCCACTTTGTGTCTTTTGAGTGGTGAACTCAATCCATTTACTCTTAGAGTGATTATTGATATATGAGGGCTTAATTTTGCCATTTTGATGCTTGTTTTCTGGTTGTTCTATATTTCCATTGTTTCTTTTTCCTTGTATTTCTGACTGCCATTTCAGTTTTGTGGTTTCCTGTGAAGGTTTTCACTTTATTTATAATGTGGGTCTGCTCTGATTTTTGTTTAGGGCTTACCATGAGGATTAAAGATCTCATAGATGTGATAGTCTATTTTCTGATAGCCTTTTGTTTCCATTAGCCTAAGTAGGTTACATCCCTTTCCTCTTCCCCTCTGGTCATTGTTGTCACAAATTATTCTTTTTTGTGCTGTGGATTTGTGACTAAATTGAAGTGTTTATAGATATTTTTGATGCTTTCCTTACCTTTATCTTTTATGTTTTAATTAAGTTTTTACTAACCTATCTTGATATTGAGCTGCAGTTTTCTGATTCTACTTGTCTATTTTTCTCCTTGCTCAACATTTTGTAAACCTTTGCTTTTTAGTTTTAGATGAGAGGTCTCCTTTCAACATTTCTTGTAAGGAAGGCCTAGTGGCAATGAACTCCCTTAGCTTTTGTTTATTTAGGAAAGCTTTTATTTCTCCATTGTATCTGAGGGATAGTTTCACTGGATAGAGTATTCTTGCCTGAAAATTTTTGTCTTTCAGTGTTTTGAATATATCATTCTAGTCTCTCCTAGCCTGCAATGTTTCTAATGAGAAATCTGCTGAAAGCCTGATAGGGATTCCTTTGTAGGTTATTTTCCTCTGCCTTGCTGCTCTTAATATTTTTTCTTTGTTATTGACTTTTTCCAGTTTTAATATTATATGCCTTGGAAAAGGTCTTTTTGAATTGATGAAATTAGGGGTTCTATAGGATTCATTTATTTGTAATTCCAGTTTCTTACCCAGATTTGGGAAGTTCTCAGATATTATTTCTTTGAACAAGCTCTCTGCTCAGTTTTTCAGGTGACGAAATTGACATTTGAGAGATTTTAAAACTTCATACATGTTTATGTAGATAAAAGGACAAAGCTAGAATTTGAACTCAACCCTTTCAGTTGGAAATGTGTGTTTTTAAACACTATACGTCAGTACAAGGCTTGATCTATTTGTGTGCAGTTTACTTCCAATGAAGGGTAAGCTGTCCATCAAAGCAAAAGGAAATCTTCCTGGACCCAGATCAGGGAAAGCTCCGAAGAGAATAAGACAGGGGACTGTAAATAAGACTCTGGTGATGGGTGGTTGGCCTCTTTCCTTGTCACCTCAGAGAACAATTAACCAGAAATGTTTAGCTCTAATGATCACTGGGCTTTTACTTTGGATGCAGGAATGAGTGACAGGCAGCCACACGGTGAAAGAGTGTGGCTACACCTGCCCATTAAAATAATGAGCTCCCAAAGGCCATGTTGAAGACTTCATAATAAAGGAGCAGGAATTCAAGAAACAGATATTACTACTTGAATGAAGTCAAAGTATAAAAAAATGACTGAATCAGAAACCACGCATAGAGCAGTGGAAATGCAGATGAACTGAAGTTTGCAAAAGATGTTATTGGATCAAAGCAATCAATAATTCTTCTCTTGTAGCATGAGATCTCAGGACACTTCTTCCTAAAGTAATTCAGTAAGTCCAACTCCTTCCCTCCTATCTCATTCATCCAACACATGACAGTTATAAATTTACAGCCTATTCCACATTTTATCTGTAAAAGGGCAGAGTAACTCTACCCACCTTCAGAAATGAATAAATGAGTTAATATAAATCAAGTCCCTAGAACAGTACTTGGTACTCAATAAGCCCTCAATAAGTACTTGGTACTCAATAAGCCTTATATATATAATATAATTATATTATATTATTATTATAATTGAGTACTCACTATAAGCCACTCTGCTAAGCTCTCAGGATAAGCAGTGAAAAAAATTCATTTTTTTATATAAATATTTTCTGTACCTGGGTCCTATACACTGTTCTAGGGACTCAGGATAGATACAACAGAGAAAATTCTCTGCCTGTCTTTGAGTAGCTTACATTCTGGTAGGGAAGATTTTATTAAGATAAGAAACACCAAACTCATCATTTCCTCTTCCGTAGGATTACCAGATTGATGTCATAGTGAAGAGTGGTCTTGGTTTTGGGTGCTCAATCAGTGACTGATTATGAGAAGATTTAAAATTTTAGAAAACACAAAGCTAGAAGCACTATTTATTTATTTTAACAGTTTTATTGAGATCCCTTTAACATATAGAAATTGTTTATATTTAAGATGTATAACTTGATGATTTTGTATATATGCACACATTGTGAAAAGATCACTGCAGTCAAGCTAAGTGACTTACCCATCACCTCTAGATAGTTACCCTTGTGTGTGTGGTTATAAAATTTAATTTAAGATCTGTCCTCTTAGGAAACTTCAAGTATACAATACAGTAATGTTAACTATTGTCACCATGCTGTTCATTAGATCCCCAGAACTTAATTATCTTGAATAACTGGAACTTTGTACTCTTTGACCAACATCTCCTCATTGTCTTCTCCCCACACCTGCCCCTACTGATCTCTTCCCCTGGAAACTACCATTCTACTCTCTACTTTTATGAATTTTGATTTTTTAGATCATGGAGAATTTGTCTTTCTGTGTCTGGCACATTTTACTAGAATAATATCCTCCAGGTTTATCTACATTGTTGTAAATGACAAGACAGTCTTATTTTTTAGGGTGGAACAATATTTCATTATCTATCTATCTATCTACCTATCATGTATCATCATCTATCTATCTCATATTTTGTTTATCTATTTACCCATTGATGGACATTTAGGTTGTTTCCATATCTTGGCTATTGTGAATAATGTTGCAATGAACATGGAAGTGCAGATAGCTCTTTGAGATACTGATTTCATTTCCTTTGGATATATACCCAGGAGTGGAGTTGCTGGATGATATGGTAGTTCTATTTTTAATTTTCTGAAGAACCTCCATACTGTTTTCCATAGCGCCTGTACCAATTTGCAATCCCACCAACATGCAAGCGCTCCATTTTCTCTACATCCTTGCCAACACTTGCTATCTTTTGTCTTTTTAACAGCCATTCTAAAGGATGTGAGGTGGTATCTCATTGTGGTTTTGATTAGCATTCCCCTGATGATTAGTGATGTTGAACACCTCTTCATGTAGAACAGTGTTTAATATGATGAATGAATAACACAATCAGATAATTGCAATTTGATGTAAATGTGCTGTGTAATCAAATTCTATAAAATGATAAAATATCAACAACTTTGATTTTACCATCGGGTCTTCTCTAGGGCACTTCTACCTTTTTACACCCATTTATATTTCCTCATTTGATCTTACACTAGTGAGGTCTTTATTAATGCAATGACCTGTCTTTCTTAATGCAAAATGTTCATGGGCTTACCTCATGTCTTCAGAATGATAATCTGGTTGGCCTGATGACATCAAAGTTGTCCTTTGCTTATACTGAAATTATTATCCTTAAATATCTAATGAACCATGTTCAGCTTTTCTTCTTCAGGAGATACTGGTTTTTGCTTGTTCTTGACCACATGGCTCACCCAATTTCAGTCAACTTTGGTGTTGCTTCCCCTCTCCCCCCATGGAGATACGTCCATAGCACTTCTATCTCATAATGGTACTGATGAGTTAGTCCAACTTTTGATCTTTTCATGCATTTTATTGAGTGACTTGTATAAAAAAATTATATAATTAGAAAAAAATTCTAGTTCTAAACATGCATGTATATGTGTATATATATATATATATATATATATATATATATATATATATACACATTTCTCTTAGTTTTACTTTAAAAGAATAGAATGTTTTGTTATGGGTTGAATTGCTTCCCTCAAAATGGAATATGTGAAATCTTATAGCCTGTTGTGTTTAGTGCCTTTTGGGACTCTTATACTAAAGATTTATAAAATATAAGAAATTCCTAACTTTATTGTTAATTTGGGTTTATATTTTGAAGTCAGAATTCTAAAAAGCCATATGAAACCCAAGTCCAGAGGAACATTGAGACTCATTAGATTCAATCTTCCCATTTTCAATTGAGACAATGAGGATCTGCAGAGATGAAGTGAATTTTCCACAGTTTCCAAGGAGTTAGGAATGGAGCTTCAGACAAAACTCAAATTACTGACTCCCAGTTGCTCTCTGCTCTATTAGATGGATTCTTTTCTGGTCAATGAAGTATATAACATACAGATTTTAAATAGTGCCAAGAGACTACCATAGGCCGACTTCCTCCGAGAAGACTTTGCCCAGCAGGTGGCTAGGACGTTATTGGTATTAACTGTTTATATGACCTTCTAGAAAACATCCATTCAAATAATGACAAACAAAATCTAACTGATCACAAGATTGCTTCTTTCCTTTATGAAGGATGCAGTTCTATGGCTGTAGGAAGGAACAACACAATTGTGACAAAATTCATCCTCCTGGGATTTTCAGACCATCCTCAAATGAAAATTTTCTATTTTGTGTTGTTCCTGGGGATTTACCTCCTGACCCTAGCCTGGAACATGAGCCTCATCATCCTTATCAGGATGGACTCCCACCTACACACACCCATGTACTTCTTTCTCAGTAACCTGTCCTTCTTAGATTATCTGCTATGTATCCTCCACAACTCCCAAGATGCTCTCTGGCATCATCACAGAGAAGAAAACCATTTCCTTCATTGGGTGTGCCACGCAGTACTTTGTCTTCTGTGGAATGGGGCTGACTGAATGCTTTCTTTTGGCAGCTATGGCATATGATCGGTATGCTGCAATCTGCAACCCGTTGCTCTACACAGCTGTCATATCCCATACACTTTGTTTAAAGATGGTGGCTGGGGCCTATGTGGGTGGATTCCTTAGTTCTTTGATTGAAACATATTCTGTCTATCAGCATGATTTCTGTGGGCCCAACCTAATCAACCACTTCTTTTGTGACCTTCCTCCAGTCCTGGTTCTGTCATGCTCTGATACCTTCACCAGCCAAGTGGTGAACTTCATTGTGGGTGTTGTTGTTGGAATGGTATCTGTCCTTGTGATCCTCATCTCTTATGGTTACATCGTTACTGCTGTCGTGAAGATCAGTTCAGCAAGAGGTAGGACCAAGGCCTTCAGCACCTGTGGCTCTCACCTGACTGCTGTGACCCTCTTCTATGGTTCTGGTCTCTTCATGTACATGAGACCTAGTTCCAGCTACTCCTTAAACTGGGACAAGGTGGTGTCAGTGTTCTATGCTCTGGTGATCCCTATGGTGAATCCCATCATCTACAGTCTTAGAAATAAGGAGATTAAAAGTGCTGTAAGGAAAGCTATGGAAAGGAAACATGTTCTTTCTCATGAGCACTCATTTTTCTGACCCCGAGGTAATGTTTACAATAAAGCTGTGAGTTGGGTCAATTATGCTGACTTTCATGTAGTTCTGGACTAGTTGATTGACACAATGATTTTTGTTTACCAGGATTTGTGTAGATTCAGCTTATAAACGCTCAATTTAGGAAAAACCTTCACCATGACAAAGACTGAGCAATCTGAAACATCAAAATAGAGTTGTTGTCTGTAGGAGGAAAACTAAAAAAATGTTAGTCCAGCATTCAGGGTGACGATTCTAAAGGTAGGATAGGAATATATAGCATAATAACCTGAGGACAGGGACATTTTTTCTAAAAACAATTGCCTTTCCATCTTACGAGGTTCTAACATGTTTCCTTTAGGGCAGATGAGCACTGCAAGTCAGACACCCTTCCCTATTGAGAATCATGACTATCGTGAGCCACTGTGACTGGTGGGGGTATAGTCCTGACTCTTTGGATGTATTAAGGCAGGAAAGAGATTGAAAACTTTTGTTTAGGGCCTCAATGACTGAACAAATGGGCTGACCTCATGGCTAATTCAATCAATGATACAAAAATTGGTCACTGAAATGATTTGAAGAAAACCAGGGAATTGTCACTTCAGTCTAAAGTAACACCTTTCTAAGCAACACTCAAAGTTTCTTAGGAATCTACAGAAGAGGAGCACACTTTCATTTGGTGAGAAAGGTTCTCTGTTTTCATCAATTTTGTGATAAATTTGTGAAGAATTTAGCCAAGGAATTGAAGAGAGTGATTTTTCTCCTCCACATTTTCTAAGAACTTGTTAAGTGTCCTTTAACCAGCCGTACAAACTAGAATAAATTTATTCAGCTGTGGCCTCTCTTGGTCAGGCCATAAATAAGTGAGTAAATGAGTATCTACCTGTATATCCTTGGATAAGATACTTGGGCCGTGTGTGCCTTATCTCATAGGCTTATTGTGAGGAATTAGATGGATCAGTATATGTAAACACTTAGAATAGTGCCTGGTGTATAGAAAATGCTCATGAGGTGATATTGTTATTACAATTATACTATAATGATTTATCACCATCTGAGCTAAAGAAGTAGAAGATGTTTCCTTAGTTTGGTAGGAAATGTGATCTTTGTAATGGCTTTGATGTGTTAGAAAGTGGGTCTACAGAGACTATAGTGAGGAGTAGTTAAGGGTGTTTGTTAAGTATTCTTAAATCATCAAACCTGTGATTATTAATCTCATCTCTGCCATTTTGCAGATATGTGGCCTTATGCAAGTTACTTACAAACCCTATCTTCTTCATCTGTAAAATGAGAAGAATAATTGTATCTACCACATAGAGCAGATATAACAATTAAATGAGAATATGCATGAAAGGGCTTAGCCTATTGTTTGATATATGGCAATACTTCATAACTGTTAGCTCATAGTACTAGTTAATTAGTCAATTTTATATAAATCAGGAGAAATCCAGGTTAATGTGCTAAAAAGAGACAAATTAAGTAGCTTTGAAATGTCTACTCAAATTGGGACATAATTGTCTCAGTAAAAGGCAAGCCCATACCTCTCACCTCTGGTACCTCTTTTGCATATAGGAAGCAGTCCTTAGGGAAGTAGAAAGAACTCAAGTTCATATAGGTGATGACATATGGAAATGTTACCATTGTACCGACTCTCTCAGCTTCCTGGGCACCCTGCTCTTATCCTTATGACCAGTTTTTCATCTACGTTTATCTGTATTCCACTTCACTGAGCTCCTATCCCTCAATTTGCCTTTGGTAGCTAAGCTTAAATTCTCCTAATACCAAATTCAGTGGAACAATAAATAAGTAAATAAATAAACAAAGGAAAAAATACCTCATGCTTTGGATTTACATGGAGCTGTCACTGATCTGTTGTGTCTAATTTTCTTTTGCTGAACAAAGACTCTGGATATTAAGGTATTACAAAAATCTTTCTTGTTTGGCCACATATATGTTCGCCAGTAATGGAAACTTTTTATTTGCATTGAGAAGATACAAAGTACTTTTGCAGTTTGTCCAACTACCAAGGAGAAAGTAATGCTCATTCATTAATAATTATTAAATCCAGTGCATAAGATGGGGATTGGTCACAAGGCTTGAATAAACCAAAAATTATCTGCATTTTACAATAAGCTGCATGTTAAATAATACTTCCCAAATAAGAGCATTTATTATGTGACTACAAACAGACGTACATTAAACAGAATATATTTGGCACTGAAAGAATCCAGCATTTTATAACTATTTGAAGCAGGACAAGGTACATCTGTCTCCAAGGGAGCTAGCCAGCTGCAGATTGAATCAGTTTAGTAAAATTACCACAATCCAGGGTGTGGCACTCATCTTTGCAACCTCCAAAAATCTTTTCCAGGTGGATTGAAGTTAATCAAGCTCACAATTCTGCATAAGCCCCAATACTATTTTTAGTTTTCAGTGAAGAAAAAAGCAGCCATGCTTGTACTTGTGCCCATAGCACAAATCTCTGTGCTTTTGAGGAAACCACATGGAAGAACAAATTACAATCAAAAGTCTATTTGGAGAGAAAGGAATCAAAGCAAAGTGGATAATGTGTATCAGTGCCTGATGTGTCCAGCTATAGGGTCCTGACTGGCTGAGGTGCTACCAATGTTTCTCCCCAACCATTCATTTTTTTCTCTTCTAAGTGACTATCTTCATTTCTAATCAATATATTATTTACAGATTGATTAATTAACAGGTCTCACTTCTTTTGGTCTAAGAAATATTTTGTCCCTGAAATGCCTTTTTTACATATTTGTTTATTATGATCTGATTTTGTTGTTTAATTTTTAGAGTTTTCAGAAACCTGGTTATTGGCCATATCTAATACATACATTCCCCTAATTTTTTTGCTAGATATGTATGATTAGAAACACACACACTCACTCATTCACTCAAATACTCATAAATTAGTGACTGATGTATTAAGTGGGCTCTGATGAGATTTTAAACTTTTTTCTAAAGATTAATCATCTCATGTTTCTAGTCTTAAACCCAGACAAACCTAGAGATTGCCTATTCTGTGAACATCCACACAAATAAGGAAACACTTGCATTTCACTTCCCTGTGTCCAGACAACTGACCTGGATCTTGCTGACCTACAATTGAGTGGGGAGAGCCTGACTGACTTGCAAATAAGCAGATACACCATGTATACCAGCATTCTCCCATAAGCTTGATCCATGACTACCTTCCCTGAATTCTTGTGTGTCTCATTGTCTATAACATCTCTTAAACAACTGGGGAACGTAAACCAACTGCTTATATCTTGCCTTTGTGGCTTTTATTCCATCCTCACTCTTCTCGTGTTTTCCTTTCCTCTTCTAATGCTGGTCAAGCCCTCCTAGGTGCAATGCTGACCATGGATCTGGTCAGGGATAAGGTTCCTCTCCCTCCTACAAGTAAAGAGATGGCCATAGCAGGCTGTTGCAGTCATGGCTTGGAACTGTTATAAACTGGATATGGTAGCAACTCCCTTTAGTGTTGCCAGACTAGATGGCTGGCACCATATAGTTGCAAGACTGACAATCACACACTTTGGTGGGACAAGACTATAAATAAATAGGCAACTGGGACCCAAGTAGATCTCATAGAAGAAGAGCAATTTCATGTCTTTCTCAAAACAAAGTTCTTCTGAAACAGAACTATGATATCAAATTGGACTTAAATGTCAACATAAATAGAAAAGCTAGCATGAGTAAAGTATCATGTTGATTTTGTATGTTATAGTCTTGTTGTTCTAATAAAACCTCTTGCTTATGCAAAGAGAGACGGGGTTGTTTTCATCTTAAGAAATCCTTAAGGAGCAAAATTGATCCACCTGGATCAGATGGAGGAAGTCCCTATATAAGACATACACTGAAGCTCACAGTTCATTTTCTAACAGCTATAAGCTAAGGAAGTATCCTAGCATGGATTGTCTCACCCCTCAACTTGAGCCTCAGTCTAGGACACAATTGGAAATAAGACTCTATCTGGGGCTGAGATACAGAGGGGAGGTGTCCTTGAGCCTAAAGAGGAAGCAGTGGGTTCTGAGAAGTCCTGCATCTCAACACACCTACCAGTCCAGTATCCTGACTATCCAGATGCTATTTACAATTTGCTGTATTGTCTGTATTAGTTTCTAGATGTCCCTTTTTCTCTTGAGGTCCCTATTTTTACCAAAAGGCAAGCAGGTATACCTTCTCTAACAATTTTGGTATCTGTGGCTTTCAGATCTCTGAAGGCTCTGGAATTACTTTTCATCACACATGTCATCCCTGGGGGTAGTTTTTCAATGGAAGACCATGCATGAGATGTTCCTGTTTTAACAAGTTAAACACCTTTAATGAAGGCTCTAGCCTCCTTTATTAATTTGATTTACTTTTACTTTAAAATTATAATTAGGTGTAATTCATCATTAATTTCTCATTGTTTTTTTTCCTTTTGGTGTTCAGCATGTGTCCTTTAAAAAAATTTGAAAATATTTTTAAGTGAAATATGTTTGATGTATAACATTGTGTTAATGTGTACAACATATTGATTTGATACCTTTATATATTGTGACATGATTGCCTTTGTAGCAATAGTTAACACCTCTATCACATCACATAATTATCATTTCTTATTTGTGGTGGGAATAATTAAGATCTATCTTTCAGCAAGTTTGAATATTATAATACAATATCGTTGTCTACAGTCATTATAATTTACTTTAGATCTCTAGGACTTATTTACTTCTAGTTGCAAGTTTGTACCCTTAAACATCTCCCTTATTCCTCCACCCTCATGCTGTGGCAATCATCATTTTACTCTCTGTTTTTATGAGTTTGGGTTTTTCAGATTCCACATATAATTGATATTATACAGTATTTGCCTTTCTCTACCTGTCTTATCTCACTTATCAGAATGCCCTCAAGATTCACTCATGTTGTCTCAAATAGCATGACTTCCCTCTTTCTCATGGCAGAATAATATTCCATCGTATACATACATATGTATATACATATATATATCCATTGTGTATATATATATACCACATCTTCTTTATTCATTCATGCATTGATGAACACTTAGATTGTTTCTATATCTTGGCTATTGTGAATAATGCTGCAATGAACATGGGTATGCAGATATCTCTTTGATGTCCTGCTTGAATTTCCTTTTAGTGTATACCCAGAATTGGGATTGATGGATCATATTGTAGATCTATTTTTAATTTTTGAGGAACCTCCATATTGTTTTCCTTAGTGGCTGAACCAATTTACAATCCCATCAACAGTATATAAGGATACCTTTTTCTCCACATCCATGCCAACACTTGTTATCTCTTCTTGTCTTGATGATAGCCATTCTAATAGGTGTGGTGATATCTCATTGTGGTTTTGATTTGCATTTCTCTGATGATTAGTGATGTTTAACATCTCTTCATGTACCTGTTGACCATTTGGATGTCTTCAGCCTGTTTCCATAAAGCTGAGTTTGATAGTATCTTTCCTCCACCCTCAGAGGGTAACCTGCCTCTTATAAGAGTTTTAGCAGGATTCAGAGTAGGATGGGGAGGAGTCTCAATTCAGTAAATCTTTCTGTGACATTATCTGCCTGTCTATTTTGGGTTCCACAGAGAGAGGGGAAGATTGTTTTACAGCATACTCTTAGTTATCTTGATTTCTATCACTTATGTTAACAGGACCTTCAATGTTCTACTATCTGAATAACGCCTGGCACATTGTATGTGCTTAATCAATATTTGTGGAATGAATTAACTTTTGTATTTTAGTAAAAATCTTCATATTTGGTTCTTACTAAGTCAAAATTATTATTCATGGGGCCAGCCAAGTGGTGCAGCAGTTAAGTGTGCACGTTCTACTTCGGCAGCCTGGGGTTCACTGGTTTGGATCCCGGGTGTGGACATGGCACCACTTGTCAAGCCATGCTGTGGTTGGTGTCGCACATATAAAGCAGAGGAAGATGGGCACGGATGTTAGCTCAAGGCCAGCCTTCCTCAGCAAAAAGAGGAGGATTGACAGCAGTTAGCTCAGGGCTAATCTTCCTCAAAAAAAAAAAACCACTAAAAAAATTATTATTCAGCACTGTAATTCAGGAACTTAGCTTCAGGAAAGTTCCTGAAAGTGTTTAACAAAAAATTATATAATTCGTGGGACAGGTAAGTTCTCAGTAGAGTTCTTCTGAGGTAAATACGGTCATCATGAATATTTAACTTCTCGGCTCTATTACATTGTAATAATATACATTACTTTTTTTGTTTTAAAAAGAATTGGCCTTTTAGGGTAAAATTAATCAAATTGTGTTTCAACAAAATTGTTTTTCAGATCAATTAAAATGTATAATTAAAATTATTTTGGATTTTGTTCATGGGATACAGAATTTCTCAGCTTTTCAGTCAACTCTGATATACTGCAATTTAATTTTTTAAACTATAGGCTAATTATAGTTTTGGAACAAAAGAAAAATGTGGTTTTATTCTGTCTTAACTATATGTCCATTTATGTATGTGTATGTATTTGTTACTCAGATATAAGACTTTGGGAACATTAAAAAATGTGGTTGTGAGTAATCAGTAGGTTATAGATACTAGTAAGATAACAGTGTAAGCTAATTACATTTTTATGAGTAGAGGTGAAACATTAGGATGAAATTGATTAAAAATATATAAACATACAAACAAAACATTTCATTTCAAAGGTAATAAAGGAAAATTCAAACAATTTCTCTACCTAAGGAAATATCAGTAAAAAAAGAAGTGATGGGCCAGCCGGGTAGTGTAATGATTAAGTCTGTGTGCTGTGCTTCAGTGGCCGAGGGTTTGTGGGTTTGGATCCCTGGAACAGACCCACACACCACTTATTAAGCCATGCTGTGGCAGCATCCTACATACAAAAAGTAGAGGAAGATTGGCACAGATATTAGCTCAGGGCAATCTTCCTTACCAAAAACTTAAAAAGTTAGAATAATTAAAAAATTATGTTTTCATGGGCCGGCCTGGTGATGCAGCAGTTAAGTTCGCACGTTCCACTTCTTGGCGGCCGGGGGTTCGCCAGTTCAGATCCCAGGTGCGGACATGGCACCTCTTGGCACCCCACGCTGTGGTAGGCGTCCCACATATAAAGTAGAGGAAGATGGGCATGATGTTAGCTCAGGGCCAGGCTTCCTCAACAAAAAGAGGAGGACTGGTAGTAGTTAGCTCAGGGCTAATCTTCCTCAAAAAAAATTATATTTTCTCAATGTTGGGGAAAATACAATGAACAATGTTATATAATTGCTTATTTCTGGTGAAGATATAAAACGGTTTAAGGAATTTGAAAATATAGTTATGATATTTTGTTAGACATCGTGGGCTGAATCCACACGTTTGTCTTTATTCCTTGCTGAAGCCCAACTAAAATGACAATAACAATTTAAAAAAAACAAGCAAATTATAAAATCACCAAGATATGGATAACAAAAGAAATGACAACAATAGTTGCACCCTGGACAGCAGAGGTTTGAAGAATACTCAACAGACTCAAGAAATCAGGAAGTTATGGGTCCTCCGTCAAGTGATGATGAAAAACCAAGAAAAAGCAAGTTGATTCCCATTGCAAGACCCTAAAAAGGATCAGAACTGAAGGCACTAGGCACTTGTATAGTGGGTGGGCTTAAAACTTTAGATTTTGTTGAAAAATATATCAAGAACAACTGGACTCCTAGACCAGCCCCTCCCCTCCTCTAGCATCGTGGAAACTCCTCCTCTACCCCATTATCCCTTCCTCACTCTACTAGAAGACTGGAGGTTTATTCTCTGGAGAACTGGCCCAAGAAGTATCGGCTCAGTCTCATCAGACATATCTAAGGGGAAATGCTAAACATAGAGGAATTAAGATAATATCAACATAGTGAAAAGGGAGATTCTCCCTCCACCACACACCTACTCCATTCATTCATTCAACTCTCAGAACACTCCCAGCTGGGTTGGCATCTCCTGGGCAGGAGACTGGAGAATTCCTGTGTGGAGAAAAACCTGCTCAAGAGAAAACACCTTGCAGGTAGGGTTCATCAGAACAACTGTGAAGTCCTCCCCAGATGACCTAGCAGAAAGCCCACAAGGAGACAATATCTGGCCATAAACACCAAGCTTCAAATCTTGCTTTTCAGTGCCTCACTTTGCAAAAGGAAAAGACAGCCAAAAATCACCAGACAGAGGCTCTAAAATAAACAAAGAGGAAAAAGAAAAGAAAACAATAAGGTGATAAAAAGATAAGGCAGGAAGCATTAGAATATGTAAAAAAAAATAAAAACCCAAACCTCCAAAATTAATACCCTCAGTTAAAGAAGACATTGTGGAAGAAACTAGACATTTATAACATTATTTGAGCCACTGGATCAAATTTTCTCTGACTACTTCAGTTTTATGAGCTAGTAAATTCACTTGATTGTTTCAGCCAGTTTCAGTTCTTTTCTTCTGTCATTAAAGATGAAAGATCCCTAATTCTGAAAATAATTTTGTAATATATACCAAGAATCACAAAAATTTGACTCTTCTTGAGTAAGTGGTATCTATTCATAGTATATTAATTAGCTATTGTTGAGCAACAAATTACGACAAAACTTTGTGGCTTCAAACAAAAGTAGACATTTATTACCTTGTACAGTTTCTGTGGGTCAGTTATTCAGGAGTAACTTGGCTGTGTGGTTCTGGCTCAGGGGGTTCTCATGAGGTTGCACTCAAGTAGTTGGTCAATGCTTGAGTCCTCTGAAGCTAGACCAAGACTAAAGGGTCCACTTCCAAAATAGATCTCTCATGTAGCTGTCATGTTGGTGCTGGCTGAGAGCAGGAGGCCAATATCCTTGGTTACACGGGTTAGCCATATTAAACATAGGAGAGTTCTACACAAGCCCATGGATACCAGGAAGCCAGGGTCATTAGAGACCATCTTGGAGGCTGCCTATCACACTCAAATGTAAAAAATGCTTCAGAGTAAATATATTCAAAACATTCATCAAAAATTTGGAAACAACCTATATGCTACATGGAGAAAATGGTTAAACACATTAAGATGTAGCCAATTGGTCTATTATAATACACTTGAAGGAAAATAGTACTTATAATGCACACATGAGGTTTTGACAATCAATCTACAAATTGAGGTATTCAAGAAACACAATTTTCACTATCTTTCCATAATGCTGTTTCTACTTTGTACTCTCCTTATTTCTCCACTGAGGAAAATACTTAGTCAATTCAAGAGTCCTTTCCTCTTTTACCTAGGTTTGTGTCTAAGTTCTAGAGGGCTGAATAATGCCATGACAATGGGGGCATCTGGTGCTTGTCCTCTCTCTATAGCAGCATCTCCTGAAATATCTATTGCCTCAACAGATCCCCATCTGTCAGATGGCAAATGAATTGCTGCTGAATTTCATTTATCCCCATCCTCAAGACCTGCTAGGTCTGATGACTCTGCTATTGACAGTCATTCTTGGTTAAATGGGAATTGGTCTGTTGCTCTCAAACTCGACTATGGCACAGGAAATTCTCTAGAGCTCAAGCTTTCAGTGCCCAGTGGCTGTCTCCCTGGACCCCTATGACCACGTTTTCTTAAGTTTCTGCCTACCAATCCAGGCCCTAACTATCTTTTGGTTAGGGCCCCTCTGTTCTTGGTGTCTCTAAACTTATTTGATAGTTGTGCCGTCTCTGAGACATTCTGAAGACTCACTTATGTTTTTGGCCACATCACCTCTGTTTCAACTTATTTTAGCTGTTATATCCCTTCTTTGAGGCTTGAGAACCTAACAACTTACCTGCTTGAAAGAAGAGAATGGTCAGAGATGAGAGGAAGGAAATATTATGTAAAAGGCTGGATAACATTTTGAAATATTTTCTATTAGCTGTTCCATACAGCTAAGTGAAAAATTTAAAAGGAGGGTTGGATGGGGATAAAAGAAGACATTAAAGACATGTTAGAAGAATGAGCAGACTTTATTTTCTAATATATGGTAACTGTCTGTTCGGCCTTCTGCATAACCTGGCCTCTTCTTTTCCGTCTAAGATGTCCTTCTCATGTAGTGTCTAGAGAAAGAAAAGTCAGACCTTGAGGACCAAACACAAGGACTTAGTGTCTGGGACTGCAAAACAAGAATTGCTTCTATCAACATATGAATGGATAAAGAAGAAGTGATACACACACACACACATATATATATAATACAATACTACTCAACCATAAAAAAGACAAAATTGTGCCATATGCAACAACATGGATGGACCTTGAGGGAATTACGCTCAGCAAAATGGAGAAAGACAATTACTGATTGACTTCACTCATACGTGGAAGATGAACAAACAAACACACACACAGATTTGGAGGATAGATTGGTGGTTACCAGAGGGGAAGATCGAAAGTGGAAAAAAGGCACATATGTCTGGTGAGCTAGACTTCTGGTGGTGAATGCGATGCAGTCTATACAGAAGTTGAAATGCAGTGATGTATACTTGAAATTTATATAATGTTATAAACCAAAGTGACCTCAACAAAATAAATTTAAAAACAAAGAATTGCTTCTCTTTTTGTACACTTGGAGAGAGAGGATAGCAAACTGGAGTGGAGGGAGGGGAAAGGGTTCCATCTTGGTGTATGTTTTGGGAAGACTGAACATTATTTATCTTTTCAAAGTTTCTTACACTTTGCCCAGTTGTCCCTCTTTTCCTCACTGTCTCTGCCCTTCTTCAAACAGTTATTCTCTCCTACTCTCATTCTTTCTCTTCTACCTATTTTTTCCTTTAATCCAAGAAGCTGGACCATGGGGCACAAGCAGAGAGCTATTTATGTTTCTTCTTCTCGACTTCAAATCCCTAGAAGGTCTTTATGAACATGACCCATCCATTCAGTCCGATATAAAAGCAAAAAAAAAAAAAAAAAAAAAACTAGACCAAAATAAGAAGATAGAGAGTTGAGATTCCCTATACCACAGAGAACCTGACTCAGCATTGCTGGAGGTTCACTATTTCCTGGTGTGTTTCCCAGATGGAGATCTCTGATGATTGTTGCTATGCTTTTGTGCCATAATGTATTTTTTGGATAATAAGGATGGAAGTGATCTCTAAATCAGCCCCATGATTCTTCCAGGGTGAATGAAAGGACCTTCATATAAAAATATCTCAAAAGATGAACACCCTGAAGGGAGATCCGGGAGTCTAAACAAAGGACCAATTAACAGAGTTGGTCTCCCTTCTATGACCCAGGAGGGAGGTTATTTACATTTTGCAGTGTTTTAACTGCTCCTTCTTTGTTGGGAGTTGTGCTCCCAAGTTCTCTCTAGATGTGAGAGAAGGCTCATAAGCTTTCAAGGTCCTTTTCTCCCACAGGTGGATCATTTCTGAGGGAGGCTGAGTGAACCAAACATTACTAACAAAAGACCATGAGCTCATCTCAGAGTGCTGATGGAGTAGGATACTCTCAGAAGCTGGAAGTTGAAATATCTGTTGGCTATCATTGAATACCTGGGTACACCATGAAGAAAAAAAAGAGTTAGAGCATAGCAGAGTAAAGCTTTACAAAACTCTTGGGTGAATCGTTAGGAGCTCTGCTCTAAGCAATATGAGGGCCTAGGACCCAGGAAGAATTTTAAAGATTTGAAAATAGCTCAATATCATTGTACTTGAGGTCTAAGTTTTATATAGGGTCATCTTCCATGGCAGCTCATTTAGTGTGAAAAACAAATCTGTAGAGGGATGATCTAAATATATAGGCTGTGTCAATACACTTTGGCATAAAATGGGGATCTGGAAAACCTCTGAGACCTTTGATTAGTGTTTAAAAGGAGAAAACACAGGCCCAGAGGAAAAGTTGTGAGTAAATTTTGAGGAGCCTATACTACTTGATTTGTTGTGTTTAAAAAGTCAAATGCCAGCATTCTATGGAAGACTCCAAAATGGAGTGGATATAATGCAACTTTGATGAACATGACAGTTCTCGAGGAAGTGAGGGACCACTAGTTGAGAATAAAGGTAACACCTGATCTTCTGAGAGTGATCCTGTCCACATTGTTTCTGATAAACAAAGCTCTTCAGATTTTGTTTCCTGCCCTACAAATATGCTGAACTTTTCCAAGGTCAACTAAGTAAACATTAGGAAGGATAATTGATAAAATATCTTTTAAAAAAGAGGTGTGTCCAAGGGGCCACTTTTTCATGTTCTCTTTCCATTTCCTTCTTTTTTTCATTTGCTAAGCAGGGTCAAATGGAGGTAAGTATGGGGAGGGGGAATATCTGATGCCAAGAATGGTGTGAGAGAAACTGAAGGAAGGGAGCCCATATAAACCTTATTTCAAGATAAACTTTATCCAAAAGAAAAAAATAAAGCTTAGGAGTCCTTGATAAATAAGAGTCAAGTAAAAATAAAGTTGAATTAGAAATGATAGAATTTGGCGGGGGAGAAAAATAACGTGGGAATTAGACAGTGCTCTGGGATTAAGCATAACATCAGTGGCCTAACAGTTCTCTGTGTACAGTAGGGTTTGCTGTGCATTAGGGTTAATTTTGTCTTTTAGGCATCTATGGGCAAAAGCTTTGCAGTGGTTCCCATCTATAGGCTGAGATTTCCCTTTCCCTGAGTTACATCAGCATGTATTGCAAAACATTTTAATATCTCCTTGTTTCTTACTCCTGAAAGAAGATAAATTCTCCGCGAGTTAGTCTCACTTACTTAGCAAGCAGTCAGCATTACAGCTTTTCTGTTCATTTCCTGAAAGAGCATCTATGTGAAAAGATGTGGTGATCATGTTATTGACAGCATCTTCAATTATGCTGTCATTGCCCTTTTCAGTTGTACAGTAATGCATTGAGATGATCTCTGCCATTCTAGAGATCTTCTGTGAGAAATTCTTGCAAAGAATATGCAGAGGCCTTCCCCAATCTCTAACTTCTTGCCCACATCCAGCTGGTGATCACTCACTAGAATTTATCTCTCTTTCCCATGCCACACATCATCTCTTGCTTTGTATTATGTCTCTATGGGCACATTATTCATCTCCCTTTCTGAGCTATAGGCCCTTATTGGATCATTTACATCATCCAAACACCAAGTATAATGCTTTGCACTCTATAGTGTTCAGAAACAAGATTAATGCAGAAATTAACATATTTTAGTGAACGATTCAATTCAGATATTTAAGATGTGACTCTGGAGCTAGACTACCTGGATTCAAATATCAGTAGGTCCTTCTTGACCTACTTGTGCAACCTTGAGCTATTTACTGCTCTGACACACGGTCTCCTCATTTGTAAAATGGGCATAATAAGAGTACATATCTCATAAAACTGCTGAAAATGAAAATAAGGTAAAACAAAAGTACTCAGAATAGCACCTGGAACATAGCACACACTCAATAAATATTAGCTACTTAATACCATGCCTTGAGTTTTCAGGAAAATTTAGTCATATTAGAAGCAAAAATAAATAAATAAGCAGATCCAGTAGCTAGGCATTTTAGAGAAAAAATGGCCAGCGATAAGCTGGAGTAACCAAGACCTTCATGGAAATATTATTTATAAAGGTGTTTATAGTACTATGGTGGCTGTTATATACCAAGAAACCAAGAATGCTAGATAAAACCTAAAACACATTTTTTTTCATGGCTGAGCCAGTGAGAAAGCAAATAAGTTTATCAAGGTTCAGAAATGACAAGAAAAAGCACAAAACTCAGAGGGTAGTGGGCTGTGGCCAGCATTTTCCCAGGAGGATCTACTAATCTCTGGTAGCCTCACCCTGGGTTTTAGTGGGCAAATGTATGAGGGGCAGGAGAAAAAGACAATGTGTGAGATTGCCTTACAGATAACACCCCTTCTGCCCACTGCCGCTGAAAATGGTGACTCTCAAGGAGTGACATTCTTAGAAGGCAAACTAGAACAAAACCTTCTTCACAAAATGAGACAGTGATATGCACACCTCTCTGAGCTTTAGTTTGAGAGAAAGAGAAAAAGCAAAAATGCCTTCCCTGATAACACTTTTTCAGAAGTTTAATTTTATTGAGGTAAAATTAACATATAACACTGTGTAAGTTTAAGGTGTTTGATGTGTTGATTTGATACATTTACATATTGCAATACGCTTACTGTTCTAGTATTAGCTAACACCTCTATCATGTCACATAAGTAGATTTCTTTTTTTTCTGGTGGGAAAGATTGAGATCTAGCTTATATAGAATTTGAAATATAATGGTGTACATCTGAAATTTATATAATGTTATAAACCAATGTTACCTCAATAAAAAAAATTAAAAGATCTAGTCTCTTAGGAACTTTGAAGTTTATAATGCAGCATTGTTGTCTATAATCACTATGCTGCACATTAGATGTCTAGGATTTATCTGGTAGTTACAAGTTTGTACCTTTTAACAACATATTTTCAATTCCCCCACCCTGCAGCATCTGGTAACTACCATTCTGTTTGCTGTTTTTACGTTTGGCTTCTTTAGAATCCACATATAAGTGATGTAACACAGTTTTGTCTTACTGTCTGATTTATCTCACGTAGTGTAATTCCCTCAACGTGCATCCATGTTGCTGCAAATGGCAGGATTTCCTTCTTTCTCTTGACTAATACTCTGCTGTGTGTGTGTGCGCGTGTGTGTGTGTATAAATATGTATACCACCTTCTTTATCCATTCATGCATTGATGGACACTTAGGTTATTTCCATATCTTGGTTATTATGAATAATGCTGCAATAAACATGGGAGTACAGATTTCTTTTTGATATCCTTTTTTCATTTCATTTGGATATATACCCAGAGATGGAATTGCTAGATCATATGGTAGTTCTATTCCTAATTTTTTTCAGGAAACTCCATACTTTTTTCCACAGTAGCTAAACCAGTTTACATTCCCATGACAATGTATGAGGATTCCCTTATCTCTACATCCTCTCCAACCACTTGTTGTCTTACGTCTTCTTGATGATAGCGATTCTAACAGGTGTGAGATGATATCTCACTGTGGTTTTGATTTTCATTCCCCTGATGATTAGTGCTATTGAGCATCTTTTTATGTACCTGTTGGCCACTGAATGTCTTCTTTGGAAAATGTCTATTTAGTTCCATTGCCCATTTTTAAAGATTGTATTTTTTTCCTTTTTCTCCCCAAAGCCCCCCGTACATAGTTGTATATTCTTCGTTGTGTTTTCTTCTAGTTGTGGTATGTGGGACGCTGCCTCAGCGTGGTTTGATGAGCAGTGCCATGTCCGTGCCCAAGATTCGAACCAACAAAACACTGGGCCGCCTGCAGCAGAGCACTCGAACTTAACCACTCGGCCACGGGGCCAGCCCCCCATTGCTCATTTTTAAATCAGATAGTTTTATATTCATCATTGTATGACTTGTAAGAGTTCTTTAACTATATTGGATAATATCTCCTCATCCGATATACAGATGACAAATATTTTTTTCATTCTGCAGGTTGCTTTTCATTCTTTTGATCATTTCTTTTGCTGTGTAGAGGCTTTTTAGTTTGATGTAGTCTTACTTGTTGAGTTTTGCTCATCCTGCTTGTGCTTTTGGTGTCATGCCCAAAAAAATCATTCCCAAGATCAATGTCAAGGAGCTTTTCCTAGAATTTTCTTCTAAGAGTTCCACAGTTTTAGGTCTGATGTTTAAATCTTTAAGTCATTTCAAGTTAAGTTTTGTGAGTAGTGTAAGTAAGGGATCTGGAGTTTTCTTTGCTTTTGTGGGTACACCTGCTCCACTTTTTTTTGGTGCTTTTTTAAAAAAAATTTTATTGAGATTATGATAGTTTACAACCTTGTGAAATTTCAGTTGTACATTATTGTTTGTCAGTCATGTTGTAGGTGACCACTTCACCCTTTGTGCCCACCCCCACCCCCCCTTTCCCCTGATAGCCGCTAATCTGTTCTCTTTGTCTACATGTTTAACTTCCACATGTAAGTGGAGTCATACAGAGATTCTCTTTGTCTATCTGGCTTATTTCACTTAACATAATTCCCTGAAGATCCAGACATTTCTCCAAAGAAGATATACAGATGGCCAATAGGCACACAAAACGATGCTCATCATCACCGATCATCAGGGAAGTGCAAATCAAAACTACACTGAGATATCACCTTACATCCATTAGAATGGCAAAAATAACCAAAACAAACTAAAATATGTTGGAGAGGTTGTGGAGAAAAAGAAACCCTCATACACTGCTGGTGGGAATGCAAACTGGTGCATCCACTATGGAAAACAGTATGGAGATTTCTCAAAAACTTAAAAATAGAGATACCATATGACCCAGACATCCCACTGTTTGGAATCTATCCAAAGAATTTGAAGTCAGCAATTCCAAAAGTCCCATGCACCCCTATGTTCATTGCAGCATTATTTACAATAGCCAAGACATGGAAGCAACCTAAGTGCCCATCAACTGGTAATTGCATAAAGAAGATAGGGTATATATATATATATATATATATATACGTATGCAATGGAATACCACTCAGCCACCTGCTCCCCTCTTATTACTCCCTCTTGTGGCTGAATTCTTAAGCTACTGTTTCTTCTCTAGTTGATACCTCTCACCAGGCTGGCTACTGGAAATCTCTTTTTTGTTTTCCAGAAGGTGACATTCCAGTGTGGTTTGTGGTTTCTCCCGTGTCCACAGACTGGTCCTGTTTTTCTGAGAGCAGTCCATTTACTAGAGTTGCTCTCACTGCTACACTCAGGAATGTGCACAAAGAGCCAATTGCAGAGTGAGGAGAAGTGTGGGTTGAGCACTGGGAGGTTGAGATTTCCTGTGGATCTTGAGGGGAGATCCTCTGATGAGGTACTCCTAGAGCCTCACAGGTGGACTTCCTGTGAAATCCCGAGCCCCTGTCCTCCTTTAACTCCCCTTGATATTCCTGTCTGCCTTTTACTTGATTTCCCTTCACCCTCCACTTGCGATCTATTCACCTCAGTAGTCTACATACCTCTTTAGAGAAAGGAGTTCCCCAACTGAGTCCAGCACTGCTGTGGTAGCTGGGAGCTTGCTCACTGCTCTTTTTCCTTCACAGGAGGGTTTGCCACTACTGAGTGGTTCCACCTGTGCAGTGTTGTCTTCAAATGGGTGGTAATGGGGAAGCTCCTTTCACTGTTTCCACTGCAACCAAATCACACCTTTTTTTCTGCTTCAATTGTGCACTGGAATCAACTCTCAGGAAACTGGGCTTCCACAAAGTCTGTCTCATTCACTATTTTCTGCTCTAGTTAGCACTCTCCAGGCTTTACCTGACTATGGCCGAGATAGATTGAGGCAAGTACTTAGCTCCTGTTGGTCCTGCAGCCCATACCAAAGTCTGTCTGCCTATTACTGGATGCACAGGTGGGTGAGATTCCTCCTGGGTCCCTTGGAAGTTAGTGGTGTATACTGCAACTCCCACAAAGGCTCTTATGTTCATAGATGTCCACTTCATTGTTACGAAAGTGGAAGAAAAAGGAGAACGCCTTTTCGCATTATGATGCTGATGTCACTCCTTCCTCCTATAAGTTTTAGTCTCATCCATCTACTTATGTGGATATGCAGCCTAAATATTACCACTATTGTGACACCAAAACACAGCAAGTCATATTTTTTTTTAAAGAGATTCTGGTTTGGTGTTATCCACAAGATATCTGACAGAATACCTTGAAGAAACAAATTTTAAATACAGCATCAATGATTTCCACAAATTTTAAAGAAACATGAACTTAAGATTAAAAAAAACTAAGCACATAAATAAAGAGGGCACTTTGAATAAGAGTCAGCCATATCATTAAACTATGAAATCAGACTTACAAACCGTGTATTGAAATTATTAGATAGCAGTAATTTCAGTAAGTATGTTTAATACGTTAAATAAGGATACTATTGAAAGTATGATGAAACAATAAGAGACTGTCAAAGCTGACCATTTGATCAAAAAACCAAGTGAAACTTAAAGAGAGAAAACAAAATATTATGATTGAAATTTGAAATTAATGGATGAGTTAAACAGCGAATTAGCACAACATGGTAGAATGAATTTACTGGGAGAGAGATCTGTAAAAGTTAAACAGAACACAGTAGAGAGAAAGAAATAATTAATGCTTCAGTGGTGTAGAAGGTAAAACAAGAAGATTCAACATATGCCTAATTCTAATTGGGGTTCCAGAGGCATATAATAGAAATACAGAGGCAATTTTCAGAGGAGTATCTCTATTTGTGGTCATCGCTTTCCCACTTAAATAAGCCGCTTTCAGCATTTCTTCTAGAACTGGTTTCTTGGTGATAAACTCTTTTAATTTTTGCTTTTCTGGGAAGCTCTTCATCTCTCCTTTCATTCTGAATGAAAACCTTGATGGATAGAGTATTCTTGGCTATAGGTTTTTTCCTTCTAGCACGTTATAAATACGTTGTGCCATTCTCTTCTTGCCTGCAGGGTCTTGGCTGAGAAGTCTGCTGACAGCCTTATGGGCTTTCCTTTGTATGTCACTTGTGGCCTTTCTCTTGCTGCTTTTAGGATCTTCTCTTTAATTTTGGACATTTTAATTATAATATGTCTTGGTGTGGACCTCTTTGGGCTTCTCTTGTTTGGATCTCTCTGTGCTTCCTGTACTTGGATGTCTGTTTCCTTCCTTAGGTTAGGAAAATTTTCCTCTATTATTTCTTCAAATAAAATCTCTGCCCCTTTGTCTCTCTCTTCTCCTTCTGGGACACCTATAATCCGAATGTTGGCATGCTTGATATTGTCCCAGAGTTCCCTTAGACTGTTCTCATTCTGTCTAATTCTTTTTTCTTTTTTCTGTTTAGCTTGGGTGATTTCCTCTAGTCTTCCATCTAGCTCTCTGATCCATTCTTCTGCATCCTCTATTCTGCTACTGAGTCCCTCTAGTGAATTTTTCATTTCCAGTATTGTATTCTTCATCTCTGATTGGTTCTTTTTTTATAGTTTCCAGTTCTTTGCTGATGAGCTCACTGTGTTCATCCAGTCTTCTCCCAACATCTGTGAGCATCATTATGAGATTTTGTTTGAACTCTTTGTTGAGTAGGTCACTTGTTTCTGTTTCATTTAGTCCTTTTTCTGGGGTTTTGTCCTGTTCCCTTGCTTGGAAAGCGTTCCTTTGTCTCCTCATTATGCCTCTTTCTCTGTGCTTATTTCCATGTATTAGGCCTTCCCCACTCTGAAACTTCTTGCCGACATCCAGCTGGTGATCACCCACAAGAATTTATCTCTGTCTTTCTCACGCCATACATCATATCTTGTTTTGTATTATGTCTCTATGGGCTTTCTCACCTCTCTTTCTGGTCATAGGCTCCTTATTGGGTCATTTACATCATCCAAACACCAACTATATTGCTCTGTACTCTATAGCTGTTTAGAAATAAGATTAATGTAACAATTAACACATTTTAGTGAGCAGTTCAGTGGAGATATTTAAGATGTGGCTCTGGAGCTATACTGCCTGAATTTGAATCCCAGTTCTGCCCGTCATGGGTTGTGTGACCTTGAGCTATTTAATGCTCTGACCCATGGTGTCCTCAACTGTAAAATTGGAATAATAAATGTCTTATAAATTTGTTGAAAATTAAAATAAGGTAAAACGTAAAAGTATATTCAGAATAGCACCTGGAACACAGAACACACTCAATAAATATATCATGCCTTGATTTTCAGGAAAATTCAATCATATTAGAAGCAAAGAAAAAGTTAATCAAATCTAGTAGTTTGGGGTTTTAGAAAAAAAGTGATAATTTGGATTAACCAATTCTTTCATAGAAATATTATTTGTAAAGGTGTTTCTGGTAATATGGTGGATGATATGTTCAAGGAAACCAATAATGCTAGATACAATCTAAAACACTTTATTTCATGGCTAAGCCAGTACTTTATCAGTACCTTGATAAAATAAATTTATCAAGGTACAGAAAAGAAAAGAAAAGCACACACCTCACAGGGTGGTGGGCTGAGACCAGTATTTTCCCAGGAGGGATCTTCTAATCGCTGGCATCCCCGGGCCTGAGTTTTAATGAGAAAAGTATGAAGGGTAGGAGAAAAAGACAATGTGTGAGAATGGCCCAGAGACAACATTCCTCCCCCATAATGCCACTTAAAGTAGGGACTCTCAAAGGGTGATATTCTCAAGGGAAAACTAGAAAAAAACTACACAAAATGAGAGTGATATGCTCACCTTTCTCAGCTTTAGTTTGAGAGAGAGAGAAAATGTAAAAAAGTCTTCCCTGGTTCTTTTTTTTTAAATTTATTTGAGATAAAATTGACTTATAACATTGTGAAGGTTTAAATTGTTGAACAGATTGATTTCATACATTTGATATTGCAATATGCTTACCATCCTAGCATTAGCTAACACCTCTACCACATTACACAAGTATGTTTCTTCTTTTGAGGTGGGAACAATCAAAGTCTAGCTTATACAGATTTTGAGATGTAATGATGTACATTTGAAAATTATATGTTAGAAGCCAATGTTACCTCAGTGAACAAAGATGTAGTCTCTTAGGAACTGTGAAGTTTATAACAGAGTATTGTTGTCTATAATCACTAGGCCGTGCATTGTATCTCTAGGATGTATTTGGTAGTTACAAGTTTGTACCCTTACAGAATGTATCTCCAATTCCCCCACCCCTAGTATCTGGTAACCACCATTCTATTTGCTTTTACAAGTTCAGCTCTTTTAAAATCCGCACATAAGTGATATCATACAGTTTTCTCTGACTGATCTCACTTAGGATAATGCCTTTATGTTCCTTCCATGTTCCTGCAAATGGCAGGGTTGCCTTCTTTCTCATGAATCAGTAATATTACATTGTGTGTGTGTGTGTGTGTGTGTGTGTGTGTAACATCTTCTTTATCCATTCATGCATTGACGGACACTTAGGGTGTTTGCATATCTTGGCTTTTCTGAATAATGCTGCAATAAACATGGGATATCTGTTGTTTATTTCATTTATATATACCCAGCAGTGCAATTGCTGGATCATAAGGTAGTTCTATTGCTATTTTTTTGAGGAAACTCCATATTTTATTCCACAGTGGCTGAACCAGTTTACATTCCCACAACAATGTGTGATGGTTCCCTTATCTCCACATCCTTGCCTACACTTGTTCTCTCTTGTCTTCTTGATGATAGCCATTCTAACAGGTGTGAGTTGATATCTCATCATGGTTTTGATTTGTATTTCCATGATGATTAATGATATTGAGCATCTTTATATGTTCCTTTTGGCTATTGAACGTCTTCTTTAGAAAAGATGTCAATTTAGTTCCACTGCTTATTTTTTTTTTAAAGATTTTATTTTTCCTTTTTCTCCCCAAAGCCCCCCGGTACATAGTTGTGTATTCTTCGTTGTGGGTTCCTCTAGCCGTGGCATGTGGGACTCCGCCTCAGCGTGGTCCGACGAGCAGCGCCATGTCCGCGCCCAGGATTCGAACCGACGAAACACTGGGCCGCCTGCAGCGGAGCGCTCGAACTTAACCACTCGGCCACGGGGCCAGCCCCACTGCTTATTTTTTAATCAGGTTGCTTGATATTTGTTACTGAGCTGAAAAATTTCTCTAAATGTATTAAATAATAACCTCATATCTGATATATGGATTGCAACTGTTTTCTCCCATTCTGTAGGTTGCCTTTCAGTTTTTCAGTTGTTTCTTTTGCTTTGTAGAAACTTTTCACTTTGATGTAGTCCCACTTGGTGATTTTTGCTTGTGTTGCTTGTCCTTTTGGTGTCAAATCCAAAAAATCATTGCAAGATCGATGTCAAGGAGCTTTTCCTATATTTCTTCTTCTAAGTGTTTTATGGTTTTAGGTCTGATGTTTAAATCTTTAATTCATTTCAAGTTAAGTTTTCTGAGTAGTGTAAGTAAGGGGTCTCCAGTCTTCTCTGCCTTTGTATGGGGTCATCTGCTCCACTCTTCTTCCTCCCTCTTGTGGCCAAATTCTTAAGATACTGTGTTTTTAGTTGTTACCATTTACCAGGTGGTACTGGAAACTTTTTTTTTGTTTTCCAGAAGGTGGCACTCCAGCTCATGTTTGTGATTTCTCCCTTGTCCACAAAACAGATCTGTTTTTTTGAGATGACTCAATTTACCAGATTTGCTGTCACAGGAATGTGCACAAAGAGCTAGTTGCAGAGTGTAGGGGGATATGGGTTTAACACTGGGTGGTTGGGGGTTCCAGTGGATCTGGAGGGGAGATCCTTTGCTGAGGTACCCCTTGAGGCTCATGGGTAGACTTCCTGCTGAAATTCTGAGCCCCTGTGCCCCTCTAATTCCCTTTGATATTAGTATCTTCTCTCTTACCTAATGTCAGTTCTCCCTCCACTCATGATCTATCCACCCCTGTAGTCGACATACCTCTAGAGAGAACCGGGTTCTCCAGCTGTGTCCAGCCCTGCTGGAGTAGCCTGGGCACTAACTCACTGCTGTTTTTCTCTGGCAGGACAGTTTGCCACTGCTGAGTAGTTCATCTTCTGCAGTGTTGCCTTGAAGCTGGTGGTGCCAGGAAATCTCCTTTGCCTATCTTTACTGTGACCAAACTCACACCTTTTTTCTGCTCCAGTAATGTGCTGGAATCACATCTCCAGAAGACTTGCCTTACACAAAATCTCTCTCATTCACAGTTGTCTGCCCAAGTGTGCACTCTCCAGGCTTACCTGACCATGGCCAAGGTTTGGGGCAGGTTTGTGGGCTCCTGCTGGCTCTCTAGCCCATACCAAAGTCTGTCTGCTTATTACTGGATGCACAGGTGGGTGAGATTCCTCCTGGATCCCTTTGCATTTGGTGCTGGTTACTACAACTTCCACACAGGCTCTTTTGTTCATGGTTGGATGTCCAATTCTTTATTACTAAAGCAGGACAATAATGGGGGACGTCTTTAGTCACTGTAATGCTGCTATCAGCCTTTGTCTTTATAATTTTTACTCTCATCCATCTAATTATGTAGATTGCAGCCTAAATATTATCACTATTGTGTTGTCAAAAAAACACCAAGTCAGGGGCTGGCCCTGTGGCCGAGTGGTTAAGTTCGCGCGCTCCGCTGCAGGCGGCCCAGTGTTTTGTTGGTTCGAATCCTGGGCGCAGACATGGCACTGCTCATCAAACCACGCTGAGGTGGTATCCCACATGCCACGGCTGGAAGGACCCACAACTAAGAATATACAACTATGTACTGGGGGGCTTTGGGGAGATAAAAGGAAAAAAAAAATCTTTCAAAAAAAAAAACAACACCAAGTCAAAATTTTTGTTTCAAGGGATTCTGGATTGATATTTTACCCCTGGAATCTGACAGAAGTGATATAAACCATTTCTGAAGAAACAAATTTTAAACACAAGCATCAATGATTCCTACAGATAAATTTTAAAGAAATATGAACTTAAGATAAAAAATTCACTAAGACTACTAATAAACAGGGCGCCTTTAGTAAGAGTCAGAAATATCCTTAAACCATGGAATCAGATTTGCAAATATATGTATTTAAATTATTAGATAATAACTTCAATAAGTATGTTGAATACATTTAAATAAAGGATGCTATGGAAAGTATGAAGGAACAACAAGAGACTATCAAAACTGACCATTTGGGAAGAACAAAATGGAAAATCTCAAGAGAAAAAAAATGCGATTGAAATTTGAAATTAATGAGTGAGTTAAATAGCCAATCAGCACAACTTACGATAGAATGAATTTATTGGAAGAAAGATTTGTAAAAATTAAACAGAACAGAGTAGAGCAATACAAATAATGAATGTTTCAGTGATGTAGCAGGTAGAGCAAGTAGATCCAATGGTGTACATCTAATTGGGGTTCCAGAGACATATAATAGAAATGTAGAGGCAATTTTCAGAGGAGTATCTGTGTTTAGTAGACAGCATATGAGGGTTATGGTTACCATGTTGAACGGATGGACATCAGAGGAAGCTGTGAATACATCTGTGAGTAGAAAGAGAAGAACAGTACATGCTGTAGCTGCTCAATAAATCATTTTGTTTTCATGATTATTGGTTAGGTTGATGATGAAGAATGCAATTTTCTGCTCTGTTCTCACAAAATTCTCCTTCCATTCAGTTTCCATGTGCACAGAATCACACCTAAGTCTGAGATGGTAAATGCATAGTTTGTCTGCTACCATTTCTCCTTCTGTACTGATGGCAGACATCTTGACTTTCTTTTCTAATTAATGTCTTCATTCCTTCAGATTTCTTCTCGAAACGGTGCCCCCAGAAGCAATGATTGATCTGATTTTGGGAAATGAACACTTTTACATTGTTTCTCAGGCTATACCTCATGCTTCCATGGTGATTTTCTCTTTCCATTCACTTTTGCAACTAGGAGGCTGGTAAATGGCTGGGAGGGAGGAAGACATTCTGGACGGCTAATGCTGTATTTATTTGTAGTTCATACACATAGCTTATTCCATTAATATCATAGCCTTTCTCCAGGGAAGTCTCCAAGACTTCTACCTTTACCCGTATATGGAAAATCTGGGCTACATTTAACATCTATTTTCTACCTTTCATGGCTCCCATGATTTTATTTCTAGTGTGGTTCATCTGAATAAAAAATGTGTTTGCATTGGGACATGTCCTAACGACCATCTAGAGAGAAGACAGCTATTTCATCTTGAAGAGGGCATACAGAGCCTAGTGCAAAAATATTGTTTTGCTTATTTACCATTTGGCCTGAAGACTTAGTTCTTGCCTTCCTTGAACTGGCTCCAAAGAGAAAAAGAGAAAGAACTTCCAGAAATCCTGCCTCTGTTTCTTAGTCCCCATGCCCATTGCCTAAGCGTTCTAACCCTTACATGAGTTCAAGTTACTCTACTTCATAGGAGAAGACTCGAACCTAGGAGTCAGTAATAAAATCGAGGATGATTGAGAATCCAACAAAACCATATGCAAGGTGTTAAGTGGTGGTAATTTGCTGTGTAAAGGTTCCAGAGTTTCCAACAGATTTTTAAAGTATCACTGACTCAAAGATGATCCAGAATCATTGCTCTAGACAGTTTAACTCATAAGTATCTCTGATTTGAGGTAATAAAAATCTGCACCGGCAAGGATGGGCATATAATGACCAGGCTTTTACAACCTGGTCTTGTCTAACTTCTCAGGAGACTTCATAGAGCCATTAAGTTTAAGTCACGTTGAGCTCCAAGCTATTTCTTGGTGCATGACTCTTCCTACCATCCCATTGCATTATTCTTATTTCTCTCCAGGCTCTGTGAAACCAGAAATGCAGTTATAGAATTGTCTACCCTCTCTGACTGCAGATTAATTGAATATTAGTTCCCAAAGGGATTTTAAAGAGTATCTATTTTACTAGCCTCAATTGACTATGAGGTCCAGCATGATTCAGGGGTTTTTTCAAGCACTGAATTAATTTCACAGGCGTGGCTGAACAGAATCATTCTGTTTTACCATATAGAGGGAGGACAGTATTTTCCTAATTTAATCTATTTCCACTTCTCATATATTTGTAAAACCTGAAATGGTAAAACATGAAATTAAGACATTTTAGGAGATAATGTACCAATGATGTTCATTACTGTCTTTTGCCCCAAAGAGAATGACTGTACTTATGAAAGAAAATTTTTCAGTTAAGTTTGGTGATTATACATGGAACAAAGAGATTAACCCAACATTGATGATTTAAGATGTATATCTAGTCAGCTGCATGACTGGAAAGAAATGAAGAGTATTTCTTTGTGTTTTTTGAGAATAAAACCATTTCCTTCTCTCATCGTTTTCTCAGCAGCTGTCACCAAGCAGGTCCATGGAAGGGGATAGAAATCGTACCTCTGTCAACATGTTTGCTCTCCTGGGACTCTCAGATGAAAAAGGTGTGCAGCCTATCCTCTTTCCAATCTTCCTAGGGATCTACCTTGTGACTCTCATCTGGAACATGGGTCTTATCATCCTAATCAGGATGGACTCCCACCTGCGCACACCTATGTACTTTTTTCTCAGTTTCCTGTCATTTATAGACATCTGCTATTCTTCTTCCACCAGCCCAAGGATGCTTTCAGACTTCTTAAAAGAAGAAAAAACGATTTCATTCATTGCTTGTGCCACCCAGTATTTTGTTGGGTGCTGGATGTGTCTGATGGAGTGCTGTCTCTTGGCTGCCATGGCCTATGACAGATATGTTGCTATTGGTAGGCCTCTGCAGTACTCAGCGGTCATGGCTCCTGGCCTCTGTCAGAAGATGATTGCTGGGGCCTATGGGAGTGGTTTCCTTAGTAGCTTAGCTGAAATAATCCCTTGCTTTCATCTCTACTACTGTGGGCCCAATATCATTCCAAATTTCTTCTGTGACATAACCCACATCATATCCTTGTCTTGCTCCAATCCCTTCATCAGTCAAATGATTCTTTTTCTCATAACTTTTTTTGTTGGATTTGGTTCTTTCCTTGTTATACTCTTATCCTATGGTTTCATTGCAGCTTCCATCCTGAAAATATCCTCTATCAAAGGTAGTGCCAAGGCCTTCAATACCTGTGCCTCTCACCTGTTAGTAGAAGCAATCTTCTATGGCACAGGCCTCTCGGTGTACATGCATCCTAGTTCTACCCACTCCAAGAAGCAGAACAAGGTGCTGTCAGTGTTCTGTGTTACCCTCATCCCCATGTTAAACCCTCTTATCTATAGTCTGAGGAACAAGGAGATCAAAGAGGCCTTCCAGAGGGTGATAAAGAGGACCACACATTTACTTCAGTAAGAACAATATTTGTGCAGGTGTTATTTTCCCTATAAGGAAAAGAGGGATAAGAATATGTAAATAACATTTTGTATGTCGCAAGAATAGCTAAGTAGAGAGAAGATGTGACAACCTGGCTTCTGGGTTCCTGGTGCCATTATGTTTAGCTGCCACCACCAAGTGATCTGTCTGAGGCAGTGTCATCTGCATTGAACTGCATTTAAAAGGCTTATTTACATAACTAGGCTCAGGTAGATAAAATCTGATGTTTGGACAACAGAGGTTCTGATAGATATTATATGTAGATAAATGACAAGACCTAGGAAGTCATGCATGGTTCTTTCCTCTACAATTTTTAAAATGTCCTTTATTTATTTTTGGTTGTTAAGCACTTTTTATATTTAAATAGAAATAAAATTACTTATAAAATCACATATGTATAAGTTAACAATAATTTAAAAAAGAATACCTTATCATCTGAGTTCCAAACACAGAGCGAGAAAGTCAGTGTGAGAAAGAGGAACACAGAAAGAGATAGGTAGAAAGAGAAATAGAGAGAGAGACACACACACAGAGGGAAAAGAAAGAGAGAGTGAAAAAGTGAACAGAGAGAAGGGAAGGGGAAGGGAGGAGAGGAGACAAAAGAAGAGGAGAGGGGAAAAGATTGATCTGTCTTTATTCCACAATAACTTTGTTCCCTCCATCTTACTCCTTGAAACTCCTTATGAAGTGAGTTGTGAAAAACAGATGGGAGAAAGGAATAGTAGAAAGGAGGGGCACTTTTCAGGTTAAGAGTTGGGGAGATTCTCAGAGGCTAGAAAGAAGTCAAAGTCATCAATTTCTGGGCACAGGTGGCCTGAAGCATGCTCCATGGTAGCTTCCCAGGGACAGCGAAAGACTCAGAAACGAAGGCTGTCATGTTATGTCTAGGGACTCACAGTCTGAGTCCCAGAGATGTGAGCCCCCTAGGAATTCCAAGTCCTTAAGTATGATCAGCGAGCAGTAGAGACAGCCTGTATGAGGGTACCATGGAGACTCAAAGTCTAACCAAGAGAATTTAAAGAAAATTTTAAAAAGAGATATTTTTCAGACAAGAGTTTATAGACTAAGCTTCATACATACTACAGTAGTGTATACACAACATATTACACTTCACTAGTTACATTGCATAGATGTGATTTTTGTTCTATTATTATGTGCACTTGGCAAGTGGGAAATTATCCCCATTTTACAGATAGAACTTTTGGGTATATTGTGGTCTGCCTTGTTCTTCCCAGGGTAGCAAGAATCCATCTTGAAGCTCACTAAGTATCAGATGTGGAACATAAATTGTTTTTACTGATCAGAAACATGTCATTTATTGCTTTGCCATGGTGCCCAATTTCTATACCTTAGGTGTTATATATTTAAAACTATCTTACAAATCTGTTCGTTGAAAATATTCACAACACAGTTTTTATCAGAGTGAATACATAACTATTAACCAATTGGTAAGAGTTAAATCAAATAATTAACTCATTATCCCATCCATCCCTTTCTCCTTAGAAGTAAGATTAGCTGAAGTAGATCCAACATGAATGGGGACCTTTCTAAAACATCTCTGTATCCCTAGTAATGGCAGGGTAGATGAGCTCCATTAAAAAACCAAAAACCAAAACACTAAAACCAAAAGATCGTGGGAATGATCTTAAGTAGATATTTTTTTCTTTTGTGAGGAAGATTAGCCCTGAGCTAACATCTGCTGCCTATCCTCCTCTTTTTTGCCGAGGAAGACTGGCCCTGAACTAAATTCATGCCCATCTTCCCCTACTTTATACGTGGGATGCCTGCCACAGCATGGCTTGCCAAGTGGTGCATATGTCCACACCCGGGATCCGAACTGGCGAACCCCAGGCTGCCGAAGTGGAATGTGCGAACTTAACCGCTGCAAAACAGGGCCAGCCCCAGTAGATATTTTTAATGAAGAATTAGTAATGCAGCATAATATATTGGAAAGAACTCCAATTCAGAACACATAAATTTCACCTACTTTTTTTTTTTTTTTGGTGAAGATTAGCCCTGAGCTAACATCCTCCTCTAATCTTCCTCTTTTTCCCTGAGGAGGATTGGCCCTGAGCTAACATCTGTGTCCATCTTCCTCTACTTTATATGTGGGATGCCTGCCACAGCATGGCTTGATAAACTGTGTGTGTGTCTGCACCCAGGTTCTGGGTCTGCAAACCCCAGGCTGCCAAAGAGGAGCACATGAACTTAACCACTGCAGCACCATGCCAGCCCCTAAATTGCACCTACTTAAAGGGAAGGCATGCTGTTTACTTCACGCTCTGATAAGTGCTTCATAAGCATTGTATAATTTGATTTTATGAAGAACTGCTCCATCAAGTAGCTCATACTATAAGCCCCATTTTTAAGGTGATAATAGTGAGGTTTGAAGAGGTTAATTTGCTCAGGAACACACAGCAAGGATGTGGAAAGCTGGAATTCAACCCAATTAGCTGATACCAGTGCCCATGGTATTAACCTCAATGATCTGTGACTCTGTCATGAATTAGTTTCATTGTATTCCTTGTTGCTCCTATATCCTCACTTATGCATAGGAAATCATGCTGTGTCAGCCACCCAGGGCTGCTGTGATAATTGATTCAGGTCAGGGAGTTGAGAAAGTGTGCATATTTAAAATGGAATCAATTTGTGAACAGGGAAGTGTCCAAATATCTAATTTATTGTTTTTAAGCTGTATTGTTAGCCAGTTGTGTCATCTTTGGTAAATGTCTTAGCACCTCTGGCTTCAATCCTCACCTTGAAAATGATGGTATTAAACTAGGTGCTCTCTCGGTCCCTTCCAGCTCAAAGAAATCTAAGTTCATTAAAAGAAAAGCTATAATTACGAGGTCATAATAGGACCATGGGGAAGTGGGGAATTGAGTCAGAAGGGACATGGCAAAGTGGGATGTGAAATTAGCAGGGAAATCATCTTGATGACAACCATGACACCAGAAGGCAGGTACCTGGAGAGTTTTCTCCCTATAATTGTCTTTTCTCCTCTCACTTCTGCCTTAATAATACATTTAAGAGGATCTCCAGTTGTGGGCATCTCTTTGGCTGTGAGTGGACAACCAATGTCATGGCCAAAAGCGCCCATCCTGGAGTGCAATAGGGCACACCTGAATAATTCTTTTGAAAAGAATAAGGAATTTCAACTTTGGCAAGAACTCTTGTTATCCTGAGGGATCTAGGTCAAGGTGAGAGGGCAAGATTTATAGAAAACAGTGGATTCTGTGTTATCCCAATATCCATGTGATTCTTCCAGTAAGACCAACATGGAGTAAGATTTATGGTCCTCATAAGTTTTATGAGGTTTATGTTATCTCTCATTCTTAACCTCTTCTCATATTTCTTTATCTAGCCTTTTTGTTCTGGTTAAGACTGTCAGTACTATGTTGAATGAGAGTGGTGAGAGTGAGCACCCTTGTCTTGTTCCTGATGTTAGAGGAAAAAGTTTGTTTTTCACATTGAGTATAACATTAGCTGTGGGTTTGTTTTTGATGGCATTTGTTATGTTAAGGTATTGTCTTTCTATTTCCAGTTTTTTGGGGTTTTAATCATGAAAGGATGTTGTATTTTATCCTATGCTTTTTCTGCATCTATGAGATGACCATGTGATTTTTATCTTTCATTCTAGTAATGTGGTGTGTCACATTTATTGATTTGTGCATGTTGAACTATCCTTCCATCCCATGGATAAATCCCAGTTGGTCATAGTATATAATCCTTTTCCTGTGTGGTTGAATTTGATTTGCTAATATTTCCTGACTATATTTGCATCTATATTTAGGATGGATATTGGCCTATAGTTTTTTTTTTTTTTTTTCCTGTGGTGTCCTTATCTGGCTTTGGTGTCAGGGTGATATTGACCTCCTAAAATTCCATTAGAAGTATTCCTTCCTGTTTTTGAAAGTGTTTGAGAAGGATTGGCACTAATTATTCTGTAAATATTTGGTATAATTTGCCAGGGAAGATATCTGCTTCTGTGGGTTTCTGTGTTAGGAGGTTTTTGTTTACTGATTCAATCTCCTTATTTGTCTTTGTTCTATTCAAATTTTCTGTGTCTTCCTGATTCATTCTTGATAGCTTGTATATTTCTAGGAAGTTCTCCATTTCTTCTAGATTATTCAATTTGTTGGCATATGATTGTTCATAGTAGTTCCTTATAATCTTACGTATTTCTGCAGTATTGCTTGTAATGTCTCCTATTTCGTTTCTGATTTTGAGACTTTTGACTTTATTTCTTAGTCTAAGGATTTGTCAATTCTTTTTGTCATATGGAAAACTAGCTCTTAACTTCATTGATTGATTCTATTGTTTTTTTGGTATGTAACTTATTTACTTCCACTCTGACCTTTGTTATTTCCTTCCTTCTACTCACTTTGGGCTTAGTTTGTTCTTTTTTAGTCCCTGAGACATAACGTTAGGTTGTTATTAGAGATTCTTCTATATGCTTAATATATGCATTTATCACTATAAAATTCCCTCTCAGAAATGCTTTTGTAGCATCCCATTGGTTGTGGTGTATTATGTTTCCATTTCAGTTAGTTTCAAGATGTTTTTTGATTTCCTGTTTGATTTCTCATTTGACTCAATGGTTGTTCAGGAGTGTGTTGTTTAGTTTACACATATGTATACATTTTGCAGCTTTCTTCTTCTTTATTTCTAGTTTCATATCAATGTTGTCAGAAGAGATACTTGGTATGATTTCAATCTTAAACTTTGTAAGACATGTTTTGTGTTCTATCATATGATGTATTCTGGAAATATTCTGTGTGAACTTGAGGAGTGCATGTATTCTGCTGCTATTGGATGGAATGTTCTATAAATGTCTTAGGTCCATTTCATCTAATGTGTGTTTTAAGTCCAACATTTCCTTTGTTGATTTTCTGTCTGGATGAACTACCCATTGCTAAAAGATGGGTATTAAAATCCCTATAATTATTGTATGGTGTCTAAATCTCTTTTCAGGTCTGTTCATATTTGATTAATATACTTTATTGCTCTGATTTTGAATGCATATATATTTACATTTATCATCTTGATGACTTGACCTCTGTATTGTTATATAGTGATCTTTTTTGTCCTTGTTTCTGTGTTTGGCTTAAAGTGTTTTTGTCTGATATGAATGTAGCTATTTCTGCTTCATTTTGCTTTCTCCTTGCATAAAGTGTCTTTTCCATCCCTTCACTGTGAGCCTATGTGTGTCTTAAAGCTGTAGTGAGTCTCTTGTAGGCAGCATATAGTTGGGTCTTGCTTTTTAATCCATCCAGCACTCTGCCTGTTGATTGGTGAATTCAATCCATTTACATTTGGAGTGATTATTGATATTTGAGGACTTACTAATGCAATCTTATTCATAGTTTTCTGGTTGGTTTTTATTTTAGTTGTTTCTTTTCCCCTCTGTTTCTGTGTACCATAGTACATTGGTGATTTTCTTGGGTCGTATGCTCTATTTTCTCTTTCTTTGTGTTTTGTGAATCTAATCCAAGTTTTTGCTTTGTGCTTATCATAAGTCTTATATTTAAACATCTCATAGGGAGGGCAGTCCATTTTTAGCTTATAGTAACTTAACTTAGTCTACAAAAGCCGTACCTGTCTATTCTCCCCTTTTATGTTGTGTATGCCATTATTTCTTTTCACATGTATTGTTTAACAAATCATAGTAGCTACAATTATTTTAACACTCTTCACTTTTAACATTTTAAAGTATAGTTAAGTGGTTTACACACCACCCAAGTACAGAATAAGAATCTTTTTAAGCCTGATAGTGTATTTCCCTTTATTGCTGTGTTGTATACTTTCAGATGTTTTAATGTCACTGACTAATGTCTTTTCGTTTCAGCTGAAAAAACTTCTTACAGCATTTTTTCCAAGGCAGGTCTAGTGGTGATGAACAGCCTCAGCTTTTGTGTTTCTAGGAAAGTCTTTAGTCATACTCGTATCTGAAGTGTAACTTTGTGGGATAGAGTATTCTTGGCTTTCAGTTTTTCTTTCAGTACTGACTGTGTCATTCTACTCTCTCCTGACCTGTAGGATGTGTGCTTGAAAACTGCTGATAGCTTAGTGAAGATTCATATTTAGGTTATAATCTCTCTCTCCTTTTTTTTTTAAGGATTCTCTCTTTATCTTTGATTTTTGATAGCATTATTATAATGTGTCTTGGAGAAGCTCTTTTTTCATGAGATAATGGAGTTATCTGTTAGCTTTCTGAACTTAGATGTTTAAATCTCTCCCAGGTTTTGGAAGTTCTCAGGATTATTTATTTAAATAAAATTTTTGCCACCTTCTCTGTCTTTTCTAATTTTTAACGTCTATTATTCTAATTTGGTTTTGATGGAATCCCATAGATTACGTAGGCTTTCTTTGTTATTTCTCATTCTTTTTTCTTTGCTCAGCACTGACTGGGTTATTTCAAACTCCCTGTCCTGTAGCTCACTTTTTCATTTTTCATCTGCTCTACTCTACTGCAGATGCTCTCTATTGCATTTTTCATTTCATTCATTGAACGCCTCAGATCCTGAATTCCTGTTTGGTTCCTTTTTATAATTTTTATCTCTTTGGTGAATATCTCATTTTGCTCATTTTTCCTCCCTTATGTCATTCAATTGTTTTTCCGAGTTTTCTTGTGGTTGTTTTAAACAGCTGTTTTAAAAATCTTTATCAGCCAGGTTGCAAAATTCTGTGCCTTTCAGCTTTGTACTTTGAGAATTATTGTTCTCTTTAGGTGATGGCATATTTTCTTGATAATTCATGTTTCTTGTAGGTTTGTATTGCTGCTTTAGTATTTGAAGTAGCAGACATCTCCTTAAATCTTTACTAATTGCCTCAGATGGGGTATGCCATCTTTTGTGATTTTATAGGTGAGTTTTCCTCTGCCTTTGTATGGGTACACATGTTCCACTCTTCTCGTTCCCTCTTGTTGTAGAATTCTTAAGCTATTGTATTTTCTCTGGTTCTTACCACCTAACCAGTCTCACTATTGGAAACCTCTATTTAGTTTTCCAGAATGTGGCTCTAGAGCTCCTGTTTGTGGTTTCTCCCTTGCCCAGAGACCCTGATCTCTCTTTCTGAGAGAACTCAGTTTACGAGATTTGCTCTCACTGCTGCTCTCAAGAATATGCACAAGAAGCTAGTGGCAGGGTGGGGAGAGGTGTGGGTTTAAGACTGGGAGGCTGGGGTTTCTCGTGCATCTGGTCAGGAGATCTTCTGTTGTGGTACTCTTAGTGGCTCCTTGGTGGACTTCCTGCTGAAATAGGGAACTATACTTCATTAATACCTTTGATATATGTTTTTTTGATCCCTTTCCTGATCTCCTCTCTCTCTCCAGTCATGGATTACTTGTTCAGTAGTCTAGGTACTTCTAGGGATAAAGAGGTTTCTGAATGCATCTAGCACAACTGTGGTATCCTGGGTACTCAGTGACTGTTCTTTTTCCCCTGCAGGAGAGTTTGCCACGACGAATTGTTTAACTTCTGCAGTGTTGCCTTGGGAAAGGTGGTGCTGAGAAATCTCCTTTCACTGTCTTCACTGTAAACAAATTCGTATTTTTCTTCAGCTCCAATTGTGTGCTGGAATCCTCTCTCAGGAAGTGCGACCTTCTGCAAAGTCTCTCTCATTCATGGGTGGCTGCTCAAATCATCTCTAGCCTTTGCTCAACCCTGACCAAGATGGGTTGGGGCAGGCTCACACTGATCCTGCTGGCTTTGTAGCCCATACTGAAGTCTGTTTGCCTGTTACTGGTTCACAGGTGGGCAGATTCCTCCTGGTCTCTTGGCATTTGGTGCTGGATACTACAACTCCCACAAAGGTACTTTTGTTTGTGGATGACTTCTAATTCATTGTTACTAAAGCAGGAGAAAAAGGAGGAATGTCTTTTCAGTGCTAAGATGCTGATATCACTCCTTTCCCTGATAATTTTTAATCTTATCTATCTACTTATATAGATATGCAGTCTATTTGATGTGAATATTATAACATCAAAAAACATCAAGTCAAAATTTTTGTTTAAAGGAATTCTGGCTTGGTGTTGTCCCTAAGGTATCTGACAGAAGTAATGTAAATCATTTCTGAGGGAACACATTTTAAACTGAAGCATCAATGTTTCCCACAGATAAATTTTAAGGGAACATTGTTTAAGATAAAAAAAATTACTCATCACGCAATTAAACAAGGCACTTGAGCAAGAGTAAGAAACAATATCAAACTATGGAGTGCAATTTGGAAAACTATGTATTTATATTATTAGCTAATAATTATTTCAATAAGTACGTTTTAAAAGTTTAAATAAAGGATATTATTGAAAGTAAGATAAAACAATTTGAGACTTTCCAAGCTGACCATGTGGATAAAGAACAATGTGAAACCTTTAGAGAGAAAACAAAATGTTATGATTGAAATTTGAAATTCAATGGAGGAGTTAAACAACCCACAAGCACAATTTATGAGAGAACTAATTTACTGGAATAGAGATCTTTAAAAATTAAACAGAGCACAGTAGAGGAATCCAAACAATGGATGTTTCAGTGATGTGGAAAGTAGAGCAAGAAGATTCAAGATACAGCTAACTGGGGTTCCAGAGGCATATAATAGAAATATTAATAGAAATATAGAGACAATGTTAAGAGTATTAGCTTTGTTTAGTAGGAGCACACGAGACTTAGGCTACCATATTGATTGAATGAACATTAGAGGAAGCTGTGAATGTCTCCGTGATTGCAAGAAGAACAGTATATATTTCAGTTGCTCAATAAATCTTTTTGTTGTCATGATTATTGGTCATGATCATGATGGTAACGATAATGAAGAATGTGATTGTCTCCTCTGTTCTCGCAAAATTCTCTCCCCATTCAGTCTTACTGTGGACATAACCACATCTAAGTCTGGGATGAATTACACATATCTGTCTGTTACCATTTCTCCTTCCGTATTGACTACTAATCTTAAATTTCTTCTCTAATTAATAACTTCATTCCTTCAGAATTATTTTCAAAACAGTGCATAAATCAACTGTTTTCAAAACATGTTCAAGGGACTATGAAGCAATGATTGTTCTGATTTGGGGGAATGAAACTGTCCACCTTACTTCTCAGGCTATAGTCTTATGCTTCTATGGGTATTTTCTCTTTTCATTCATTTTTGGAATTAGGAGGCTGAGAAATAGTTGGGGAAAAGAAAGACACTCTGGGTAGCTAATACTGACAAATATTTGTAGTTCACAAACGCAGTTTATTCCATTAATGTCACAGCCTACTTCCAGGGAAATCTCCAAGACTTCTACTTTTAACCATATACAACTCTTAGGCTGTATTTGGCATCTATTTTCTACCTTTCACAGCTTTCTATTATTTTCTTTCTAGTTTGAGTTCATCTAAATAAAAATGTGTTTGTGTTGGTAGTTGTTCTATGACCATCTGGAGAGATGACAACTATAGCATCTTGAAGAGGGTATTCAGAACCTAAGGGAAAAACATTATTTTGGTTATTTACCATTTGGCCTGAGGACTTACTGCTTACTTTCCCTGGACTGGCTTCAAAGAGAAAAGGAGGAAGAACTTCCAGAAATCCTGCCTCAGTTTCCTAATCCCCATATCCACTGCCTAAGCATCCTAACCTTTACATGAGTTAAAGTCAGTTTATTTTGTAGAAGTCTTTAACCTAGGAACCATGAATAGAATGGAGGGTGACTGAGAATCTAACAAAACCATGTGCAAAGGCGGTAAGTAGCTGCAGTTTGCTTGGTAGATGGTCCAGAATTTCCAAAAGAGTTTCAAAAGTATCACTGACTCAAAGAAGATCAGAAATCACTGTCCTAGATAATTTAACTCATAAGTATTTCTATACTGAGGAAAGAAAAAATACACCTCTGAGGAAAGGAGCATAATGGCTCTTTCAATCTTTCTTACCTAATTTCTCAGTATCTTTCTTAGCATCGTTAATAAGAGTAAGTCACATCCATTTCCAAGCTGCTTCTTGGTGTGTGACTCGTCCCACCATCCCATTGCATTATTCTTATATCTTTCAAGGCTGTATGAATGCAGAAAGACAGCTATAGAAATGTCCACACTCCCTGACTACAGATTAATCGAACATTAGTTCTCAAGGAGATTTTAAAGAGCATGTATTTCATCATCCTTATTTGACATATGAGGCTCACAGGATTCAGTGGCTTCTTCAATCACCGAATAAATGTCAGAGCCATGCCTTGGCAGAATCGTTCTGTTTCACCATATAGAGAGATGACAGTGTTTTTCTAGTTTACTATATGTCTAAGTCTCCTATTTTTTTTGAGGAAGATTAGCCCTGAGCTAACTACTGCCAATCCTCCTTTTTTTGCTGAGGAAGACTGGCCCTGAGCTAACATCCATGCCTATCTTCCTCCACTTTATACGTGGGATGCCTACCACCGCATGGCTTTTGCCAAACGCTGCCGTGTCCACACCTGGGATCTGAACCGGCGAACCCTGGGCCGCTGAAGATGAATGTGCGAACTTAACCACTGCACCACCGGGCTGACCCCTCCTATATTTTTAAAATCTGGAACAGAAAAACATGAAATCAAGACATTTTAATAGATAATGTACTAATGGTGCCTGTTTACTGTCTTTTGTCCCCAAAGAGAATGACAATATTTAACTAAGAGAAGTTTTTAGTTAAGTTTCATGATTATACATGAAACACAGATTAACTTGACATTCATGATTGAAGATGTATACACAGTCAGTAGCATCACTGGAAAAAAATAGTGTCTTCTTTTGTTTTTTGAGAATGAAAACATTTCCTTCTCTCATCGTTTTCTCAGCAGCTGTCACCGAGCAGGTCCATGAAAGAGGATAGAAATCATACTTCTGTGGCCATGTTTGTTCTCCTGGGACTGTCAGATGAAAAAGAGCTGCAACTTGTCCTCTTTCCAATCTTCCTAGGGATCTACCTTGTGACTCTCATCTGGAACATGGGTCTTATCATCCTAATCAGGATGGACTCCCACCTGCACACACCTATGTACTTTTTTCTCAGTTTCCTGTCATTTATAGACATCTGCTATTCTTCTTCCATCAGCCCAAGGATGCTTTCAGACTTCTTAAAAGATGAAAAAACAATTTCGTTCATTGCTTGTGCCACCCAGTATTTTGTTGGGTGCTGGATGGCTCAGGCTGAGTGCTGCCTGTTGGCCATAATGGCCTATGACAGATATGTTGCTATTGGTAGGCCTCTGCAGTACCCAGCCATCATGGATCCTGACTTCTGTCAGAAGATGGTTGCTGGGACCTATGGGAGTGGTTTCCTTGGTAGCTTAATTCAGTTTCTTGCTTTCATCTCTACTTTTTTGGGCCCAATATCATTCCAAATTTCTTCTGTGACATAACCCAGATTATTTCCTTGTCTTGCTCCAATCCCTTCATGAGCCAAATGATTCTTTTTCTGGAATCTATTTTTGTTGGATTCAGTTCCTTCCTTGTCATCCTCTTATCCTATGGTTTTATTGCAACTTCCATCCTGAAAATATCCTCCATAAAAGGTAGTGCCAAGGCCTTCAATACCTGTTCCTCCCACCTGGCTGTTGTGACAATCTTCTATGGCATGGGGTTCTCTGTGTACCTGCATCCCAGCTCTAGCTACTCCACAAAGCAGAACAAGGTTCTGTCAGTATTCTATGTTATCCTCATCCCAATGTTAAACCCTCTTATCTATAGTCTGAGGAACAAGGAGATCAAAGAGGCCTTGATGAGGGTAGTAAAGAAGGCAACATATTTATCTCAGTAAGAATAATATTTGAGCAAATATTATTTCCTCCATAAGGAAGACAAGGGTAAAAATATGCAAGTGACCTTTTATAGGTTACAAGAAAGCTAGGTAGAGAGAAGAAGTAAAAACTTGGCTTCTCGTGTCTTGATGCCATTATGTTTAGCTGCCACCGCCAAGTGATCTGCCTAATGCAGTGTCAGCAACATTGAATTCAGTTTAAAAGGTCTTTTTCCAAGATTAGACCTAGGCAGGTAAAACAGTGTTTCGAGATTAGAAGTTCTGATTGATATTATATGTAGATAAATGAGAAGACCTAGGAAGCCACTCAAATAGGTCTTTCCTCTACAATTCTTAAAATGTCTCTTATTTATTTTTAACTAGGTATTTATTTATATTTTGATTACAATAAAACAAAATCATGTATAAAATTAAAGATGTGAAAATTAAGAGTAATTTTAAAATGAATGCTTTTATAATTTCATCCCAAAGGCAGAGGGTGTGAGAGGAAGGGACACAGAAAAAAGAGAAATGGAAAGAGAGAAAAAGTCAGAGAGAGAAAGAGAGAGAAGAGATGAGAGGAGAGAAGAAGGAGAAAGATAATCTAGCTTTATTCTCAAATAATCTTATTCCCTCTAGCCTACTCCTTGAGTGTGCTTGTGAAGTGAATTATGAAAAAAAAAATTGGAGAAAGGAATGGTAGATAGAAGGGGCACTTTTCACGTCAAGAATTGGGGAGATTCTCAGAGACTAGAAAGAAGTCAAAGTCATCAACTTCTGGGCATAGGTGGCCTGGAGCATACTCCAAGGTAGCTTCCCAGAGACCATATAAGACCTCAGAAATGAAGGCTTTCATCGTGAGTGTGGGCGACAGGGTCTAAGTCCCAGTGCTCTGAGCCTCTCAGAGATTCCCAGGCCTTAAGTTTGACCAGGGAGCAGCAGAGACACCAGACTTGAGGGTACCATGGAAACTCAGAGTCCAACCAAGAGAACTTAAAGAAAATTTAAGAAGAAATATTTTTTTCAGGAAAGAGTTTAAGTACTAATCTTCATACATATTATATTAGTATTTATACAATACTTTCAACTTCATACGGTTACATTGCATAGAAGTGATTCTTTTCTATTACCACGTGCAGTTGGCTGATGAGGAATTATTCCCCTTTTACAGATAGAACCTTTGGGCATATTGTGGTCTGCCACATTCTTCTCAGTGTAGCAACAATCTATCTTGAATCTCATGAAGTGTCATGTGTGGAGCACAAATGGTTCTTAGTGACATAATGATGTCCTCCATTGCTTATCCATGGCACCCAAATTCTACACTTTGATGTTGTATTTTTAAAACCATCTTAAGAGCCTGTTCAATTTAAAAGATTAAATTATTACAGTTCTTACCAGGGGGATATATGACTACTAACCTATTAGCAAGAGTTAAATAATTAACTCATTGCCCCACCCACTCCTCTCTCTAGAATTAATGATAGCTGAAGTAGATGAAACAAAGAATGAGACATTCCAAAAACATCTCTGTATCCCTAGTAATGGCAAGGTAGATGAGTTCCATCTAAACAAAAAAAGACAAACAAGTTTGTGGGAATGATCTTAAATAGATATTCTTAATGAACGCTTAATAATGCAGCATAATATGTTGATAGGAATTCCAATTCAGAACACATAAATTAAGCCTATTCTTAATAGAAGACATGCTGTGTACTTCACATTCTGATAAGTGATTTATAAGCATTATCTAATTTGATAAAAAGCTACTCTAAGAAGTAGCAACTATGATCAGCCCCATTTAATAGGTGATAAGGCTGTGGCTTCGAGAGGTTAATTTGCTCAACCAGTAAGTGGAAACCTGGAATTCCACCCAGATTGGCTGATAACAGTGCCCAAGGCATTAATCACAATAAGTCGTGACTCTGATACGAATTAGTTTTATCATATTCCTTATTGCCTTTATTTCCTCACCTATGCATAGGAAATCATGCCATATCTGCCTCATGGACCTGCTAAGATGATTGATTCAGGTCAAATATTTGAGAATATGTATGTATGCATCTATCTGAAATCAAAGAGTTTTGTAAACAAGGAAGTGTCCACATACCTAACTTATTATTAGGCTCTATTGCCAGCCAGTTGTGTCATCTTGGACAAATCCTTTAGATAAATTGGCTTCAAATCCTCACCTGGAAATTGATGATATTAGACTATGTTATCACTACGTCCTTTCCTACTCAAATGACTCCAGGTTGTTAAAAAAAAAAAAAGCTACGTCAATCTTGAGACCATAAGAGGACCATGGGGAAGTGCTGAATTGAATCTGAAGGGACATGGCAAAGTGGGGCATGAAATTAGCACAGAAAAAACTCCGTGATCACCATAACTCCAGAGAGCAGGTATCTGGAGGGTTTTCTCCCTATAATTGTCTTCTCCTTTCATCTCTCACCTAACAACACATTAAGAGGAACCCCAGTGGTGGGCATCTCTTTGGCTCTGAGTGGACAGCCAATTTCATGGCCCAAATCACTCATCTTTGAATGCAATCTGGTCCGCCTGGAAAATTCCTATGGGTAATAAATAAGTGACTTCACCCTTTGGCAAGAACTCTGTCTTTCTGGGGGATCTATGTCAAGATGAGAGGACAAGATTTACTGAAAACAGTGAATTCTGTGCTATTTCAATAGCCGTGTAATAATTCCAGTAGGACATTTGTGGAGCAAGTGTTGTGGTCCTCAGTCTCTCTCATTCTTCAATTCTTCCCTCTCCCTCATTTATGCACCCTCCACTTAGGGCCCTTCCTCAGGTTCTCTTTTTCCTTACCCAATTTCCCTGACCCTCAATTAAAATAATAACTTAAAAACAAAAATATTAGGTATTACTCTGGTGAGGAGTGGATGTTCAGTCCCAGTTCTCAAATTCTTAAGTATATGATCTTGAAATCTGTTAATTTCTGTTTGTTGCTTATAAATTGGGGACAATAGAATCATCTAGAATCCAATGAGATAATGTCTATAAAGCCTACACACTACAGACATTAATAATTGAGCACTCAATCAAAATATTAAATTGTGAATTACAGGGGACTTAACTAAGGTAAAACATATTTGTCTGTTTCCCAACTTTATCTATTCCATGAATCTTTTTAATTTAATTTTCCCTTGGGGATTATGCTTTTGTATAATTATTAATTTGGTTTCTATTTCAGTATATAACTTTGATTCATAATTTCTGAGTAGCAGCAAAAGCCAAGCTGGTCATTTCATGATGATATGACAGAGTTTTCACGTACAATTCTATTCGTCTTTTGAAATACTCCAAATAACCATCCATTGTCATCTTTGAAGACCCTATGGGTCTGGAGACACTAGCACTGGTGACCCAGATATTAGAGATGACCCACCAGATGAACAGGTAGTGTTGGTGGGACTGTTTCTTTTATCCTTCTTTACTATATTGTTCGTCATTCAGCAACATTCCTGGCTTTCTTAACCTGATTTTGTATCCTGCACAAAATTGCAAATTGTCATGTCCTTAGTAGATCATATTTAGAAGGAGTTTTGGTTAGCTGTATCCCCACAGTAATATCTCCAACCAAAATTTACATCAACCATCTTTTCTTCTACAAACTGCCATGGCAGATGGTGAACACATGCAAAAAATTAACCAGAGAGAGTGAGTATGTTCAGAATGTTTTTTTCTTTTCCTCTAGCTTACCAAATTATAAAATCATACACTTTTAGGATCAATTTTCTCATGAACAAGTGAAACAATCCACAACTCCTCACAGTTTTCTGTGAATGATGAGTTACATAGAATACATTTAGTCATGGCTGCCTTTGTTACCAGAATGTTAGTAAGAAAGTGAAGAATTTTAGTACAATTATTTGATCAAAAGTTTGACTTATTTTCACCGAATTGATCAATTATGTTGTTGTTTCAGGGATGTTGTGCATGAGAGTTTATACCTTCAAAATGTTTTCATTGAATGTAATGCATCTGGGATAAATAGCTGATAAATTATATTAGCAACAGCCTATTTAAGAGTAAACAGAAAAATTTTGACACTCATAAAACCATAGCGTAAATGAAACAAAAATCTTTCTCGACATCAAAGCTCATCATAGCTTGATGGTAGTTGTCAACTGACCCAAGTGTACATGAATCAAAGCAAACTAAGTAGAAATCATTTATGTGGTTTGTGTCTGTATGGCTCCAGGTGGTTTGACTTGCCTGCGCGCTAGGTCTGAATCTGAATGTCTCAGAAATTTCCCCAAATTAATCCATAAAACTCTATCGCACCTGGCATTCCTATTCACGGATATAGCCATCATTCATGGTTATCTGTAAGCAGTCAATGATAATAATAGCCAACATCTATTGAAAAATTAAGGTGTACCAGATTATGTGCTGAACATTGGCACGAATTTCCTAATAAAAGCCTCCCATTAACCTTATAGTTTAGAGGCTCTTGTCGTCCTCACGTTGTTAAAAGTAAATCATACCTAGTGTGTTTAAGTGACTAGGACCAGTTCATAGAGTGAGAGAGTATCAGAACTAAAATTTTTTTCCAGTTTTAGTGAGATGTAATTGATATATAACGTTGCATAAGTTTAAGGTGTACAACACAATGATTTGATATATGTAAATATCGTAAAATGATTACCACAAGATTAGTTAACACCCATCACCCCACATAGTCACAGTATTCTTCCCTGTGATGAGAACTTTTGTGATCTATTCTCTTAGCACTTTCAAATATACAATACAATATTGTTAACCAAGTCATCTTGCTGTATGTTATATTGCCAGAAATTATTTGTCTTATAACTGGAGATAGGTACCTTTAGGCCACATTCACCCAGTTCCCCCACTTTCTACCCTCTGCATCTGGCAACCACAAATCTTATCTTTGCTTCTATGAGGTTATTTTTTTTTATACTCCACATTCAAAGAGATCATACGGTATTTGTCCTTCTCTGTCTGATTAATCTCAGCACAATTCCTTCAATGTCTATCCAGATTGTTGCAAATGCCAGGATTTCCTTCTTTTTTATGCCTGAATAATATTCTCTTATTATACATATTATTTATGTTACTTATACATAATTATACATACACATGTTGTTTATATTACTTATACATTTATTATATGATTTCTTTGTCCATTCATCTGTTGATGGACACTTAGAGTGTATCCACGTCCTGGCTATTATAAATAATACTGCATTGAACATGGGAGTTCAGGTATCTTTTTGGACAGTGATTTCATTTCTGTTGGATATATACCCAGGATGGAATTGCTGGATCATATGATAGGTTTGTTTTTAATTTTTTGAGGAAAATCCACATTATTTTCCACAGTAACTATACTAGTTTACATTCTCACAGCAGTTCATATGGTTCCTTTTTCTCCACATTCTTGCCTGTAGTTTTATCTCTTGTCTTTTTTGATGATAGCCACTCTAACAGATGTGAGTTGATATATTATTGTGGTTTTGATTTCAATTCCCTGATGATTAGTGATGCTGAACACATTTTCATGTACCTGTTGTTAGTTTGGATGTCTTCTTCATAAAAATATCTATTCAGTTCCTATACCAAAATTTTAATTGGACTATTTATTTGCTGTTGAATTGTATGAGTTCCTTATGTATTGTGGATATTAACCCCCTATGAGATATGTGATTTACAAATATTTTCTCCCATTCTGTAGATTACCTTTTCATTAGCTTATCGTTTCTTTTGTGTGCAGATGTTTTTTATTTTGATATAATCCTCCTTGATTATTTTTCATTTTTTGCTTGTGCTTTAGGTTTAATATTGAAGAAAGTCTTTTCCAATACATGATCAGAAGAATTTTCTCTATGTTTTCTTCTGGGAGTTTTATGGTTACTGGTCTTACATTTAAGTCTTTAATTCTTTTTGAGTTTATTTTTGTGAGCGGTGTAAGACTGGTGTATAGTTTCACTGTTTGCATGTAAATATCCAATTTTCCCAACCCTGTTTATTGACGAGACTGTATTTTTTCCATTGAGTATTTCACACTCTCTTGTCAAATGTTAGTTGATCGTATACGCACAGTTTTATTTCTGGGCTCTTGATTCTGTTCCATTGGTCTAAGTGTCTGTTTCTATGCTAGTACCATACTGCTTTGATTACTATGGCTTTGTAATATAGTTTGAAAACAGGAAGCGTAATGCCTCTTTGACAGCTTTATTCTTCTTTCTCAGGATTGCTTTGTCTGTTCAGGGCCTTTTGTATTTCCATAAAAATTTTAGGATTGTTTGTTCTATTTCTGCGAAAAATGTCACTGGAATCTTGGTAGAGACTGCATTGAATATACCGATGGCTTTGGTTGGTATGGACATTTTAATAATATTAATTCTTCAAATCCATGAACATGGGATACCTTTCCATTTACTTGTGTCTTTTTCAATTTCTTTTGTCAATGTCTTATAGTGTTCGGTGAAGAGAACTTTAACCTTCTTGGTTAAATTTATTGCTAAATATTTTATGTTTTTTGATGCTGTTGTGAATGAGATTATCTTCTTTATTTCTTTTTCAGACAATTTGTGTTAATTTGTATCCTGCAACTTTACTAAATTGATGGATTAGATCTAACAGTTTTTCGGTGAAGTTTTTATGATTTTCTATAGGTAAAATCATGTCATCTGCTTATAGACACAATTTCAATTCTTTATTTCCAATTCTGATGACTTTTATTATTATTTTTTGACCCAGTTGCACTGGCTCTGACCAAGTACTATCTTGAATAGGAATCTTGAGAATGGCCAACTTTGTCTTCTTCCTGATCTTAGAAAAAAGCTTTTGATCATTCACCATTTAGTATGATGTTAGATGTCGGCTTGTTGATAGGGCCTTAATTATGTTGCGTTTAGTTCCTTGTATACCTAATTTATTGAGAGTTTTTATCATTTAGTATTTTTTGTGAATTTTAAAATCTGTATTCATCAGGAATATTGGCCTGTAGTTTTCTTTTCTTGCAGTGTCCTTATCTGGCTTTGGTGTCAGTGCTGGTCTTATAAGTGCATTTAGAAGTGGTTCTTCATCTTCAGTTTTTTGGAAGAGTTTGAGAAAGATTGGTCTTAATTCTTCTTTAAATATTTGACAGAATTCGCCATAAAACCATCTGGTCCTGGGTTTTTCTTTGTTGGGAGGCTGTTGATTAATGATTCAATCTCCTTAATTGTTATCTGTCTGTTCAGATTTTGTTTCTTCCTGATTCAGTTTTTCTAGGTTGTATGTTTCTTGTAATTTATCTATGTCTTCTAGGTTGTTTAGCTTGCTGAAGAAACCATAGGACAAGAGAGTATTCTTGGTGTGGCACTGTGCCAGCAGGGTGAGGGGCAATGGAGTCAGAGTACAGCTTCTCCTTTACCCTTTTAATGTGGTTCTTCTTGTTCTCTGTGGTTAGTGGAGGTGCTTCAGCCTCATCCTCATGTTTTAGGATTTTTGCAATGATGTCCTGTCTGTGAATAGTTGGTAATTGTTCTTACGAGGGTTACCAAAGTCAGGAATGACCTATTTTGCCATCTTGATGATGCCACTCAGAACAGAAACTCTAAAGTCTGAACCCTAACCACAGTACTATGCTATTTCCTAAGTTGAAAAATATCCTACATTTGAGACAATATTTGATTGTAATTGTGAGTTTTACTTTCCTCCTTTTAAGAATGGCTCCTATGAAGACTTCCCTAAGAAGACATTTCATAACTTTATTAGCATACATGCTGTACACCAAGAAAATATCAGGATTATAAATTATGATACAATTTTCCAGGCCATTTTGGAGATATTATATTAAATATATTTGTAAAACAGTTTGAGAAGTTATTATAAACAGGGTAATTTTTCTTATAGGTGAAAGAAGAAATTTTTTAAAATCTATCTAGATGACTGTCTGGGAAAGAAGAGCTATTACAAGTTTATTCTGGAATGATGCCACTTATGCTTTACTATTATAAAGCCACAATTATATTTTTAATTATTAAAAGTCTTTTAAAAATTGATTTTAGTCAATGATATCTATCATAAATAATTCACTGAATTTCTATTGCTTTTTAAAAAGTTGATAGACAAAAGTTGTCTATCAATTTTTTAAATATCTTTTATTTATTTATTTATTTTTGAGAAAGATTGGCCTTGTGCTAACATCAGTGGCCGTCTTCCTCTACTTTATCTGTGGGACACCTGCCACAGTATTGCTTAATAAGCAGTGCACAGGTTCTTGCCTGAGATCTGAACTAGCGAACTCCAAGCAGTTGAAGTGGAGAGTGAAAGCTTAACCACTATGCCACCAGGCCAGCCCCAGATCTCTTCTAATTTTCATGAGACCTCATGAAGTAGTTGAGAACCTGAAACACTGAGAAGGTATTTCTTGACAATTGGAGAAGAAAACTGGGGTCTTTCCACCAGGACAATAAAGTGTTTTCCCTTTTTCAGTGCTCAATGAATGAAAAGAAATGGCATCTATGAGAATTGTAATGCTATTGTTTCACCTGTGTCTGCAATCCATTCTTTTGTCTCTTTTCTGATTTTAGGAGCACAAAGCCAATGGTTTGGGGAGGAAATATTACAGATATCACCCATTTCATCCTCTTGAGATTCTCGTATTTCTCCAGAGCTCTTTGTTGTATTGCCGTTGATCTACATTATGACTCTGACTTGGAACCCGTGCCTCCTCATCTTAATAAGGATAGATTACTCACATACACATCCATGCACTTCTTCCTCAGTTATCTTTCTCTCATTGATTATTTTGGACTTTGTCTCAACCATGGGACTGAGTGAGTCTTGTCTCATGACAGCCGTGTTTTATGACTGATATATTGGCATTTGTAACCTACTTCTCTAGTCATCCATCATATCACCAACCCTCTGTGTTCAGATAGTGCTTGTGTCCTATATGGTTGGACTCTCTGGTTCTATATCCAAATTATGTGTCATGCTTCAATCCTACTTCTGTGGGCCTGACGTCATCAACCACTTGTTCTGTGACATGCCCCAACTGTTAGTCCTCTTCTGCTCTGACACTTTCTCTGTAGAACTCATGATTGCTATGTTTACAATGATCTTTGGGATAACGTCTTAGTTATGATATCCTATGGCTATATTATCACTTTAGCTAAAGGCAGGTTCAAAGGTTTCAACCCCTGTGTTTCTCACTTGACAGCAGTGACCCTCTTGTGTACCTCAGGTATATTTGTCTACTTGAGTTCCAGTTCTGGCAGTTCCTCCAGCTTTGACAGTTTCACATCAGTCTTCTACACTGTGGTGATTCCCATATTGAATCTCTTGATTTACAGTCTGAGGAACAAGGAAATCAAAGGTGCCTTGAAGATGTTGCAAAATAAGTTAGAGTATTGCTGAGGTCACAGATTATGAGATTTCTGACCAATTTGTCTTGTCAGAATCACTTTCACCCACAACAATATACACACTAAAACACTATAACAAAATTCATACTATCTTTGGGCAAAGAAGGCTTGTTTGACCCAGATAATATGCCAAAATGAGCCAATAGCTTACTCAATGCCACACAGACACAATATCTGTAAGTCCTGGAGGTTCATTACTTTCACCCTACATGAGGAGTGGACTTGTCATTTATTAATCTATCTGCAAGTATTTGTGAAACATCAGGGTTTAGAAACATTTTGCTTCTTTTTGCTTCTGAGATTAAGCTCTGTCCACTTGCAAGCTTCTGCCCTTAAAGGAGAGAGAATTGACAGAGGTCCCCAGGAGTATACAAACCTTGTCTGCCAAATATTTTGAGGTAGCATTATCCAGACCTCATGGTGACAAATGCTTCTTTTGTGTTTCTGACCAGCGTGGGAATGAACACAGAGTGGCAATGTGCCTTTGGACAGAAACAAAGCTATACTATTGGCCTGATTGTGTCTCCTGGGAAGACCAATCTGAGACAGCTAATGTCTATCTAAGGTCTCTTCAATGCTAATCGTCTAATAAATTTTTAGTCACATCCTAGTCTCCATAGTTGTAGCCTAAGGAGGGAAGAGGTGATTCAAATCATATAAAGAATGGAATGAAGTATTGTCTCCCTTCAGTGCCATTTATTTATGGGTCTGATGAGTTAATTTCTTGCATCTATTGTCCAGTGGGGATTTCTGATTGGAGATGATATTCAAAATCCACGTCACAGCCAATAGCAACTTCTGATACTATGGGACTCAAACATCTCTTTGTCTCCCCCATTAAATCTGGAAAATTTTACCCTTGGTTCACATAGCCAATGGGATGGCATTGCCCAATCATTTCTGATATTTCAAGCATCTGAACATCTTTTCTGTGAGAAGATTTCTGTGAGAGTTCATTGTAATAATAGAGTTATTGAATATTCAATACTGCAGGAACAAAGAACAAATATGAAAAGCTGGTATACATTATTTCTTATTGTTCATGTTGAACACAAGAACAAATTTTATGTCTTAGAGATTTATGGTTGTTTGGGGTGATATAATAGATGGAATAGAATGGTTTGAATTACTTTAATGTTCATATTTTCCAGGAAACCTCAAGGGCCAGGAAAGGAAATAGATAGTGGAAGAGGCAGGGTTCTCAAGTCTGGCCAGTTTCTCCTGTCTGAAGTAGGACATAAAGTGCAGTCCTTGTGTGCTGGTTAAAAAAAAGAACAAAATGTATAGCAACACTGACTATTGATTTGTGAGATTACTCAGACCAAACAAACTAATATCAAACAGTGTCTTTACATTTACATATTATCCTTGGAGATTCATTGGATCCCTCTTTTCTTTTTGCTTCTTTATTTTTTATTGAGGTAACATTGATTAATAACATTATAACAGTTTCAGAGGTACATGACTATATTTCGGTTTCTGTGTAAATTACATAATGTTCACCACCCAAAGATTAATTACAATCTGTCACCATATACACGCCCTTTTACTCTTTTCACTATTTCCCTCCATCATATCCCCTCTGATACCCACAAATCTAATCTCTCTCTGTATTTTTGGTTGCCGTTATTGTTTTTATCTTCTACTTATGAATGAAATCATGTGATATTTGGCTTTCTCTGTTGGACATACTTAACTTACATAATACCTTCAAGGTCCACCCATGTTGTCACAAATAGCAGGATTTCATTTTTTTTTTTTATGGGTGAGTAGGATTCCATTGTGTGTATATACCACATCTTTTTTATCCATTCATCCATTGATGGGCACTTGAGTTCTTCTACGTCTTGGCTACTGTGAATAATGCTGTGGTGCACAAAGGGATGCATAAATCTCTTTGAATTGCTGATTTTGTATTCTCTGGATAAATACCCAGTAGTGGAATAGCTGGATCATATGGTATTTCTATTTTTAATTTTTTTGAGAAATCTCAATACTGTTTTTCATAGTTGCTGTAGCAGTTTGCATTCCCATTGACAGTGTATGAGGGTTCCCTTTTCGCCACATCCTCTCCAACACTTGTTATTTATTATTCTGTTAATTGCGGCCATTGTGACAGGTGTGAGGTGATATCTCAGCGAAGTTTTGACTTGCATTTCTCTAAAAATTATTGATGTTGAATACCTTTTCAAGTGCCTGTTGGCCGTATGCTTATCTTCTTTGGAAAATTTTTTCCTGTCTTCTGCCTATTATTTGATTGGGTTGTTCATTTTTTGTTGTTGAATTGTATGAGTTCTTTTTATATTTTGGAAATTAACCTCTTGGTGGATATATGATCTATAAATCTTTTCGCCAGCTGGTAGGTGGATTTTTTTCCTTTTGTTGATGGTTTCCTTGGCTTTGCATGAGTTTTTTGGTTTGAAGTAGTCCCATTCGTTTATGTTTTCTTTTGTTTCCCTTGACTGAGAAGACATGATATTCAAGAAGATACTGCTAAGACCAGTGTCAAAGGGTGTACTGCCTATGTTTTATTCAAAGAGTTTTATGGTTTCAGGTCTTATATTCAAGGCTTTAACCCATTTTGTGTTAATTTTTCTGTAGGGTGTAAGAAGATCTACTTTCATTCTTTTGCACATGGCTATCCAGTTTTCTCTACAGTATTTATTGAAGAGACTTTCTTTTCTCCATTGTATGTTCTTGGCTCCATTTTCAAAGATTAGCTATACATAGCTATGTGGTTTAATTTCTAGGCTCTCAATTCAGTTTCATTGATCTGAGTGTCTATTTTTGTGCCATAACCATGCTGTTTTGATTACTACAGCTTTATAGTATATTTTGAATTCAGGGAGTGTGATTTTTCAGCTTTTTTCATTTTTCTCAGGATTGCTTTAGTTATTCAGGGTCTTTTGTTGTTTCATATAAATTTTAAGATTCTTTCTTCTGTTTTTGTGAATAATGTCATTGGGTTCAGATTGAGATTCCATTGAATCTGTAGGTTGGTTTAGGTAATATGGACATTTTAACTACGTCTATTCTTCCACTCCAAGAGCATGGAATATCTTTCAATTTTTTTATATTTTCTTTGATTTCTTTTAATAATGTCTTAGAATGTTTGGCATATAGCTCTTTCACCTCCTTGGTTAAATTTATTCCAAGATATTTTATTCTTTTGTTGTGGTCGTAAAAGGTATTGTATTTTTGAGTTCTTATTCTGCTAGTTCATTAATGTAGAGAAATGAAACTGATTTTTATAAGTTGATTTTGTACCCTGCAACTGTGCTGTAGTTGTTCCCTATTTCTAATAGTTTTCAGGTGGATTCGTTAGGTTTTCTATAATGGGATCACGCCATCCGCAAACAGAGAGAGTTTCTCTCCTTCTTTTCCTATTTGGATACCTTTTATTTCTTTTTCTTGCCTAATTGCTCTGGCCCAAACCTCCAGTTCTATGTTGCAAAGGAGTGGTGAGAGTGGGCACCCTTGTCTTGTTCCTCTTCTTAAGGGATGGCTTTCAGTTTTTAACCATTAAGTTTGATGTTGGCTGTGGGTTTGTCACATAAGACCTTTATTGTGTTGAGGTACTTTCCTTCTATACCCATTTTATTGAGAATTTGTATTGTAAATGGATGTTGGATCTTGTCAAACGCTTTCTTTGCATTTATTGAGATTATCATGTGACTTTTATTCCTCTTTTTGTTAATATGGTGTGATTGATTTGCAGATGTTGAATCATCCCTGCGTCCCTGGTATAAATCCCACTTGATCCTGGTGTATGACTCTTTTCACATATTGCTGTATTTGGTCTGGCAATATTTTGTGGAGGATTTTAGAATCTACGTTCATCAGTGATATTGGCCTGTAATTTTCCTTCTTTGTGTTGTCCTTGTCTGGTTTTGGTATCAGGGTAATGTTGGCCTCATAGAATGAGTTGGGAAGTGCTCCATCTTCTTCAAATAATTGGAATTGTTTGAGAATGGTAGGTATTAAATCTTTGAATATTTGGTAGAATTCTCCGGAGAAGCCATCTGATCCTGGACTTTTTCTTTTTGAGAGGTTTTTGATTACTGTTTCAATGTCTTTACTTGTGATTACTCTATTCAGATTCTCTATTTCTTATTGATCCAGTTTTGGGAGGTTGTATGAGTCTAAGAATTTATTCATTTCTTCTAGATTATCCAATTTGTTGACATATAGTTTTTCATAGTATTCTCCTATAATCCTTTCCATTTCTGTAATATCCATTGTAATTTCCTCTCTTTCATTTCTAATTTTATTTATTTGAGACTTCTCTCTTTTCCTTAATGAGTCTGGCTGAGGGCTTGTCAATTTTGTTTATCTTCTTAAAGAACCAGTTCTTAGTTTTATTGATTCTTTCTACGTTTTTTTAATCTCTATTTCATCTATTTCTGCTCTAATTTTTCTTTCTTCCCTCCTTCTGTTGACTTTGTACTTTGTTACTGGGATTGTAATCTCCTGTAACTTCAAGTTTGATTTCTAGAGGGTTGTTATTCTCTTTCTCTTCTTCCGTGTTACTTAGTTCTTCATGTTAACTGATTCTTTGCTGGCACATTTGTGGTAGTAACCACATTTCCTATTGGGTATGGGTTTGGTTACTTTGGTTCTGAGTTGCTTTTGTTTGTATTTGATACCCTTTACTTTCCACCCTCTACTACCTCTGCTGGTGGTGTAGTCAGTGCCCTCCTTGTGCTACTTTAGCCTCTAAGGTTGCTAGTGACTTGCTGCTTATGATGTCACTGCAGTCTCAGGTGTCACCAGTGGGGTCACCAGGCTTCATACACTTCTGCTGCTTCTGGGGTCTCCTGGGTGTCATGCTTCTCCACTGCTTCTCCTTGGGCTCTCCATGGGAGAGGATACTGCTGCATTATATACCATCTACACTGCTGCTCCAAGGTTGTCTAGAGTTACTGTTTGCACCAATGCCTGGGTGCTGGGTTCATGAGTGTCACTGTCACTTCTGGGGCCTCTGGTACTTGAAGACTATATGCAGCCCCTGCTGGTGGTGGAATTGATATTGGGGGTTCTGCCACTGGGGGCTGGGTAACTAGTTCCATTGTATTTCCTGAAGCCTCTGGTCACAGGTTCCACCTGCCACCACTGGGGGTTTGGAGGGGCTAAGCAGGGAGAGGTTGTTGCTTGTGCAGCCTCTGGTTTCTAGAGCTAGTTGGTTTGTTTTGCAAACTGAGGTTAGGGTCCCCCGCCCTACCTGGGAAAATATGAGTTTTGTATACTGCTCCCAATGTTGGAAAGACCTGTCCAATGCAGGTAGAGGGGGAGGGATCTGCTGAGAGACAGGCAGGGAGCAAGCTGCCCCTGTTTTCTCTGTCCCCCAGTGACCACTTACAGACACGTGGGGCAGATCCACTTGGGGACAGGCAGGGACACCTATTGGTCTTGCTCCTGCCATGACCATTCACAGTTACCTGAGCTCCAGTGCCTGCTGTTTCTGTTTCCGTTGTGTCTGCCCAGAATTATGTAAGTCATGGCACCTACTGTTTCCACTCACATGACAGTAGTGATCTATGGCACCTGCTTTTCTGCTCTTGCAGCAACTGCTTGCAGGCACATACACTGGTGTGAGGATCTACACCCTGGATAAATGCTGTTGGAGGAGGTGGAGGGGGCTGCTCCCCTAGTTCCACTGCACCCTGGGGGTCCATTCCACCCACCTTCAGATATATATGCGTGGATCTCTTATGTGTCTTGTTGTGCACTTTGGCATAAAATGGGGAACTGGAAAAGCTTTGAGAACTTTTTTAGTGTTTAAAAGGAGAAAACACAGGCCCAGAGGAAAAGTTGTGGATAATTTTTGAGGGGCCTATACTATCTTATTTGATCCATTTAGAAAGTCATGTATGAGCAGTCTACAGAAGGCTCCTGAGTTGAGTGGTTCCCATGTAACTTTGTTGAACATGCCAGGTCTTGAGGAAGTGAGGGGCCACCAGTCAAGAATAATTGTAATACTTGGTCTTCTGAGAGTGATCCTGTCCATATTCTTCCTAATAAACATATCTCTTCAGATTTCGTTCCTTGCCCTATAATTACACTGAACTTTTCCAAAGTCATCTAAGAAAATATAAGGAAGGCTTATACATAAATATCATAAAGAAGAGGGGCATGCCAAAAGGGTTACTTTTTCATTTACTTTTTCCATTTCTTTCTTTTTTTTTCACTTTCTAAGCAGGATCAAATGGAGATAAGTATGGGAAGGGAGAGTATCTGATGCCAAGAATGACATCTGAAAAAACCAAAGGAAGGGAGCCCAGATAAACTTTATCCAAAACAAAAGAAGAAAGCTTAGGAGTCCTTGATAAATAAGAAGCAGCTAAAAACAAGGTTGAATTAGAAATGATAGACTCTAGGGTGATTGAGTAAAACCATGTGACAATTAAAGGTGCTCGGGGATTAGAGACAGTATCACTGGTTTAGCATATTTCTCTGTGTACAGTAGGATCTTCTGGGGTAATTTTGTCTCTTAGGCATCAGCGGGCAAAAGCTTTGCAGTGGTCACCATCCAAACACTGAGATTTCCCTTCCCTCAGTTACAACAGCATATATTGCAAAACACTTTAATATCTCCTTATTTCTTCCTCCTAAAAGATGAATTCTCTTCATTTTGTCTCACTTATTTGGCAAGCAATCAGCATTACCTCCTTTCTGCTCAATTCCTGAAAGAGTATGTCAAAAGATGTGGTGATCATGTTATTTACAGCATGTTCAATTACACTGTCATTGCCCTGTCCATTTGTACAATAATGTGTCTGACATGGTCTCTGCCAGTTTAGAGATCTTTTGTGATCTTTTATTGCAAAAAATATGAAGAGGTCTTCCCTAATCTCTAACTTCCTGCCTACATCCAGCTGGTGATCACCCATAAGAATTTATCTCTGCCTTTCTCATACCACATATCATCTCTCGTTTTGTATTATATTTCTATGGGCTCATTTCTCTCTCTCTTCCAGGCCTCTAGGCTCGTTATTGGATAATTTACATCATCCAAAATACCAAGTATAGTACTCTTCACTCTATAGTTTTTTAGAAATAAGATTAATGTAGCAGTGAACACGTTTTAGTGAGCGGTTCAGTGGAGATACTTAAGATACGGCTCTGGAGCTAGACTGCCTGGATTTGAATCTCAGTTCTTCCCTTCATGGTTTGTGTGACCTTATTTCCTCCTCTGATCCAAGTCTCCTTATCTGAAAAATGGGAATGATAAGAGTACATATCTCATGAAGTTGTTAAAAGTTAAAATAAGATGAAACATAAAAGCATGCAGAATAACACCTGGAACATAGTACACACTGAATAAATATTAGCTACCTAATAAGATGCCTTGATTTTCAGGAAAATTCAATCATATTAGAAGCAAAGACAATTAAGTAAATCAAGTAGCTTGGGGTTTTGGAAAAAATGGCCAGTGTGAAGTCAGAATACCCAATAACGTCTTAGAAATATTGTTTGTAAAGGTGTTTCTAGTAATATCTTGGGCTATATGGTCAAAGAAACCAATAATACTAGATAAAAACTAAAACACTTTTTTCATTGCTGAGCCAGTGAGAAAAGTACAGAAATGACATGAAAAGCACAAACCAAAGAGGGTATTGGGCTGGATCCATCATTTTGCCAGGATGGACCTACAAATCTCTGGTAGGCTCAGTCCTGGGTTTTAATGAGCAAATCTATGTGGGGTAGGAGATTGTCTTAGAGACGGTACCCCTTCTCTCTAAGGCCACTGAAAACAGGGACTGTCAATGGGTGACGTTCTCAGAGGGCACACCAGAAAAAAAAACTACTTCACAAAATGAGACAATTATCCACACACCTTTCTCAGCTTTAGTTTGAGAGAAAGACAAGCAGTAAAAAAAAAGTCTTTCCTGATAATTTTTTTTTTCCTAAGGAAGATTTGCCCTGAACTAAAATCCATTGCCAATATTCCTCTTTTTGCTTGAGGAAGATTCACCCTGAGCTAACATCTGCACCAGTTTTCCTCTATTTTGTATGTGGCATACTTGGCAGCCAATGAGAGGTATAGATCCATGCCCAGGAACTGAACCCCGGCCGCCGAAGCAGAGTGCGCCAAACTTAACAACTAGGCCATGGGGCCGGCCCCTTAAATTTATTTTTATTGGTGTAAATTGACCTTATATTGTGTAAGTTTCAGGTGTTCATTGTATTGATTTGATACATTTACATTTTGCAGTATGCTTGCTACCCTAGCATTAGCTAACACCTCTATCATGTCACATAAGTAGATTTCTTTTTTTGTGGTGAGAACAATTAAGTTCTGGCTTATTCAGATTTTGAAATATAATGCTGTATAACTGAAATTGATATACTATTATAAACCAATATTGCTTCAATAAATAAAAGATATCTAGTCTCTTAGGAACTTTGAAGTTTATAATAGAACATTGTTGTCTATAATCACAATGCTGTGCATTAGATCTCTAGGATTTATCTGGTAGTTACAAGTTTGTACCCTTAAATAACATATCTCCAATTCCACCACCCGCCAGTCTCTGGTAACCACCATTCTGTTTGCTGTTTTTATGAGTTTGGCTTTTTTAGAACCCACATGTAAGTGATATCATCCAGTTTTCTCATACTGTATCTGACTTATCTCACTTAGTGTAACACCCTCAGGTCTGTCCATGTTGCGGCAAATGGCAGGATTTCATTCTTTCTCATGACTCAGTGATATGCCAGTGTGTGTGTGTGTGTGTGTGTGTGTGTGTGTATAGCGTCTACTTTATCCATTCAAGTATTGACAGACTCTTAGGTTGTTTCCATATCTTTGCTATTGTGAATAATGCTGCAATAAGCATGGGCATGAGGATATCTTTTTGATATATATTTTTTCATTTTCTTTGGATATATATCCAGAGGAGGAATTGCTGGATCAAATGGTAGTTCTATTTTTAATTTTTTTAGGAAACTTAATACTTTTTTCCATAGTGGCTGAACCTTTTACATTCCCATGACAGCGTATGAGGGTTCCCATATCTCCACATCCTTGCCAACAGTTTCTCTCTTCTCTTCTTGATAATAAACATTCTGAGAGGTGTGAGATGATATCTCATTGTGGTTTTGATTTGCATTTCCTTGATGATTAACTACATTGAGCATCTTTTTAGGTTCCTTTTGGCCATTGAATGTCTTCTTTAGAAAAAATGTCCATTTAGTTCCACTGCCCATTTTTAAATCAGGTTCCTTGATATTTGTTATGAAGTTGCAAGTGTTCATTAAATACATTAGATCATAACTTCTTATCTGATGAATGGATTGGAACTATTTTCTCCCATTCTGTAGGCTTCTTTTCATTTTTTTTAATTGTTTTTTGCTGTATAGAAGCTTTTTACTTTAATGTATTCCCGCTTGTTGATTTTTGTTTCTGTTGCTTGTGCTTGTGGTGTCATATCAAAAAAATCATTGCCAAGATCAGTGTCAAGGAGCTTTGCCTCTATTTTTCCTTCTAAGAGTTTTATGAGTTTAGTTCTTATGTTTAAATCTTTAACTCATTTTGGGTTAAGTTTTGTGAGCAGTGTAAGTAACGGGTCTGGAGTTTTCTCTGCTTTTGTGGGTAGATCTGCTGCACTCTTCTTGCTCCCTCTTGTGGCTGAAATCCTAAACTATTCTGTGTTCTCTGGTTTTTGTCACTCACCAGGCTGGCTTCTGGAAATCTCTTTTTTGTTTTCCAGAAGGTGGCACTACTGCTCACGTTTGTGGTTTCTCCCTTTTCCATAGGCTGTTTCCTTTTTTTCTGAGAGCACTCAGTTTACCAGATTTTCTCTCACTGCTACATTCAGGAATGTACACAAGGAGCCAGCTGCAGATGAGGAGGAGGTGTGGATTTAACAATGGGAGCTTGTTGGTTCGCATGGATCTGGAGGGGAGATGCTCTGGTGAGATACTCCTAGAGGCTCATGAGTGGGCTTCCTACTGAAATCCTGAGCCCCTGTGCCCCTTTAACTCCCTTTGGTATTTCTCTCTATCTCTTACCTGATTTCCCTTCTCCCTACACTCATGGTCTACCTGGTCAGTAGTCTACATAACCCTAGAGAGAAAGGATTTCCTCATCTGTGTCTTGCACTGCCAGGGTAGCTGGGTGCTCATTCACGGCTCTTTCCCTGTGCAGGAGTGTTTGCCACTGCTGAGTAGTTCAACCTATGCAGTGTTATCTTGAAGAGGGTGGTGCTGGGGAAGCTCCTTTTAGTGTCTCCACTGTGACCAGCTCACACTTTTTTTCTGCTCCAGTTGTGAACTGGCTTTCCATTTCAGGAAGACTGGGCTTCAACAAAGTCTCTCTCATTCATGGTTGTCATCACACTCTCCAGGCATTATGTGGCCATAATCAAGATGGTTTTAGGAAGGTTCATTGGCTCCTTCTGGTTCTGCATCCCATACAAAGATCTGTCTGCCTATTACTGGATGCACAGGTGGGTGAGATTCCTCCTGGACCCGTGGCATTTAGTGCTAGATATTACAACTTCCACAAAGGCATTTGTTGGTGGATGGATGTCAAATTCATTGTTACAAAAATGGAACAAAAAGAAGGACAATAACAGGACAATAAATAACAAGTGTTGGATTACTATTGCCACTCCTTCCCCTCATAAATTTTAATCTCATCCATCTACTTATGTGGATTTGCAGCCTACATATTGTCATTATTGTGACTTCAAAAAACACCAAGTCAACATTTTTATCAAAGGAGATTCTGAGTTGGTGTCACCCCCAAAGTGTTGGACAGATGTCATATGAATCATTTCTGAAGCAATACATTTTAAACATAAGAATCATAGATTCCTAGAGATAACTTTTAAAGAAACACGAACTTAAGATGAAAAATATCACTGGGCACACAAATAAACAGGGCGCTTGAATAAGAGGCAGCGATATCATTAAACTATGGAATCAGACTTGCAAAACTATGTATTTGAATTATAGATAATAATAATTTAAATAAGTATGTTGAATATGTTTAAATAAAGGATGCTATGGAAAGTATGATGAAACAATAAAGGACTAACCAAACTGACTCTTTGGGAAAGGAACAAAATGGAAACTCTTGAGAGAAAATCAAATATTATAATTGAAATTTGAAATTAATGGATGAATTAAACAGCCAATTAGCACAACTTATGATAGAATGAATTTACTAGAAGAGACATCTATTAAAAATTAAACTGAATGCAGTAGAGAAACAAAAATAATGAATGTTTCACTGATGTGGAGAGCAGAGCAAGAATACATCTAATTGGTATTCCAGAGACATAGAACAGAAATATAGAGGCAATTTTCAGAATGCTATCGTTGTTTAGTACATAGCACACAAGGCTTATGGTTACCATATTGAATGAATGGACATTAGAGGAAGCGGTGAATATGTCCACAAGTAGAGGGAGAATAACAGTATACACCGAAGCTGCTCAATAAATCTTTTCGTTGTCTTGATTTTTGGTTATGATGAGGAAGAATGCAATTTTCTTCACTGTTCTCACAAGATTATGCCTCCACTCAGTCTCATTGCGGAGAGCCACACCTAGGTCTGAGATGGTGAATGCATAGTCTGTCTGCTACCAGCTCTCCTTCTGTACTGATGGCAGACATCTTGAATTTATTTTCTAATGAATCTCTTCCTTACTTCAGAATTCTTCTCAAAACAGTGCTCCATGAAGCAATGAGTGATCAGATTTTGGGAAATGATCCCTTTTAACTTATTACTCAGACTTACCTTATGCTTCTATGGGAATTTTCTCTTTGCACTCATTTTTGGAACTAGGAGACTGGGAAATGGTTAGAAATAAGGAAAATATTCTTGTCGGCTAATGCTGACAAATATTTATAGTGCATAGACATAGACATAAGTTATTTCATTAATTCCACAGCCCGTTTTAAGGGAAATCTCCAAGACTTCTACATTTACCTGTATACACAACTCTCACACTACATTTGACATCTATTTTCTAGCTTTCACAGCTTCCCATGATTTTCTTTGTAGTTTGAGTTCATCTGAACAAAAATGTGTTTGTGGTGGGAGGTGTTCTAATGACCATCTGGAGAGATGCCAGCTATAGCATCTCGAAGGGGGCAAACAGTGCCCAATGAAAAATATTGGTTTTGTTATTTACCATTTGGCCTGAACACTTAGTGTTTACCTTCCCTAGACTGGCTTCAATGAGAAAACAGAAAGAACTTCCAGAAATCCCGCCTGAGTCTCTTAATCCCCATGTCCATTGCCTAAACATCCAAACTCCTACTTGAGTTCAAGTCATTTTACTATGTAGGAGAAGCCATGAACCTAGGAACTGTGAATAGAATCCAGGGTGACTGAGAATCTAATAAAACCACATGCGACGGTGGAAGTGGTGGCTGTTTGCAGGGTAGAGGGTCAAGAGTTTCCAATAGATTTTCAAAAGTATCCATGACCCAAAGAATATCAAGAATCATTGTCCTAGACAGTTTGACTCATGAATATCTCTGATTCACAGAAAGAAAAATTGGCACTTGCAAGAAAGGGAGCATAATGGCTCTTACAACGTTGTCTTGTCTAACTTCTCAGAAGCCTTCCTAGAGTCAAAAGTTGGTTAAGTCACATCCATTTCCAACGTGCTTCTTGGTTTGTGTCTATACCCACCAACCCATTGCACTATTCTTATATCTCTCCAAGAGTTATGAAAGCAGAAAGACAGTTATGGAATTGTCCACCTTCCCTAATTATAGATTATTTGAATATTAATTCCCGAGGAAATTTTAAAGAGCATCTACTCCATCATCCTCCTTTGACATATGAGGCCCAGGATGATTCAGGGGCTTCCTGAGGCATTGAGTTAATATTAGAGTGATTCCTGAGCAGAATCATTCTGTTTCACCATATAGAGTGATGACAGTATTTTCTTAATTTAGGCTATTTCCAATTTTCATATACTACTTAAATATGAAATGGAAAAACATGAAATTCAGACATTTTAGGAGACAATGTACAAATGATATCCATTACTCTCTTTTGAGCCCAAAGAGAGAATGATAGTATTTATCCAAAAGAAGTTTTCTATTAAGGTTGGTGATTATACATGGATATATGCAGAGATTACACAAGGTTAGCTCAACCTTATGATTCAAGGTTGTATATCTAGTCACCTGCTTTCCTGGAAAAATGAAGAGTATTTCTTTGTGTTTTTTGAGGATGAAAACATTTCCTTATCTCATCTTTTTCTCAGCAGATGATATCAAGCAGGTCCATGTAAGCAGATAGAAATCACTCATCTGTGGTCATGTTTGTTCTTCTGGGACTCTAAGATGAAAAAGAGGTGCAGCTTGTCCTCTTCCCAATCTTTCTAGGTATCTATCTTGTGACCCTAATCTGGAATCTGGGTGTCATCATCCTAATCAAGATGGACTCACACCTGCAGGCACCTATGTACATTTTCTCAGTTTCCTGTCACTTATAGACATTTGCTATTCTTCCACCTACCCAAGGATGTTTTCAGACTTCTTTTTTTTTAATTGCAGTAACATTGGATTATAACATTATATAGCTTTCGGATGTACATAGTAATATATTTTGAATTCTGTGTAGATTACATCATGTTCACCACCCAGAAATTAATTATAGTCCATCCCCTCACATCTGAGCTTAGTCACCCCTTTTGCCCTCCCCCCCTTCCCCATGGTAGCTACCAATCTAATCTCCATTGCTATGTGTTTGTCATTGTTTTTATCTTCTACTTATGAGTGAGATCATACGGTATTTGACTTTCTCCCTCTGACTAATTTCACTCAGCATAGTGCCCTCAAGGACCATCCATGTTATCACAAATGGCCAGATTTCATCATTTCTTATGGCTGAGTAGTACCCCATTGTGTATAAATACCACATATTCTTTATCCTTTTGCCCCTTGATGGGCACCTAGGTCACTTCCAAGTCTTGGCTATTGTGTATAATGCTGCAATGAACATAGGGGTTCATGTCTCTTCATGCCTTTGTGTTTTCAAGTTCTTTTAAATGTCCAAAATTAAAGATAAAGAGAGAATCCTAAAAGCAGCAAGAGAAAGGCCACAAGTGACATACAAAGGAAAGCCCATAAGGCTGTCTGCAGACTTCTCAGCCGAGACCCTACAGGCGAGAAGAGAAGGGCACGATGTATTTAAATTGCTAAAAGGAAAAAATCTACAGCCAAAAATACTCTATCCATCAAGGTTGTCATTCAGAATGGAAGGAGAGATAAAGAGCTTCCCAGACAAGCATAAATTAAAGGAGTTTATCACCAAGAAACCAGTTCTACAAGAAATGCTAAAGGGACTTATTTAAGTGGGAAAGCGATGACCACAAATAGAGATAAACAAATTATCAAAAAAACAACAAAAAAAAACAAACTTCTTAAAGGTTGGAAAAACAATTTCATTCACTGCCTGTACCACCCAGTATTTTGCTGGGTCCTGGGTGGAAAAGACTGAGTACTGCCTCTTGGCTGCTGTGGCCTATAACATATGTTGCTATTGGTAGGCCTCTGCAGTACCCAGCCATCATGGCTCCTGGTGTCTGTGGGAAGATAGCTGCTGGGGTCTATGGGAGTCATGTCCTTGGTAGCTATTTCAAACAATTACTTGAATTCTTCTCTACTACTGTGGGCCCAATATTATTCCAAATTTCTTCTGTGACACACTCCAGATTATTAACTTGTCTTGCTCCAAACCCTTCATAAGCTAAATGATTCTATTTCTGGTATGTATTTTCATTGGGTTCAAGTCTCTCCTACTTATCATCTTATCGTATGGATTCATCGCAGCTTTCATCCTGAAAATATCTTCTATCAGAGGCAGAGCCAGGGCCTTCAAAGCCTGTGCCTCCCACCTGGCAGCTGTGACAATCTATTATGGCACAAGCCTCTCCGTGTACCTACTTCCAAGCTCTAGCCACTTCTAGAAGCTGGACAAGATGCTGTCAGTGTTCTATGTTATCTTTATCCCTGTGTTAAACCCTCTTATTTATAGTATGAGGAACAAGGAAATCAAACAGGTGCTTAAGAGGGTGGTAAAAAGGCTAACACTTTTACCTCAGTATGAACAATATTTGTGCAGGAGTTCTTTTCCCTGTAGGGATGACAAGGAACAGAATATGTATGTGACTTTTTGTAGGTCACAGATCACTAGGTAGAGAGAAGTGAAAACCTGGCTCCTTGATTCCTGGTGCCATTATGTTTAGCTGTCACCACCAAGTGATCTTTTGGGGCAGTGTCACCAACACTGAATTCACTTTAAATGGCCTTTGTCCTTGATGAGACCAAGATATCTAAAACCCTATGTTTTGAGAATTTAGGTTCTGATAAATACTATATGTAGAGAAATGACAAGAACCTAGGAAGCCTCACAGATAGTTTTTTCCTCATTGATTTTCTTTATTTCTTTTATTTACTTTTAATTGTGAAGCATTTATTTGTATTTCAGTAAAATAAAATAATCTGTAAAATTTGGTATGTAAAAATTAAAGACAAATTTTTTTGGAAATTAGTATATTGCCGGTCATTCTTGCACTGGGGCAACATCCAGGTGCGAATTTTCCTGGCAGGGACAGGTTACCCTCATCCAAGGTTTCAGAGCAGATCACTGGCACACATGCCAGTGCCAGAACCCAGAGGCTGTGGCCCTGCCCCGTAGGAAATCATGCCATGTGTGCCTCACAGGGCTGCTGTGATTATTGATTCTGATCAGGCAGTTGAGAAAATGCGTGTATGCATATATCTAAAATGAAGGTGCTTTGTAAACATCGAAGTGTCCACAAGTCTAATTTATTGTTATCAAGCTATATTACCAGCAAGCTGTGTCATCTTTGGCACATCTCTTAGCTCCTCTGGCTTCAAGTTCCTCACTTGAAAACGATGGTATTGAACTAGAAGATCTCTAGGTCTTTTCCAGCTCAAATGACTCTAAGTTTGTTATAAGAAAAGCTATAATTATGCGGTAGTAATAGGATCATAGGGAAGTGGGGAATTGAATCAGAAGGGACATGGTAAATTGAGGCATGAAATTATCAGGGAAAAAACTCCACGACAACCATGACACCAGAGAACAAGTATCTGGAGAATTTTCTCCCTCTAATTGTTCTTTCTCCTTTCATCTCTGCCCGAGTAACACATTTAAGAGGATCCCTAGTTGTGGCCATCTGTCTGGCTGTGAGCAGACAGCCAATTTCATGGCCAAAAGCATCCATCTTGGAGTGCAATAAGAACACTTGGAAAATTCCTTTGAAAAAGAGCTAAGCAATTTCAACCTTTGGCAAGAACTGTTTCTTCCTGGAGGGTCTGGAGGAAGGTGAGAGGGTTTGCTTTATAGAAAACAGTGGTCTGTGCTCTCTCAATATCCATGTAATTCTTCCAATGAGATCTAAGTGGAACAAGGTTTGTGGTCCTCAGTCGCTCTCATTTTTAGCTCCTCCCTCTCTTACTTCTACACCCTTCCTCAGATCCTTTCTCTTTACTCAAATTCTCTAAACTTCAGTGGAAATAATCATCTCTAATCTAAAATGTCAGTATTACTCTGGGGTGAGGGGTGGATCTTGAGTCCTAGTTCTGCAATTTCTTAATGATGTTATCCCACTGTTAAATTCTGTTTTCACCTGCAAAATTTTGGATAATAGGATTATCTAGCATCTAATGAGACAATGTCTATAAAGCCAAACACACTGTAGAAGTTAATAATTGAGCACTGAATAAAAAATAATAATTTGCTCAATTTCGGGGGATTTAACTAAGATCAAAACATGCTTTTCTAAGGATGCTCACTCTAGGCACTTTTATCCAATATAATGTTGGAAGTTTTAACCAGAGCAATTAAGGAAGAAAAGGAAATAAAAGGTATCCAAATTGGAAAGGAAAGAGTAAAACTGTCACCGTTTGCAGTGACATGATTTTACAACAGAAGACCCTAAAGAATCCATCAAAAAAGTATTAGAAATGAAAAACGAGTACAGCGAAGTTGAAGAGTACAAAAGCAACATAAAAATTCAGTTGCATTTCTATACACTAACAATAAACTTGCAGAGAGAAAAATCAAAAATAAAATCTCATTTACAATTGCAACAAAACAAAAACATACCTAGAAATAAATTTAACTGAGGAAGTGGAAGACCTGCACAGTGAAAACTGTAAGATATTTTTGAAAGAAATTGATGAAGCCACAAAGAAATGGAAAGCTATTACATGCTCATGGATAACAACTGATTTCTGAATGTTGATTTTATATCCTACAACTTTATTGAATTCATTGATTACTTCCAACAGTGTTTTGGTTGAGTCTTTAGGATTTTTCTATATATAAGTTCACGCACTCTGCAAATAATGACAATTTTACTTCTTCCTTCCCAATTTGGATGTCTACTATTTCCTTATATTGCTTCATAGTGTTAGTTAAGACTATCAGTTCTACGTTGAATGAGGGTGGTGAGAGTGAGTATCCTTGTCTTGTTTCTGATGTTAGAGGAAAGCTTTCAGTTATTCACCATTGAATATAATGTTAGCCATGGATTTGTTTATGTGGCCTTTATTATGTTGAGGTATGTTCCTTCCACATCCTATTTTTTGGGGTTTCAATCATGAAAGGAATGTTCTATTTTGTCCTATACTTTCTTTTCATCTATTGAAATGATAATATGAATTTAATCTTTCATTCTATTAATATGGTGTATCACATTTACTAATTTGTGCATGTTGAAGCATCCTTCCATCCCAGGGATAAATCCCAGTTGGTCAAGTGGTGTAATCCTTTTACTATGTTGTTGAATTCAGTTTACTAATATTTCATTGGGAATTTTTGCATCTATATTCATGATGGATATTGGTCCATAGTTTTCTTTTCTTGTGGTGTCCTTATCTGGCTTTGGTATCAGAGTTATGCTGGCGTCATAAAATATGATTGGAAGCTTTTCTTCTGGTTCAACTTTTTGGAAGAGTTTGAGAAGGATTGGAACTAATTCTACTTTAAATATTTGGTAGAATTTGCCAGAGAAGTCGTCTGGTTCTGGGGTTGTCAGTATTAGGTTTTTCATTACTGATTCAATTTTCTTAATCACTATTGTTGTATTCAGATTTTCTACTTTTTCCTGATTCAGTCTTAGTAGGATGTATCTTTCTAGGAAATTACTTATTTTTTCTAGGCTATTCAATTTGTTGGCATATAATTGTTCATAGTAGTCTCATGATCTTATATATTTCTGTAATATCACATGTAATGTCACTTCTTTCATTTCTGATTGTACATATTTGAGTATTCTGTCTTTTTTTCTTAGTCTCACTAAGGGTTTGTCAACTTTGTTCATCTTTTTGAAAGCCAGCTCTTAACTTTGTTGATTTTTTTCTATTGTTTTTATAGTCTCTATTTCATATTTCCACTCTAATTTTTGTAATTTATTTGCTTATACTTACTTTAGGCTTATTTTTTTCTTATTTTCTATTTCCTTGAGGTGTAAATTTGGGTTGTTATTGAGAGTCTTCTATTTTCTTAACCCATGCATTTATTGCTATAAACTTCGCTGTCAGAACTGCTTTTGTAGCGTCCCACTGGTTTTGGTGGGTTATGTTTCCATTTTCATTTATTTCAAGATATTTTTGATTTCTCTTTTGATTTCTCTGTTGATTTCTCATTTGACCCATTTGTTGTTCAGAAGCGTGTTTAGTTTTCACATATTTGTAGATTTTCCAGGTTTCTTCTTGTGAATTTCTAGTTTCACACCAATCTTTTCAGAAAAGATACGTGGTATGATTTCAATCTTAAATTTGCCACCACGTGTTTTGTGTCCTGTCATATGATCTACCCTAGAGATATTCTGTGTGCACTTCAGGAGAATGTGTGTTCTGCTGCTATTGAATAATGTGTTCCATAAATGTCTAAGTCCATTTGTTCTAATGTGATTCAAGTCCAATGTTTCCCGGTTTTTGCTGAGGAAGAATCGCCCTGAGCTAAATCTGTTGCCAATCTTCCTGTTTTTTTGTATATGGGCTGTCACAACAGATGGCCACTGACAGATGGAGTGGTGTGTAGGTCTGTCCATGCCTGGGAACCATAGCCAGGCCACCAAAGCAGAGCACACCAAACAACCACCAGGGCTCACCTCAAACATTTCTTTTTTGATTTTCTGTCTGGATGATCTATCTATTCTTGAAAGTGGAGTACTAAAGCCCTCTACTATTATTGTGTTGTTGTCTATTTCTCCCTTTAGATTTGTATTTGCTTAATATATTTATGTGCTCTCTTTTGGGTGAATATAGATTTATGTTTTTTATGTATTCTTGATGAATTGACCCCTTTATCATTATATAATGACCTTCTTTGTCTCTTGTTTCTATATTTGCCTTTGTCTATTTTGTCTGATATAAATATAGCTATTTCTGCTTTCTTTTGGTTTCCCCTTGTGTGGAATATCTTTTTACATCCCTTCACTTTGAGCCTATGTGTGTCTTAAAGCTGTAGTGTTTCTCTTGTTGGCAGCATATAGTTGAATCTTATTCTTTGTTGTTGTTGTTGTTGTTTTCTGCTTTATCTCCCAAAATCCCCCCAGTACATAGTTGTATATCTTAGTTACAGGTCCTTCTAGTTGCGGCATGTGGGACACCGCCTCAACATGGCCTGATGAGCGGTCCCATGTCCACACCCAGGATCCGAACCAGTGAACCCCTGGGCCGCCATAGCAGGGTGCGCAAACTTGACCACTCGGCCACAGGGCTGACCCTGAGTCTTATTCTTTTATCTATCCAGTAGTCTGCCTTTTGATTGGTGAATTCAATCCATTTACATTTAGATAGACTATTGATATGTAAGGACTTACTAATGTCCTATTATTAATTGCTTTCTGGATGTTTTATATTTCCACTGTTTATTTTTCCCCTGTTTCTGCCTACGTTTGTACATTAGTGATTTTTCGTGGTTGTATGCTGTTACTTCTTTCTTTGTCTTTTGTGAATGTACTCTAGGTTTTTGCTTTGTGGTTACCATGAGGCTTATATAAAAATCTCATAGAGAAAGCAGTCCATTTTAAGTTGATGGCAACTTAACTTCGATTGTCTACAAAAGCTGTACCATTTTAATCCCCCCCTTTTTTTCTCTCTTTTTTTTGAGGAAGATTAGCCCTAAGCTAACTACTGCCAGTCCTCCTCTTTTTGCTGAGGACACCTGGCCCTGAGCTAACATCCGTGCCCATCTTCCTCTACTTTATATGTGGGACGTCTACCACAGCATGGCTTGACAAGCAGTGCCATGTCCACACCTGGGATCCGAACTGGCGAACCCCGGGCCGCCAAGAAGCAGAACGTGCGAACTTAACTGCTGTGCCACCAGGGAGCCCCTTTTATATTATTTAATACCATTGTTTACCTCCTTTTATATTGAGTATTCTTTAAAAATTATAGTAGTTATAATTATTTTTAATACACTTTTAAGCTTTATACTATAGTGAAGTGGTCAACATACCATCCTTTTACAGAATTAGAGTTTTATAATCTGGCTATATATTTATGTTATCATTGTTTTGTATACTTTCATATGTTTTTGTGACACTGATTAATGTCTTTTTTATTTCACCTTGAAAAAATCCTTTCAGCGTTTTTTTGCAAGACAGGTGCAATAGTGATGAACAATCTCAGCTTTTTTGTTTCTGGGGAAGTCTTTTTTTCTCTTTCATATCTTAAGTATAACTTTGCTGGATAGAGTATTTTTGGCTGGCAATTTTTTCTTTCAACTCTGAATATGTCATTCCACTCTCTCCTGGCCAATAGGGTGTCTGCTGAGTAAACTACTGATAGCTTAATGGGGGTTCCTTTGTAGGTTACAATTTTTTTCTCTTATTGTTTTTAGGATTCTCTATGTTTGATTTTTCACAGTTTTATTACAAAGTGTCTTGATGAAGGTCTTTTGACGTGAGATAATAGGTTAACCTGTTAGCTTCATGAACTGGATGCCTAGTGTCTCCCCATGTTTTAGAGGTTTTTGGAATTATTTAATTAATTTTCTACCCCCTTCTGTTTCTTTTCTCTTTCTCAACCCCAATTATCCTAATTTTGTTTTGATTGAATCTCATAGATCATGTAGGCTTTCTTTGCACTTTTTCATTCTTTTTTTTTCCTCTGCCCTGACTGGGTTATTTCAAATTTTCGGTCCTCTAGCATAACTTATCTGTCTTCCATTTGCTCCACTCTACCACAAATGCTCACTATTGCATTTTTCATTTTATTCACTGAATTCTTCAGCTGCAGAATTACTGTTGTGTTCCTTTTTATAATTGCTAACCCTTTGGTAAGTATCTCATTTTGTTCATTTTTTTCTGATCTCAATAAATTGGTTTTCTGAGTTTTCTTACAGTTCATTGAATTTTTTCAAAAGAGCTATTTAAAATCTTTATCAAATAGGTCTCAAAATTCTGTGCCTTGGAGCTTGATTCTTGGAGAATCATTGTTAACTTTAGTGATGGCATGTTTTCTTTATATTTCATGTTTTTTGTAAGTTTGCACTGCTGCTTAAGCATTTGAGGCAGCAGACATCTCCTTAAAGCTTGCTAGTTAACTTCAGATAGGGTATACTGTCATTGGTAGTGTTATATATGAGGTTTTCTCTCCTTTGTATGGGTAAATCTGCCCCACCCTTCTTCCTCTCTCTCGTAACAAAATTCTTAAGCTAATGTGTCTTTTCTGTTCTTATTACTCACCAGGCTGGCTATCTGAAGTCTCTTTTTTGTTTTCCAGAATGTGACGCTACAGCTGATGTTTTTGGTTTCTCTCTTACGCACAGACTCAAGTCTATTTTTCTGAGAGCAATCAGTTTACCAGATTTACTCTCACTGCTACCCATGGAAATGTGCACAAAAGCCAGTTGTAGAGTAGGGAGAAGTGTGGGTTTAGCACTGGGAGGTTGGGATTTGTGATGGATCCAGTCAGGAGATCCTGCATAAGGTACTCCTGGAGGCTCATGTTTAAACTTTCTGCTGAAATCCTGAATGCAATCAGCACAAACTGTGTAACATTATTGCCCTTTAATATTCTTACCTGCTTCTTTCCTGATCTTCCTTCTCCCTCCTGTCATGTACTACCATTCCCAGTAGTCTAGGTACTTCTGGAGAGAAATGGGTTTCTCCAGCTGCGACTAGCACTACTGGGGTAGCTGGGTACTCCCTCACTGCTATTTTTCCCTGTGGAAGTGTTCACCACTGCTAAAGTTTATCTTGCACAGTGTGCCTTGAGAGGGGTGGTGCTGGCACAGCTCCTTTCATTGTCTTCACTGTGACCAAACTCACGTGTTTTTTCTGCTCCATTATGGTGCTGGAATCCCTTCTTCGCAGGGCTGGGCTTCGTTGCTGAGAGACAAAGTCTGTCTCATTCATGGTTGTCTGCCCAAGTCTTCAGCACTCTCCAGGCTTTACCTGACTGTGGCCAAGATAGGTTGGGGCAATTTTGCTGAGTCCTGCTGATTCTGAGGTCTGTCTGCTTAGTATTGGATTTTCAGGTGGGTGAGAGTCCTCCTGTGCCTCTTGGTGCATGGTGCTGGATACTCCAACTCACAAAGGTGCTTTTGTTTGTGGATGGATATCCAATTCATTGTTACAAAAGCAAAACAAAATCAGAGAATGTCTTTCTCTGCTAAAATGCTGATGTCACTCCTTTCTTGGATCATTTTACTCTCATCCATCTACTTAGAGAAATACGCCATGTAAATATCATCATGATTATGACCTCAAAAACACCAAGTCAAAATTTTTTGTTTAAAGGGATTCTGGGTTGGTGTTGCCTTCAAAGCATCTGGCAAGTGACATAAATCATTTTTGGAACAACAGATTTTAAACTCAAGCATTATGAATTCCCACAGATAAATTTTAAAGAAACATGTACTTAAGATGCCAGGGGCCGGCCCCATGGCCAAGTGGTTAAGTTCATGCTCTCCACTTCAGCTGCCCAGGGTTTCACTGGTTCTGATCCTGGGCACAGTCATGGCACTACTCATCAAGCAATGCTAAGGCAGTGCCCCACATAGCACAACCAGAGGTGCTCAAAACTAGAATATACAGCTGTGTACTGGGGGTGCTGTGGGGAGAAGAAGAAGACGAAGAAAAAAAGGAAGCTTGGCAACAGATGTTAGCTCAGGTGCCAATCCATAGGGAAAAAAAAGATATAAAAATTACTAAAGATACAAATGAACAGGTCACCTTAACTAAAGTCAGCAATAACATCCAACTATAGAATGATGCATGCAAAACCATGTATTTCTATTATTAGAAAATAATAATTTTAATAAGTAAATTAGAAATGTTTAAATAAAGGATGCTATGGAAAATGTGATGAAAGAGTGAGACTATCAAAGCTGACCATTTGAGTAATGAAGAAAATAGATCCGTTAGAGAGAAAATAAAATATTATGATTGAAATTTGAAGTTCAATGGATGACTTAGGCAATTCGCACAACTTATAATAGAATGAACTTACTGGAAGATAGATCTGTAAAAATTAAACAGAACACAGTAGAGACATACAAATAATGAATGTTTCAGTGATGTGGGAGGTAGAGGAAGAAGTTTCAACACACCTCTAATTGGGGTTCCAGAGGAATATAATACAAATATGGAGGCAATTTTCATTGTACTATCTGCGTTTAGTAGACAGCACATGAGGCTTAAGGTTACCATATTGAATGAGTAGACATTACAGGAAGCTATGAATTTATCCATGAGTAGAAGGAGAAGAACAGCACATATTGTAACTGCTCAATAAATCTTTTTGTCGTCATGACTGTTGGCTAAGATGGTGATGGTGATGATGATGAAGAACACAATTTTTTGCTCTGTCCTCACAAAACTCTCCCTCCATTCAGTCTCTCTGTGGACAGAACCACATCTATGTCTAGGTTGGTAAATATATAGTCTATCTGCTCCCATTTCTTCTTCTATGTTGATGGAAAATATCTTGATTTTCTTTTCTAATTAATCTCTTCATTCCTTCAGAATTTTTCTCAAAACAGTGCACCATGAAACAATGACTGATTTGATCTTAGGAAATTCATACTTCTACATTACTTCTCAGTCTACAGCCTTATGCTTCTATGGGGATTTTTTTTTCTTTTCAATAATTTTTGGAACTAGGAGGTTAGGAAATGTTTTTGGAGAAGGAAGACATTATGGATGGCTAATGTTGACACATGTTTATAGTTCACAGACATAGCTTATTCCATTAATGTCACAGCCTTTCTCCAGTGAAATCTCCAAGACTTCTAATTTTATCCATGTACACAACTCCGAGGCAATATTTGATATCTATTTTCTACCTTTCACAGCTTCCCATTATTTTCCTTCTAGTTAGAGTTCATCTGAATAAAAATGTGTATGTGTTGGGAGATGTTCTAATAATTATCTGAAGAGATGACTGCTATTGCATCTTGAAGAGGGTATACAGTGCCTGAGGCAAAAATATTTTTTTGGCTGTTTATCATTTGGCCTGAAGACTTAGTGCTTGCCTTCCCTGGACTGGCTCCAATAAGAAAAAGAGAAAGAACTTCCAGAAATCCTGCGTCTGCTTCCTAATCTCCATATCCATTGCCTAAACATCTCAACTCTTACATGAGATCAAGTCACTTTTATTTGTAGAAGTCTTTTACCTGGGAATGATGAATAGACTGGAGTGTGATTGAGAATCCAATAAAACCACATGTAAAGGTGGTAAGTAGTTGCAGTGTCCTGGATACTGTGTCTAAAGTTTCCAACATTTTCATAAGTATCACTGACCCGAAGAAGATCAAGAATCACTATCCTAGACAGTTTAACTTATAAGTATCTCTGATTTGAGGAAATAAAAATCTTCATCTGCAATGATGGGTGCATAATGACCCTTACAACCTTGTCTTATCTAACTTCTCTGAGCCTTCTTAGCGTCATTAAGAAGTGTAAGTCACATCCATTTCCAAACTGCCTCTTGGTATGTGACTCTTCCCACCATATCATTGCATTATTCTTATGTCTCTTGAGGCATTATGAGAGCAGAAAGGCAGTTACAGAATTGTCCACCTTCCTGATTACATTAATTGAATATTAGTTCCCAAGGAGATTTTAAAGAGCCCCTACTTTGTCATCACTTAACTATAAGGTCCAGCATGATTCAGGGACTTTTTCAAGCACTGAATTAAATTCAGAGCCAGGACTTATCATACTCCTTCTGTTTCACAATATAGAGATCTGGCAGCATTTTCCTACCTTACTCTATTTCTAATTCTCATATATTTGTAAAATTGTAAGGGAAAAACATGAAATTAAGACATTTTAGGAGATAATGTACTAATCACGTTCATTTACTGTGTTTTGCCCCCAAAGAAAATGACTATTTATGCAAGAAAACTTTTAGTTAAGTTTGGTGAATATACATAAAAGACACAGATTAATTCAACACTGATGATTTAAGATGTATATTTAGTGAGCTGTGTGACTGGGAAGAAATGAAAACAATTTTTTTGAGTTTTTTGAAAATGAATCCATTTCCTTCTTTCAATTTTTTCTCAGCAGATCTCAACAAGCAGGACCATGGAAGAAAATAGAAATCACACTTCTGTGGCCGTGTTTGTTCTCCTGGGACTCTCAGATGAAAAAGAGCTGCAACTTATCTTCTTCCCAGTCTTCCTAGGGATCTACCTTGTGACCCTCCTCTGGAACCTGGGTCTCATCATCCTAATCAGGATGGACTCCCACCTGCACACACCTATGTACTTCTTTCTCAGTTTCCTGTCATTTATAGACATCTGCTATTCTTCTTCCACCAGCCCAAGGATGCTTTCAGACTTCCTAAAAGATGAAAAAATGATTTCATTCATTGCCTGTGCCACCCAGTATTTTGTTGCATCCTGGATGTGTCTGACGGAGTGCTGTCTCTTGGCTGCCATGGCCTATGACAGATATGTTGCTATTGGTAGGCCTCTGCAGTACTCAGCGGTCATGGCTCCTGGCCTCTGTCAGAAGATGGTTGCTGGGGCCTGTGGGAGTGGTTTCCTTAGTAGCTTAGCGGAAACAATCCCTTGCTTTCATCTCTACTACTGTGGGCCCAATATCATTCCAAATTTCTTCTGTGACATAACCCACATCATATCCTTGTCTTGCTCCAATCCCTTCATCAGCCAAATGATTCTTTTTCTGGTGGCTTTTTTTATTGGGTTCGGTTCTTTTCTTGTTATTCTCTTGTCCTATAGTTTCATTGCAGCTTCCATCCTGAAAATATCCTCCGTAAAAGGTAGTGCCAAGGCCTTCAATACCTGTGCCTCCCACTTGGTAGTTGTGACAATCTTCTACGGAACAGGCCTCTCAGTGTACATGCATCCTAACTCTGGTCACTCTGAGAAACAAGACAAGGTTCTGTCAGTGTTCTATGTTATCCTTATCCCCATGTTAAACCCTCTTATCTATAGTCTGAGGAACAAGGAGATCAAAGAGGCCCTCAAGAGGGTGATAAAGAGGGCAAAACATTTACTTCAGTAAGAACATATTTGAGCAGGTGTTACCCTAATAAGGAAAACAGTGGTAAGAACATTCAAGTAAACTTTTGTAGGTCACAAGACTAAGTATAGAGAAGTGAAAACCTGACTCCTTGATTTCGGTTGCCATTATATTTAGCTTCCACCAGCAAGTGATCTGTCTGAGGCAATGTCATCAACATGGAAATCAGTTTGTTAGACCCAAGTAGATGAAAAGCTTTCTTTTGAGAACACAGCTTCCAATAGCTGTTATCACTATTGCAGACAAATGACAAGACCCTAGGAAGTCATGCACATGATTCTTTCCTCTACAGTTTTTATGATTGCTTTTATTTATTTTCAATTTTTCAGCATTATTTATATTTCTATAAAAAGAAAATAAAATAATGTATCAATTTTTATGTGTGAAAGTTAAAAATAATTTAAAGTGAATACTTTATCATCTTAATTCTAAACAGAGAGAGAGAAAGTCAGCATTAGAGAGAGGGATACAGAAAGAGAAAGCTGGAAAGAGAGAAAGAAACAGAGAGGGACACATACACAGAGAGAAAGAGAGGAGAGAGAAAGGGAAGAGAGGGAAAGAGAGAGGCTGGAAGGTTAAGGCAGGAGAGTAGACAAAAGGAGAGGAGAGGGAGAAGGATTGGTCTGGCTTTATTTCCAAATAATCTTGTTCCATTTATATTACTCTTCGAAATTTCTTGTGAAGTAAATTGTGAAAAACAGTTGGGAGAAAGGAATGGTAGAAAGAAGGGGCTTTTTTTTTTTTTCTGAAGAAGATTCACCCTGATCTAACATTCATTACCAGCCTTCTTCATTTTTTGCTTGAGGAAGATTAGTCCTGAGCTAACATCTGTGCCAGTCTTTCTCTATTTTGTGTGTGGGCTGCCGCCTCAGAACAGCTGATGAGCGGTATGCCCATGCCCAGGATCCAAACACGTGAACCTGGGCTGCAATGTAGAATGCACAGAACTTAAGCATTATGCCACTGGGCTGGCTCCCAGAAGGGGCAATTTTAAGGTCAAGAGTTGGGGAGAGTCTCAGAGGCTAGAAAGAAGTCAAAGGCATCAATTTCTGGTCATAGGTAGCCTAGAGCAAGCTTCATGGTAGCTTCCAAAGATGATGCAAGACTAAGAAACGAAGGCTGTTATGGTATGTCTAGGGAGGCAGAGCCTGAGTCCCAGAGATGGGAGCTTCACAGGAACTCCAGGGCCTTCAGTATGACCAGGGAGAAGCAGAGCCACCAGCCTTGGAGAGTCCAACTAAGAGAATTTAAAGAAAATTTTAAAGAGAGATTTTTCTTCAGACAAGAGGTTGTAGGCTAAACTTCGTACATGTTACATTATTATTTACACAACTCTTTACACTTAATTAGTTACATTGTATAGATGTGATTTTTTTCTACTATCATGTGCGGTTCGCAGGTGAGAAATTATCTCCATGTCACAGATAGAACCTTTGGGCATATTTTGTTCTGCCACGTTCCTTCCAGGGTAGCAACAATCCATCTTTGAGTTCACAAAGTATCATGTGTGGAACATAAATGGTTCTTACTGACAGGAAACGTCCTTCATTGCTTGTCCCTGCGCCCAACTTCTACACTTTTGGTGTTACATATTTAAATCTATCTTAAGAATCTATTCAGGTTAAAACATTAAATTTTTAAAGTTCTTATCAGAGTGAATAAATAACTACTAACCAATTATCGAGTTTTAAATCAAATAATTAAGTCATTAACCCATCAATACCTTTCTCCCTAAAAGTAAGGTTACCTGAAGGACATCAAACCATGAGTGGGAACTTCCTAAAACATCTATGTATCCCTAATAATGGCAGGGTAGATGAGTTCCATTTTAAAAAAAACACAAAAAAACAAAAAGCAAAAGTTTGTGAGAATGATCGAAGTGGATATTTTTAATGAAGGATTAGTAATACAGCATAATATGTCAGAAAGAACTCCAATTCAGTGTAAATATATTATACCTATTTTAATAGAAGGCATGCTGTGTGCTTCACTCTCTGATAACTGCCTTATAAGCATTATCTAATTTGATTCTATGAAGAGCTACTCTATGAATAGCTGATACTATGAGCCCATTTTACAGGTGACAATAGTGAGGCTTGAAGAGGTTAATTTGCTCAAGGTCACATAACCAAGAAATAGAAAGGTGGAATTCAACCCAGATTAGCTAATACCAATGCCCATGGTATTAACCATGATGATCTGTGACTCTGTCTTGAGTTACTTTTATCGTATTCCTTATTGCTTCAATTTCCTCACCTACGTGTAGCAAATCATGCCATGTCTGCCTCACATGGCTGCTGTTATTGATTCAAGTCAGGGAGTTGAGAAAATATATGTATCTAAAATGAAAGTGGTTTGTAAACAGGGAAGTGTCCAAACATCTAATTTTTGTTATCAAGTTGTATTGTCAGTCACCTGTGTCATCTTTGGCAAATCTATTAACTCCACTGGCCTCAGGTAATCACCTTGAAAATGATGGTATTCCACTGGATGCTCTCTAGGTCCTTTCCAGCTCAAATGTCTCCATGTTCATTAAAAGGAAAGCTATAATCATGAGCTAATAATAGGACCATGGGGAAGTGTGGAATTGAATCATAAGGGACGTGGCAAATTGGGGCATGAAACTAGCATGGAAAAAACTCCATGACATTCATGAGTCCGGAGAGCAAGTATCTGGAGAGTTTTCTCCCTGTAACTGTCTTTTTTCCTTTCACCTCTGCCCTAAGAACACATATGAGAGGATCCCCAGTGGTGGGCATTTCTTTGGCTGTAAGTAGACAGCCAATTTCATGGCCAAAAGTCCCCATCTTGGAGTGCAGTGTGGCCTACCTAAATAATTCTTTTGAAAAGAAATAAGAAATTTCAACTTTGGCAAGAACTCTTTATCCTGGGGGATGTAGGTCAAAGTGAGAGGGCAAGACTTAAAGAAAACAGTGGATTCTGTCCTATCTCAACATCCATGTGATTCTTCCAGTAAGACCTAGGCAGAGTAAGATTTATGGTTCTCATAAGTTTCATGAGATTTATGTTATCTGCCATTCTTTAACTCTTCCCTCTCCCTCACTTCCACACCCTCCACTTAGGGGTTCTTCTTTGTGTTCTCTTTCTCCTCACCCAAATTCTCTGACCTTCAGTGAAAAGAGGAATCTCTAAACTGAAATATCAGGTATTACTCTGGAGTGAGAGGCGGATGTTGAGTTCTACTTCTGCAATTTCTTAATTATGTGGTCTTGAACTCTGTTGACTTCTGTTTTTCACTTGTAAAATGGGGATAATAGGATTATCTTTAATGTAGTGAGACCATATCTATAAAGCCTAAGACACTGTAGAAGATAATAGTACAGCACTGAATCAAAAATAACAATTTTCTCAATTTCAGAGAAATTAGCTAATATCAAAACGTTTGTCAAGTATGCTGCTCTCACCACTCTTATTCAAAATAGTATTAGAAGTTCTAACCAGAGCAGTTAAGAAAATGAAACAAAATGTATCCAAATCGTAAAGAAAGCAGTTAACACATCACTATTTGCAGTTGACACAATTATATGTATAAGAAAACCTAAAATTCATGAAAAGACAATTAGAAATAATCAATGAGTAGAGTAAAATTTAGTGTACAAAATCAATGTACAAAAATCAGTTGCTTTTTTATACACTAACAATGAACTAGCAGAAAGAGAAATAAAAAATATAATTTCATTTAAAATAGTAACAATAACAATAAAATACGTAGAAATAAATTTAACCAAGGAAGTGAAAGACTTGTACACAGAAAACGATAACACAGTGTTGAAATAATTCAAGGATGATAGAAGCAAATGGAATGATATTTCGTGCTCGTGGAGCACAACTGAGTTCTGAACAGTGATTTTATATCCCGCAAATTTACTGCATTGGTTGATTACTTCCAACCCTTTTTTGGTTGAGTCTTTAGGATTTTCTACATCCAAGTTTATATCCTCTGAAGATAACGACAATTTTAATTCTTCCTTCTCAATTTGGATGTCTTATATTTCTTTATCTAGCCTGTTTACTCTATTTAAGACTTTTAGTACTAAATTGAATAAGAGTAGTGGGAGCGAGCACCATTGTCTTGTTCCTAACAGAGGAAAAACTTTGTTGTTCACCATTGAGCATAATGTTAGCTGTGGGTTTGTTTTATATGGCCTTCATTATGTTGAGGTATGTTCCTTGTATATCTAATTTTTGAGGGTTTTAATCATGAAAGGATGCGATATTTTGTCCAATGCTTTTTCTGCATCTATTGAGATGATCATATGATTTTTATCTTTCATTCTCTAAATGTGGTGTATCACATTTATTAAATTGGACATCTTGAACCTTCTTCCTCTCCAAGGATAAATCCCACTTGGTCATAGCTTTGGTGTGAGTGTAATAGCGGCCTCCTAAAATGTGATGGGAACTATTCCTTCCTGTTCAATTTTTTGAAAGTGTTCAAGAAGGATTGGCATTAATTTGGCAGAATTTGCCAGAGAAGCCATCTTGTTCTGAGGGTTTCTGTATCAAGAGGTTTTTGATTGCTGATTTCATCTCCTTACTCATCTTTTTCTGTTCAGATTTTCTATTTCTTCTTGATTCAATCTTGATAACTTGCATATTTCTAGGAAGTTATCCATTTCTTATAGATTATCCAATTTATTGGCATATAGTTGTTCATAGTAGTCTCTTATGATCTTATGTAGTTTTGTAATATCACTTGTAATGTCTCCCCTTTCATTTCTGATTTTATTTCAGTATACTTTTTTTTCTTAGCCTATCTAAAGATTTGTCAGAATAGTTTATTTTTTGAAAACTACCTCTTAACTTCATTGATTATTCTTATTGTTTTTTGGTCTCTAATTCATTTATTTTCATTCTGATCATTCTTGTTTCCTTCCTTCTACTCACTTTGGTCTTAGTTTGTTCTTTTTTTTCTCATTCCTTGAGTTGTAATGTTAGGTTTTTATTGAGATTCTTCTATAGTCTTAATATATGAATTTATTGCTATAAACTTCCTTCTCAGAACTGATTTTTTTTATGATGGTATTGGTTTTGGTGTGTTATATTTCTATTTTTATTTGTTTTAAGATATTTGTTGATTTCTCTTTTGATTTCTTATTTGACTTATTGGTTGTTCAGGGGTTTTTTTTTGTATATTTTCTGTACACGAAAATATTTGTAAAATTTCCAGCTTTCCCTAAGTTGATTTCTAGTTTCATACCAATGTGGTCAGAAAAGATACTTGGTATGATTTCAGGCTTAAGAATTTTAAAATATGTTTGTATCCTGTCATATGATCTATCCTGGAAATGTTCCATGTGCACTTAAGGAGAATATATATTCTGCTGCTATTAGATGAAATGTTGTATAAATGTCTGTTAAGTCCATTTGGTCTAATACGATGCAAGTCTAACATTTCTGTGTTGATTTTTTGCCTGGATGATCTATCCACCGCTGAAAGTGGAATACTAAGTTCTCCCACTATTATTGTGTTGCTCTCTATTTCCTTCTTCAGATCTGTTAGTATTTGCTTAATATACTTAGGTGCTCTGATTTGGGATGCATGTATATTTACATTTATTATGTTTTCTTGATGAATTGGCCCCTTTACTGTTATATAGTTACCTTCTTTGTTTCCATATTTGGCTTAAAATTTATTTTGTCTGATATAGATAGCTGTTCCTGCTTTCTTTTGGTTTCCACTTGCATGAAATATCTTTTTCCAGTCCTTCACTTTGAGCCTGTGGCTGTCCTTAAAGCTGTAGTGAATCTCTTGTGGGCAGCATATAGTTGGGTCTTGTTTTTATCTATCCAGGACTCTGTCTTTTGATTGGTGAATTCAATCCATTTACATGTAGAGTTACTTTTGATATATAAGCACTTACTAATGCCATCTTATTCATTGTTTTCTGATTGTTTTGTATTTCCATTGTCTCTTTTTTCCTTGCGTGTGCCTGACTTTGTATCTTTGGTGGTATGCTGTGTTTCCTCTTGTCTTTTTGTGAATCTACTCTAGGCCTTTTCTTTGTGATTACCATGTGCGTTACATAAACATCTTATAAAGAAAACACTGCATTTTAAACTGATAGCAACTTAAATTTTCTACAAAAGCTGTACCCCTTTACTCCTATCTTTTATATTTTTATGTTGTTATTTACCTTTTTTTACATCTAGTATTCTTTAACAAATTATTCTAGCTATAAACATTTTAATACTCATCATTTTTAAACTTTATACTAGAATTAAGTGGTTAACACACCATCCTATTACAGAATTAGAGTTTTTTGTGCCTGCCTATATACCTACCTTTATGCTATGCTATGTGCTTTTGTATGTTTTCATGTTGCTGGTTGGTGTCTTTTTATTCCAATGTGAAAAACTTTTTTAAGGCAGGATTAGTGGTGGTGAATAATCTCAGCTTTTGTTTTATGAGAAAGTCTTTATTTCTCCATCGTATCTGAAGGATAACTTTGTGGGATAGAGTATTCTTGGCTGGCAGTTTTTCTTTCAACACTGAATATACCGTTCCCCTCTGTCCTGGCCTATAGGATGTCTGCTGAGAAAACTGCTGATAGCTAATGAGATTCCCTTGAAGGTACAATCTTTTCTTCCCTTGTTGCTTTTAGGATTCTCTCTTTGTCTTTGATCTTTAACAGTTTTATTTTGATTTGTCTTGGAGAACGTCTTTTGAAATGAGAACATAGGGTGATCTGCGATTGTGAGTGTACCTAAGTCTCTCCAGGTTTTGGAAGTCTGTAGTATTATTCCCTAAATTAATTTTCTGCCCCCTTCTCCCTCTTTGTTCCTTTTGAACCTCAATTCTTCTAATTTTGTTTTGATGAAATCCCATAGATCACGTAGGCTTTCTTTGCTCTTTTTCCTTCTGTTTTGTTTCCTTGGCTTTGACTGCGTTAATTCAAACGTCTTGCCCTCTAGCTCACTTTCCTGTCTTCCATGTTCTCTACTCTACTGAAGATGCTCTCTATTGTATTTTTCATTTCATTCATTGAATTATTCATCTCCAGAATTTCTGTTTGTTCTTTTTTATAATTTTTATTTCCTTGTTATATATCTCATTTTGTGTCTTTATTTCCTTATCTTATTATCTTCTTTTGCCTTTTATTTTCTTTCACTGAGATTCTTCGAAAAGCTATTTTGAATTCTTTATTCGCTTAGTCACAAAATTCTGTGCTTCTAAAATTCTGTTGTTGGCGATTTTTGTTAACTTTACATGATGACATGTTCCCTTGATATTTCATGTTTCTTATAGCTTCTGGTTGCTGCTTTTGCACTTGAAATAGAAAACACCTCTTCAAATCTTTGCTAGTTGCCTTCAGATGGGGTATCCTGTTATTGGTGGTGTTATATCTGAGGTTTTCTCTGCCTTTATATGGGTAAATGTGCTCCACTCTTATTGCTCTCACTTGTGGCAGAATTCTTAAGCTATTGTGTCTTCCCTGGTTGTTACCAATCGCCAATTTGGCTACTGGAAGACTCTTTTTTGTTTTCTAGAAGCTGGCACTACAGTTCATGTATGTCTTTTTTCCCTTGCCCACATACTCAAGTTTATTTTTCCTAGATCACTCAGTTTACCAGATTTGTTGTTGCTGCTGCCCTTGGAAATATACAAAAGAAGTCAGTTGCAGAGTGGGGAGAAGTGTGTTTAGCACTGGCAACTTAGGGGTTCCCACAGACCTGGTGGGGAGATTCTTGAGTGAGGTACTCCTGGAGCCTCATGGGTGGACTTTCTGTTGAAATCCTGAGTCAGGAGGAAGAAACTATGCCACTTTAAAGCTCTTTAATATTCTCAACTGTTTCTTTCCTGCTCTTCCCTCTTCCTCCAATCACTGACTACCTGTCTCAGTACACTAGGTACTTCTGGGAAGACTTAGGTTTCTCCAGATGCTTCCAGCACTACAATGGTAGCTGGGCACTCACTTGTGGCTCTTTTTCCCTGGGGATAGTTCACCACTGCTGAAATCTTCAGTCTGTACGTTGTTGCCTTGAACAGGTGGTGCTGGGAATGCTCCTCTCACCTTCTCCGCTGTGACCAACTCATATTTTTTTTCTCCTCCAATAATGTGCTATAGTCCCCTCTCAGGAAGGCTAGGCTTCCATAAAGTCTCTCTCTTTCATGGGTGTCAGCCAAAGTCAGCACTTTCCAGGCTTAACCAATCATAACCCAGGTGGCTTGGGTTAGGTTCACTGTCTCCTGCTGGCCCTGTAGCCCATTCTAATGTCTGTCTGCCTGTTACCAGATACACAGGTGGGCAAGATTCCTCCTGGCTCCCTTGGTTTTTGGTCCTGGATGCCACAACTCCCACAAGGTGTTTTTGTTCATGGATGAACGTCCAACTCACTGTTACAAAAGTGGGACAAAAAGGAAGACTGTCTTTTACTGCTAAGATGCTAACATTCCTCCTTCCCCTGATAATTTTTAGTCTCATACTTTGACTTACATAGATATGCAGCCTGAATCTTTCACTGTTCTGACACCAAAAGACACAAAGTCAAAATTCTTGTTTAAAGGGATTCTGTGTTGGTGTTGCCCTCAAGGTATCTTCCAGAAATAATATAAATCATTTCTGAAAGATCATATTTTAAACACAAGCATCAAAGATTCCCACAGACAAATTTTTAAAAAACATGAACTTAAGTTAAAAAAATTCACTAAGCACAGAAATATACAAGGCATCTTGACTAAGAGTCAGCTATGACATCTAACTATAGAATCAGATTTGCAAAACTATATATTTAAATCATTAGTTATTAATGAGAAGTAAATATGTTTAATATGTTTAAATACCAGATGCTTGGAGAGTATGATGAAAGAATAAGAGGCTGTCAAAGGTGACCATTTGGGAAAAGAACTAAATGGGAACTCCAGAGAGAAAATAAAATATTATGATGGAAATTTGAAATTAAGTGGATAAGTTAAACAGCCAATTAACACAATTTATGTTAGTATAAATTTGTTGGAAAAGAGGTCTGTAAAAATTATACAGAAGACAATAGAGAAATACAAATAACGGATGTTTTAGTGATGTGGAGGATAGAGCAAGAAGATTCAGTGACATACATTTAATTAGGGTTCCAGAGGCATATAATAAAAATATATGGGCAATTTTAAGAGTATTGTGTTTGGTAGACAGCACATGAGGCTTAAGGTTACCATATTGAACAACTAGGCATTACAGGAAGCTGTGAATATGTCCATGAGTAGAGGAAGAACAGTATAAGTTGTAGCTCCACAATAAATCTTTTTGCTGTCCTGATTGTTAGTTATGATGATGATGGTAACAGTGATGAAGAATGTAATTTTCTGCTCTGTTGTCACAAAATTCTCCCTCCATTCAGTTTCACTATGGACAGAACTACATTCAAGTCTGGGAATGTTAATACATTCATGCATCACTTAATTACAAGGATACATTTATACATGCCTTGTTAGGCTATTTTGTCTTTGTCTAAACATCATAGAGTGTACCTAGACAAACATACATGTTATGCCTACAGCACACCTATGTTATATGGCACTAATATTATGGGATCAATGTTGTATCTGTGATCTTTCATTGATCAAAATGTTGTTACATGGTGCATGACTGTGCAGCATGTCTGCTACCATTTCTCCTTCCATATTGATGGCAAGTCTTGTATTTCTTTTCTAATTAATAACTTCATTTCTTCAGAATACTCTTCAAAGCAGTGCAACACGGAGCAATGACTGATCTGATTTTGAGAAATGAATGCTTCTACTTTACTTCTCAGACTGTAGCCTTATGCGTCTATGGGGATTTTCTATTTGCATTCATTTTTGGAACTAGAAGGCTTGGAAATGATTGTAGAAAAGGAAGACATTCAGGAAGTCTAATGCTGACAAATATTTGTAGTTGATAGACATAGGTTATTCCATTAAGGTCACAGCCTTTCTCCAGGGAAATTTCCAAGACATCTACTTTTACCCATATACAACTCCCAGGCCATCTCTGACATACATTTTCTACCTTTCATACCTTCCCATGATTTTCTTTCTAGTTTGAGTCATATTAATTTAAATAGCTTTGTTGGGAGATGTTCTAATGACCATCTGGAGAGATAACAGCTATTTCATCTTGATGAGGGCATATAGTATCTGATGCAGAAATAATCTTTGGCTTATTTACTGTTTGGACTGAAGACTTAGTGCCTTCTTTCTCTGGACTAGCTCCAAAGAGGAAAACAGAAAGAATCTCCAGAAATTCTGCCTTAGTTTGATAATAAGAATGTCCATTAACTAAACATCTTAACCTTTACTTGAGTTCAAGTCACTCTACTTTGTAGGAGAAGTCTTGAAGCTAGGAACCATGAATAAACTCCAGGATGATTTAAGAATCTAATAGAACCATATGCAAAGGTGACAAGTGGTTGCAGTTTGCTGGGTAGAGGTTCTAGAGTTTCCAACAGATTTTCAAAAGTATCATTGATGGAAAGAACATCAAGAATCACTGTCTTAGATAACTTAACTTATAATATCCCTGATTTGAGGAAAGGAAAATGCTGCAACTGTAAGGAAAGGAACATAATGGCTCTTTCAACCTTGTCTTATCTAACTTCTCAGGAGCCTTCCTAGAGTCATTAGGTTGGTTAAGTCACACCCATTTCCAATCTATATCTTGGTGTGTGACTCTTTCCATCATTTAATTACGTTACTTTCATGTCTCTGAAGGCTTTATAAAAGTAGAAAGGCAGTTACGAAATCGTCCACCCTCCCTGATGGCAGATTAATAGAACGTTGGTTCCAAAGGAGATTTTACAGAGCACCTACTCCAGCATCCTTATTTGACAGATGACACCCAGCATGGTTCAGGGTCTTCTGAAAGGACTGATAAATAGTGGATCCAACCGAGCAGAATCTTTGTTTCCCCATGTTGAGAGATGACAGTTTTTATAATTTGGTCTAGTTCCAATTCTCATATATTTGTAAACTCTGGAATGTTAAGACATGAAATTAAGATTTTAGAGGATAATGTAAAAATAATGTCCATTTACTCCCTTCTGTCCCCTAAGAAAATGACAATATCCAAGGGAATTTTTCAGTTAAGGCTTGTAATTTCACATTTAAGACTATATTAACTCAACTTTGAGGATTTAAGATTGACATTTAGTCAGCTGTGTGAACAGAAAGAAATGTTTGTTTTTATTTTTTGAGAATGAATTTATTTCCATTTCTAATCATTTTCTCAGCAGATGGCACCAAGCATGTCCATGGAAGGGGATAGAAATTACACTTCTGCGTCCATGTTTGTTCTCCTGGGACTCTCAGATGGAAAAGAGTGGCAGCTTGTCCTCTTCCCAATCTTTCTAGGGATCTACCTTATGACCCTAGTCTGGAATCTGGGTCTTATCATCCTAATCAGGGTGGACTCCCACCTGCACACACCTATGTACTTTTTTCTCAGTTTCCTGTCATTTTTAGACATCTGCTATTCTTCTTCTACCAGCCCAAGGATGCTTTCAGACTTCTTAAAAGATGAAAAAACAATTTCCTTCACTGCCTGTGCCACCCAATATTTTGTTGGGTGCTGGATGGGTCAGGCTGAGTGCTGTCTCTTGGCTGCCATGGCCTATGACAGATATGTTGCTATTGGTAGGCCTCTGCAGTACCCAGCCATCATGGCTCCTGGCCTCTGTCAGAAGATGGTTGCTGGGGCCTATGGGAGTGGTTTCCTTAGTAGTTTAGTTCAAACAGTCCCTAGTTTTCATCTCCACTTTTGTGGGCCCAATATCATTCTAAATTTCTTCTGTGACATAATCCAGATTATTTCCTTGTCTTGCACCAATCCCTTTATCATCCACATGATTATTTTTCTGGTAGCATTTTTTACTGGATTCGGGTCTTTTCTTTTTATCCTCTTATCTTATGGTTTTATTGCAGTTTCTATTCTGAAACTATCCTCTGCCAAAGGTAGTGCCAAGGCCTTCAATACCTGTGCCTCCCACCTGGCAGTTGTGACAATCTTCTATGGTACAGGCCTCTTTATGTACCTGAATCCTAGCTCTAGCCACTCCAAGAATCAGAACAAGGTGCTTTCAGTGTTCTATGTTATCCTTATCCCCATGTTAAATCCTCTTATCTATAGTTTGAGGAACAAGGAAATTAAAGAGGCCCTCAAAAGGGTGATAAAGAGGACAACACATTTATCTCACTAAGAGCAATATTTATGCAGGTGCTATTTCTCCTATAATGAAGACAAAGTTTAGAATATGTATTTGACTTTTTGTAGGTCACAGGTCTTCTTTCTAGGTAGAAAGAAGAAGTGAAAGCATTGCTCTTTGATTCCTCTTGTCATTATTCTTAGCTACCACCACCAGGGGATCTGTTCGAGACAGTGTCACCAACATTGAATTTACTTTATAAACCTGATTCTATGATTAGACCCAGGTACATAAAACCCTACGTTTTGAGAACAGAGAATCTAATAGATATTTTATGTACAGAAATGTCAAGACCCTAGGAAGCCACATAGACTGTTTTTTCCTCTACGATTTTTAATGTCTTTTGTTTATTTTCAACCATTAAGCATTTGTATATTTCAATAAATATAATATAAAATAATGTATAAAATTAAATATGTGAAAATTAAAAATAATTTACAAATGCACACTTTATCATCTTATTCATGGACAGAGAGAGAGAAAGAAAAAGAAGGAGAGAGAGAGAGAATGATAGTGAGAAAGGAAACAGAGGGAAGGAGAAGGGAGGAGAGGAGAGGGAGAAAGACTGGTCTGGCATATTCCCAAATAATGTTTCTATCCCCTCCATCTTATTCCTGGAGAACTTCTTGTGTAGTGGCTTGTGAAAAAGAGGTGGGAAAGAGGAATGGTAGGAAGAAAGGGCCCTTTTATGGTCAAGAGTTGGGGAGATTCTCAGAGGCTAGAAAGAAGTCAAAGTTATCAATTTATGGACATAGTTCACCTGAAGCATGCTCCATGGTTGCTTCCCAGAGTCAAAGCAAGACTTCAGAAATTAAGGCTGTTGTGATGTGTCTTGGGAGACAGCGTCAAAGTCCCAGAGATATGAACCTCCCAGGGATTCCAGGGCCTTAAGTTTGATCAGGGAGCAGCAAAGCCAGCTGACTTAGAGACTCAGATTCCAATCAAGAGAATTTAAAGAAAATTTAAATAGATATTTTTTCAGACAAGTTTGTGTACTATATGTCATACATATTACATTAGTATTTACACAACACTTTATACTTCATATGGTTACATTGTACAGATGTGATTTATTTCTATTGCCATGTGAGTTGGCAGATGAGAAGTTATTCCCATTTCACAGATTGAAACTTTGGGCATATTGAGGTCTGCCACATTCTTCCCAGGGTAGCAACAATCCACGGTGAGTCTCGCAAATTTTCATGTGTGGATTATAAGTGGTTCCTATAGACCAGAAGCACGTCTTCCAATGCTTAGCCTTGGAACCCAAATTCTATACTTTTGGTGTTATATCTTTAAACTATCTTAAGAATCTATTCAGTTTAAAAGATTAAATTAGTATAGTTCTTATCAGAGGGAATATGTAACTGCTAACGAATTAGTGAATGTTAAATCAAAGAAATAATTTATTTCCCCATCCATCCTTTTCTCCCTAAAAGTAAGATTAGCTGAACTAGGTCAAACCAAGAAGGAGACCTTCTGAAAATATCTCTGTATTCCTAGTAATTGCAGGATAGGTGAGCTCCATTTTTCAAAAACAAAACACAAAAGTTTATGGGGATTATCTTAAGTAGATATTTTTAATGAAGGATTAGTAATGCAGCATAATATGCTGGAAAGAACTCCAATTCAGAAAACATGAATTACACCTTCTGATAATAGAAGTCATCGTTTGTACTACATACTGTGGTAAGTGCTGGATAACTGTTAACTAATTTGATTCTTTCTATGAAAATTTACTCTGAGATGTATCTACTATTATCAGCTCCATTTTATAGGTGATAGTACTGAGGTTTGGAGAGGTTAATTTGCTCAAGTTCATACAACCTACAAGTGGAAAGCTGGTATTCATCCCAGACTGGCTGATACCAATGCCCATGGTTGTAACCATGGTAACTCATCCCCCTGTCACAAATTAGTTTTATTTCTTCCCTATTTCCTTGATTTCCTCACTTATGTTTAGGAAATCATGCCATGTCTGCTTCAAAGGGCTGCTTTGATTACTGACTCAGGTCAGGTATTTGAGAAAATGTATGTATGTACATATCTGAAATGAAAGTACTTTGTAAACTGGTAAGTGCCCACACATCTAATTTATTGTTGTCAGTCTATATTGCCAACCAGCTGTGTCATCTTGGGCAAATCTCTTAGCTCCACTGGCTTCAGGTCCTCACCTGGAAATTGATGACATTTGACTAGATGGTTTCTAGGTCCTTTCCAGCTCAAATGACTCCAAGTTCATTAAAAGAAAAACTATAATCGTGAGACCATAATAGGACAGTGATGAAGTGAGGAATTGAATCAGAAGGGACATGGCAAAGTAGCATGGAAAAAACTCCATGACAACCATGACTCCAGAGAGCAAGTACCTGGAGAGTTTTCTCCCTGATTGTCTTTTCTCCTTTCACCTCTGACCTAATAGCTCATTTAAGAGGATCTCTAGTTGTGGGCATCTCTCTGGGGGTGAGTGGAAAGCCAATCACATGGCCAAAAGTGCACATCTTGGAGTGCAAGGGCCCACCTGAAAAATTCCTTTGGAAAAGAAATAAGCAATTTCAATCTTTAGCAAGAACTCTGTCTTCATGTGGGATCTAGGCCAAGCTCATAAGGGAAGATTTATAGAGAACAGTGGATTCTGTGTGTCTCTATATCTGTGTTACTCTTCCTTTAGGACCTACACAGCACAAGGGTTATGGTTCTCAGTCTCTCCTAGACTTTAACTTTTCCCTCTCTCTCACTTCTACACCCTTCGCTTAGGGGTCTTCCTTAGGTTCTGTTTCCCCTTACTCAAATTCTTTGAACTTCAGTGAAAAGAATATTTTCTAAACTGAAATTTCAGGTATTACTCTGTGGTGAGGCATAGATGTCTAATTCTAGTTCTCAATTTCTTAAGTATATGATCTTGAAGTCTGTTAATTTCTGTTTTTATTTTGTAAATTGGGGATAATAGAATCATCTAGAGTCTAATGAGACAAAACCTATAAAGCCTAATAGATTGTAGAAATTAATAATTGTGCTCTGAATCAAAAATAATAATTTGTTGAATTTCAGGGGAATTAACTAAGGTAAAACCGACTTGCCTGTGCTTCCCAACTTCAGCCATTCCATGACTCTCTTAATTTAATTTTCCCTTGAGAATTCTGCTTTCATATAATAATAATTAATTTGATTTCCATTTCAGTATACACCTTTTATTCATTATTTCTGAGCAGCAAAGCCAAGCTGGTCATTTCATAATTATATAATAAAGTACTCATGTACAAATCTATTGATCTTTTGAAATAATCCAAATAGTTGTGCATTGTCATCTTTGAAAACTCTGGTGGTCCGGAGCATGGGTGACACAGAAATCAGAGATGCCTCGCTGCAAGCACAGGCAGTGTTGATCTAACTGTTCCTTTTATCCTTCTTTTACTATGCTGTTATTCATTCAGCAACATTCCTGGCTTCCTCAACCTGATTGATTTCTTAACCTGATTTTCTACCCTGCACAAACTTGCAAATGGCCATGTCCTTAGAAGATCAGATTGGAAAAGGTCTTGATTAACTGTATCTCCACAGCAATATCGCCAACCAATATTTACCTCAGTTATCTTTTCCTCTACAAACTGTCTTGGGAGATGGCAAACACATGCAAAAAAATAATCAAAGAGAGTAAGTATATTCAGATTTTATTTTGTTTTTCTCCTGGCTTATCAAATTTTAAAAACATACATTTTTAGGATAACTTTTCTCATGAACAAGTTAAACAATCCACGACTCATCACATTTTTTCTGGGAATGATGAGGTACATGGAATACATTTAGTTACGGCTGACTCTGTTAACAGAATGTAACAAAAAAGTGAATTTTAGTGCAACCAATTGATCAAAAGCTTGATTCATTTTCATTGAATTGATCAATTATTTTGTTGTTTCAGGGATGTTGTGCGTGAATTTATATTTTCAAAATATTTTCATTGAATTGAATTCATCTTGGATAAAACGTGATGAATTATATAGACAGCACTCTAAGAGTAAACAGAAAGATTTCAACATTCATAAAACCATAATTGAAATGAAACGAAAATCATATATTTTCAGTTTCTCCTCCAAAGCTGGGTGAAAGAACCGTTCACGAACATCTTCAGCATATATTTACTGAGTTATATAAATGTTAGTATATGAGATGCTTATCACTAAATAGGAAAACATCTTCACTAGCCCATATACTGTTATAATAGAGTATCATCAATTCAAGAGGACCTGGTGGTGGTGGAACATGAAAAATAGCACCACGTGTTTACAATCCTGCTGACTGGAAGATAACGGAATAATACAAGATAGAGATAAATGTAATCATATAACCGATATTCTTGAATCTTAGCTTAGAGAGCATCTAATTTAGCAAAGAATTTTATGAAGAGCTCCTTGATGCTATAGTATTAGTTCTGCCTTATTTTTCTTTCACAGAAAGGAATGATAATTGCTAACATTTATTGAGCCCTTACTATTTTAAATCCTTTGTGTCATTCAGTTCCTGAAACAACCAGATGAAGTGGTAAATATTATTAGCCCCATTTATAGATGACTCCACTGAGACACAGAAAGGTTAATAACTTGCTTAGGATCACACAGCCAGTGAGTAAATGTAAGGAAAGTCTGACAATCTATTCTCTCTGTCATTCTCCCTCTTTCATTCTCTCTCCATTATTTTCCTTCTCCCTTTCTCTCTCCCTCTTTCTCTCTCACTGTGCTAACTATTAAGGATTTCTATATCTTAATAACTTTTTATTACAAATATAGGAGTTGTAGAAAATAAAAATACAGATAAAAATAAAGAAGAAAATCAAAATCATACCACTTATTACATTTGTCAATTGTAATTGGTTCACATGATGTGTGTGTGTGTGTTTGTGTGTATGTGTGTGTGTGTCTGTGAGAGAGAGAGATTGATTATATAAAGTAATCGTTTTCCTCTAGAAAGGTAGAACCATGTTTTGCAAACATCAGCAGTATACATGAGTGCCTATCCCTTATTGATTTATGCTTTTTATATTAAAGGCATTGCCACATTGGCATTCATACATTTTGTGACTAGGTTTCCCAGTTCATCAATCGTATTTCAAAAGTGTTTTATATAAGCGGGTTTTCAGCCATAATCAAGTTTAAATTGCTACATCATATTTTGTCTCTTATGGTCTCTTACTTGATGTTACATTTCAGAAATTGCATTCCCATCCCAAGATTATGCACCTGTGTATGTATTGATTCCTCTGACGCCTTTTATTTATAGTAAGCTAGGTCTCATAGACCCTTTAGGGAAGAGTTTATTCTTTTCTATCAGTTGAAAATACTAAATTTATCATCTATTTAATTCTTATCAGTATTTAAATTTATTTTTTAAATTGTATTTGTTCTTTTGACACATGTCTATTTTTACAAGAATAATCAATTATCAATGTTTATAATGCTTTTGAACATCTGAAAGTCCAAATCTTTCTAATTATTAATCTTTTTCACAATTTTATTGGCCATTATCATTGATTTACTCTTTCCTCTCAAGGAAGATCAGTTTGGGTATGGAACATAGCCAATAGGTGTTATCTGTTCTGAATCTCTTAGTGAGCTCTAACTTGCTGAGCGTATCAACAAATATATGAAATATATCTTCGTTGTTTTAGGGAATTGAAATAGCTACTTTGACTCTTTCTTGACATCAAGTCTCATCATAGCTTGATGCTGGCTGTCAATTGATCCAAGTGTACCTGAATTCAAGCAAACTGCATAGAAAATCTTTTATGTGGTTTCTGTCTATATGACTCCAGGTGGTTTGACTTGCCTGGACACTAGGTCTGAAGCTACAGCTGCCCAGAGGTAATGATGCCTGACTGTCTGCAGGGCTGATGATGTCTCAGAAGTTTCCCCAAATTAATCAATAAAACTCTAGTACCCATGGCATTCCTATTCATGAGTACAGCTGTTATTTGTGGTTATCTGTAAGCAATCACTGATAATAATATCCAAAATCTATTAAACAATTAATGTGTACCAGACTGTGCTGAGTGTTGGCATGGATCTCCTCATATAACCCTCCCATTAACCTTCTGTTTAAGGGGCTCTTGGTGCCCTAAATCTGTTAGGAGTAAATCGAACCTAGTGTGTATAAGCCACTGAGACAGGTTCATAGAGTGAGAGAACATCAGAACTGAAACTCTTTTCTTCAGCTTTATTGAGATATAATAGACATATAACATTGTATAAGTTTAAGGTGTACAACGTAATGATTTTATATATGTACATATTGTCAAATGGTTACTCCAATAAGATTAGTTAACATCCATCATCTCACACCATTACAGTATTCTTCTTTGTGACGAAAACTTTTGAGATCTACTTTCTTACTGACTTTCAAATATACAATAGAATATCGTTAACTATAGTCATCATGCTGTACATTACACTACCAGAATTTATCTTATAACTGGAAAATTTTACATTTTGACCATCTTCACCTATTTCCTCCACTTTCTGGCCCCTGCCTGTGACAACCACAAATCTGATCCTTGTTTCTGAGTTGGGCTTTTTTAGATTCCATATACAGAGAGATCATGCAGTATTTGTCTTTTTCTGTCTGACTGACCTAACTTAACATAATGTCCTCAAGGTCTGTCCAGATTATCACGAATGCCAGGATTTCCTTCTTTTTTTAAAGCCTGAATAATATCCCATTGTTAAACATATAATTTATGTTATTTATACATATTTATACGTATACTTGTCATTCATATTATTTATATATTTATAGTATGATTTCTTCATTCGTCAACGGACACTTAGATTGTTTCAATGTCTTGCCTATTATAAATAATACTGCAATGAACATGAGAGTGCACATATATTTTGGTGATTACATTTCCTTTGGATATATACCCAGGTATGGAATTGCTGGGTTATATGACAGGTCTGTTTTAAATTTTTTTAGGAAACTATGGTTTCCATAGTAACCACACCAATTTACATTCTCACAACAGTACACATGGTTCTGTTTTCTCCACATTCTCACCTGCAGTTATTATCTCTTGTCTTTTTGATGATAGCCACTCTAACAGGTGTGAGTTGATATCTTATTGAGTTTGATTTGCAATTCCCTGATGATTAGTGATGTTAAGCACATTTTCATGTATGTGTTGGTATTTTGGATGTCTTCTTTGGAAAAATATCTAATTAGATTCCATGCCAAAATTTTAATTGGATTATTTATTTTCTTGTTATCGAGTTGTATGGGTTCCTTATATATTTTGGATATTAAGACCCTGTCAGATAGGTGATTTACAAATAATTTCTCTCATTATGTAGGATGCTTTTTCATTTTGTTTAGCACTTCTTTTGCCATGCAGAAGCTTTTTAGTTTGATATAATCTCTCTTGTTTACTTTTGATTTTTTTGGCTTGTGGTTTAGATGTGATGTCCAAAAAATCATACCCAATCCATGTTCATTTTTTCCCTATGTTTTATTCTAGGGGTGTTATGGTTACAAGTCTCACATTTAAGTCTTTAATTCATTTTGAGTTTTTTTTTTTTTTGGTGGGGGGGTGGTGGTGGGAATGGGATCCAGTTTCATTCTTTTACAGGTGAATATCCAATTTTCCCGGCACCATTTATTGAAGTGACTGTGTTTTTTCTATTGAGTATTTTAGGATCTCCTGTCAAATGTTAGTTGACCATATATGCACAATTTTATTTCTGGGCTCTTGATTCTGTTCCATTGGTCTATGTATCAGTTTCTATGCCAGTATCATATGATTTTGATTACTCTAGTTTTGTAATGTAGTTTGAAATCAGGAAAGGTAATATCTCTTGGCCAGCTTTATTCTTCTTTCTCAGGATTGCTTTGTCTATTCAAGTTCTTTTGTGGTTCCATACAAATTTTAGGATTGTTTCTTCTATCTCTGTGAAAAATATCATTGCAATCTTGATAGAAATTGCATTGGATATATGATGGCTTTTGATAGTATGGGCATTTCACCAATATTAATTCTTCTAGTCCATGAACATGGGATACCTTTCCATTTACTTGTATTTTTTTTCAATTTCTTTCGTTGATGTCTTATAGTGTTCAGTGAAGAGACCTTTCACCTTCTTGGTTAAATCTACCACTAAGTATTTTGCTGTTTTTGATACTATTGTAAATGGGATTTTCTTTATTTCATTTTCCTAGAATTTGTGTAAGTATATAGAATGCTTATTTTGTATCCTGAAACTTTACTAATTTCATCGATTAGGTCTAACAGTTTTTTGGTGACATTTTTAGAGTTCTCTACAAATAAAATCATGTCATCTGCAAATAGACACAATTTCAAGTCTTTTCTTCCACAACTTTGATGCCTTATATTATTTTTCTTTGACTTGATTGCAGTGGCTGGGGTCTATTACTATTTTGAATGGGAATGAGGAGAATGGTCATCTTTGTCTTCTTCTTGATCTTTCAAAAAAACTTTCAACTATTCACCATTGAGTATGTTATTGGGTATCAGCTTGTTATATATGAGCTTTAGTATGTTGAGGTTAGCTCCTTCTATACCTAATTTATTGAGAGTTTTTATCACGAATGGTGCTGAATTTTGTCAAATGATCTTTGTTCATTTATTGAGGATTATATGATTTTTATATTTCATTCTATTAATATGATGTATTACATTTGTTAATTTTTGTATATTGAACTATTCTTACATTCTAGGAAAGAACCGTACTTGACCATGGTGTATGATCCTTTTCATCTGCTGATGAGCTGAGTAATTTACTTGTTAGTATTTTGACGAAAATTTTAAAATCTGTATTCATCAGGGATATTGACCTATAGTTTTCTTTTCTTGTAGTGTCCTTATCTGGCTTTGGTATCAATGCTGGACTTATAAAATGAGTTTGGAAATGCTTCTTCCCCTTGAACTTTTTGGAAGAGTTTGAGAAGGATCAGTGTTAATTCTTCTCTAAATATTTGGTAGAATTCCCATGCAACCATCTGGTCCTGGGCTTTTCTTTGTTGGGAGGCTTCAATTACTGATTTGATCTCCTTACTTGTTATTGGTTTCTTCAGGTTTTCTATTTCTTCATGATTCAGTTTTCTATGTTGTATGTTTCTAGTAATTTACCTATTTCTTCTAGGTTGTTTCATTTTTGGAAGAAACCATAGGACAAGGGGAGTCCTTTTGTTTTGGCACTGTGTGAGCAGGGGGCAGGGCAATAGGGTCAGAGTGCTGCTACTCCTCTACTGTTCTAGTGTGGTCCTTCTCATTTTACATGGTCCATGGGGATGCTTCAGCTTCATAAGCACATTTAGGATTTTCACCACGATATCTTTTCTATGAATAGTTACCAGTTGTTCTGGTAAAGCTGACTGAAGTCAAGAACAACTTATTTTGCTGTCTTGATGATGTCACTCGGAATGAAAACTCTAAGGTCTGAACCCTTAATCACAGTACTTTTCTGTTTACTAAGACACAAAATATCCTAAAATTGAGAAAAGAATTGGGGTCAATAGTTAGTTGTAATAGCTTCCCTTTGGAATAGTTATCAGTAAATCTTCAAATATCATTTTTAATTTTCATGACCTCATGAAATAATTGAGAACCTGTAGCACAAGTCAGGTACTTTTTGATATTCAATATGAAAAACTGGGGTCTTTCCATCAGCACGGTGAAGTATTTCCCCCTTTCCACTGATGAATGGAGGGAAAAAAATGGCACTAATGAAAATTGTAAAGCTACTAATTTACCTGAATATTGTCTATTTTCTGATTTTAGAAACACCAAGTCAATGGTTTGTGGAGGAAATATTACAGATATCAACCCTTTCATCCTCTTGAGATTCTTGGATTTCCCTGAAATCATAGTAGCGTTCTCTGTTGTATTCCTGTTGACCTAGGTTATGAGTCTAATGTGATACCTGTGCCTCATCCTCTTAGTAAGGATGGACTCCCACCTCCACACACCCATGTACTTCTTCTTCAGTATTCTGCCCTTAATGATATCTATATGTGACCTCCACAGTTCCCAAGATGCTCTCTAACTTCTTCCAGGAGCAGCAAACTATCACCTTTGTGGGTTGTGTTATTCATGACTCTGCCTTCTCAACCATGGGACTAAGTGAGTCTTGTCTCATGACAGCTATGGCTTATGACCAATATGCTGCTTTTGTAGACCACTTTTCTATTCAATCGTCTACTCACCCACCCTCTGTGTTTGGATGGTACTGAGGTCCTATATGGATGGACTCTCTGGTTCTATATCCCAATTGTGTGTCATGCTTCAGCTCCACTTCTGTGAGCCTAATGTCACCAACTACGTCTTCTGTGACATGCCCCAAGTGTTAGTCCTGTCTTGCACTAACAATTTCTTTGTACAACTCATGACTGCTATATTAGCAATGATCTTTGGGATAATAAATGCCTTAGCTATTATGATATCCTATGGCTATATTGTCATCTACATTATGAAGAACACTTCAGCTACAGTACTGTCCAAAACTTTCAACACCTATGCTTCTCACCTTACAGCAGTGACCCTCTTCTAGCCCTCAAATATCTTTTTCTATTTGAGTTCCAGCTCTAGTAGCTCCCCCAGCTTTGATAGATTTGCATCAGTCTTCTACTCTGTGGTGATTCGCACGTTGAATACTTGATTCATAGTCTGAGAAACAAGGAAATCAAAGTCGCCTTGAAGAGGTTTGCAAGAGAAGAGAGAGTATTCCTGAAGTCACGGAGTATAAGATTTCTGACCAATTTGTCTTGTCAGAATCACTTTAATCCACAAAAGTATGCACACTACTGCACTATAACAAAACTCATACTGCCTTTGGGCAAAGAAGGCTTAATTTAACACAGATAATATGAGGAAATAGAACAATAGGTGACTCAATGCCACACAAACACTATAACTTTAGGTCCTGGAGGTTCATTACTTTCATCTTACATGAGGAGTGACCTCATCATTTATTATTTTTTCTGAAAGTATTTGTGAAACATTAAAGTTTAAAAACTTGTTGCTTCTTTTTGCTACTGAGATTGACCTCTGTCCAATTGCAGGCCTCTGGCATTGAAGGCAAGATAATTGACAGAGGCTCCTGGGGGTGTACTAACTTTGTCTCCCAAATATTTTGATGCAGCATTATCTAAACATGGTGGTGACCAATGTATGGTCTGTGTTTCTGAACAGAATGGGAATGAACAGAGAGAGGGGGTGTGCCTTTAGAGAGAAACAAAGCTATAGAGTTGGCCTGGTTGTGCCTCATGGAAGACCAGTCTGAGATAGCTAACATTTGTCTAAGGTCTCTTTCAAAGGTAATCATCTAATAAGTTTTTAGTTACATCCTAGTCTCCACCAGCTTTGGTCTAAGGAATGAGGTGATTTAAATGATAAAAGGAATCAATGAAGCATCTGTTCCACTCAGTGCCGTTTGTTTATGATTCTGATGAATTAGTTTCTTGCATCTAGTGTCCAGTTGGAATTTCTGCTGGGAAATGATATTAAAAATCCATGTCACAGCCAATAGCAGTTTCTGATATTATGAAATGCAAACCTCTCTTTCTATCCTCCATTCAATCTAGAAAGTTTGTCCTTGGTTAACATAGACAATGGGATCACACTACCAAATCATTTCTGATATTTAAAGCATCTGAACATGTTAGGTAAGAAGACTTGTGTGAGAGTTCATTATAATAATAGAGTTACTGAATATTCAGTATTGCAGGGACAAAGAGGAAATATGGAAAACTTGTCTACATTCCTTCCTACTGTTTGTGTTCAACATTTTAAGTCCTAGAGATTGGCGATTGTTTGGGGTGATATAATGGATGGAGTAGAACAGTTTGAGTGACTTTAATGCTCGTATTTTCTGGGAAACCTCAAGGGCCAGGAGTGATAATAGATAGTGGGATAGGCAGGGTTCTCAACTCTGACCAGTTTTCACTGTCTGAAGTAAGACATAAAGTTGTGGTCCTTGTGGTATAGTTAAAAAATAGATCAAGATGCCTAACAACACTGACTGTTGATTTACCAGATTTCTCAGACTTGAATAAACTAATGTAAAAAAGATATAATTACATTTACATATTATCCTTGAAGAGTCATTGGATTCTTTTTTATTTTGCTTCTATTTTTTTTTATTGAGGTAACATTGATCTACATCATTATATCAATTTTAGGTGTACACCATGATATTTTGATTTCTATGTAAAAAACATCATGTTCCCCACGCAAAGACTAATTACCATCTATCACTATACACATGTGCCCTTTACTTTTTTCACCCTCCCCCCATATCCCATCACCTCTGGTAATCACCACTGTAATATCTATTTCTATGATTTTGTTGGTTGTTATGGTTTTTATCTTCCACTTCCAGGTGAAATCATACAGATTTCAAATTTTTATAAATATACTTTTATACAAAATACAAAAATTTCCATTATAAATATATTTCCATTATAAGCATTTGTTACACGTATATTGCATATATGTATGGAACTGTTTATAACTATGTATAATTTATTACACTAATAGTTAAATTACAAAAAGTGGTGGCTTATTTGTTGCTCTCTAACATTCATAATCATTCTTTCTCTGAGAAATATACTGAAATATATATATATATGGAGAGGATGATTTTTCTGTTGTTAAACATCATTGTTTCAGTAGATTCGTCCCAACTCTGGGTTTCAGGGTTGAACCCAGATTGGTTTAAGACAATTAGAAAATATCCAATAGCTATTGCAACTAGCTTAGGGTAGAAGTGAGGGATATGAACAAATTAATGCAAGAAAGATGCAAGAAGATGTTTTCTGGGGCTTCTGGGAAAGAAAATCTTTTTCTCTTCTGTGGAAGCTACCAGAAGAGATACTCTCTTCTTTTAGATGGTGTGAAGTAAGACTGTGATCTCTAGAATTTATACAATTTTTCTACCATAAGAGAAATTATCCATAGGATAGAACAATTAGTCTCCACAGCATATTAAACAAAAAAGAAAAAACTGGACATTTATAATATTGTTTCAGCCACTGGATCAAATTTTCTCTGATTACTTCTGTTCTATGAGCTAACAGATTCACTTGATTGTTTGACCAGTTTCATACTTTTTCTGTCATAAAAGATGAAAGATTCCTACTGAAAATCATTTTGTAATATATACCAAGAATAACAAAAATGTGATTTTTTGAATGTGTTCTCTATTATTTGTATATTACTTGCCTATTTTTGTACAATAAATTGGTACAAAACTTTGTGGCTTCAAACAAAAATAGATATTTATTACCTTTTATAGTTTTTGTGGGTCAGAAATTCAAGTGCAACTTGGCTGTGTGGTTCTGGCTTAAGAGGTCTGATGAGGTTGCACTCAAGTAGTTGGTCAGGGCTGGAGTCCTCTGAAGCTAGATCAAGGTGGGAGGATCTACTTCTAAAATAGATGCCTTGCATTGCTGGCAATTTGGTGCTGTTTGATGGAAGGAGGGTAATATACTTCTTACATGGGTTAGGCCTATTAAATGTAGGAGGGTTCTGCACAAGCCCATGAAGACCAGAAGGCCAGGGTCATAGGAGACGATCTTCAAGGCTGCCTATCACCCTCAGCTGTTAGAAATGCTTCAGAGTAAATATATTCAAAAACTTTCATTGAAAACTTGGAAACAACTTCTATGCTACATGAAAAGAATAGTTAAATACAGTGAGATATAGCCAGTTGGCTCATTAAAATACACATGCCAGAAAGTAACACTTAACACTGCAGGCACAAGATTTTGACAATCAATCTACAAATTCAGGTATTCAGGAAACACTATTTTCATTAACTTTCCATAACACAATTTCTACTTTGCGCTCTCTATTTCTTCACTGGGAAGAAACTTAGTCAATTTGTGAGTCCTTCTGTCTTTTCCCTACATTTGTGTCTAAGTTCTAGAGGACTGAATGATGTCAGGGCAAAGGAGCTATTGGGCTCTTGATCTCTCTCCACAGCAGCATCTCCTGAGATATCTATTGCCTCAACAGATCCCAAGATGTCAAATCATAATTGGGTTACTGCTGAATTCCATTTATCCACATCCTAAAGACTGTTAGGTCTGGTGACTCTGCTACTCATGAACGGTCTTAGTCGAATGGGAATTGTTCTGTTATTCCCATCCTATACTCTGGCACAGGAAATTCTGTAGAGCTCAAGCCCTAAGTGCCCAGTGGCTGTCTCCCTGGACCTCCGTGAAAACATTTTCTGAAGTTTCTGTCTGCCAAAACAGGCCCTAACCATCTTTTGGTATGGCTCTTCTGTTCTTGGTGTGTCTAAACTTATTTGATAGTTGTGGTATCTCAAAGCCATTCTGGAGACTCACTCATGTTTTTGGGCACATGATCTCTGTTTCAAATTCTTTTTGCTGTCACATCCTTTCTCTGAGGCTTGAGAACATAACAACTTGCCTGACTGAAAGAGAGGAATGGTCAGAGATAGGAGGAAGGAAATATTAAGTAAAAAGCTAAATATTATTACAAAAATATTTTCTATTAGCTGTTACATACAGCTAAGTGAAAAATTTAAAAAGGAAGGTTGGATGGGGATTTGACAAGATACTAAAGACATATTAGAAGCATGAACAGACCTTATTTTCTAACATATTGTCACTGACTGCTTGACATTCTCCATAGCATGGCCTCTTCTATCTCCTCTAAGTTATTCTTTCCATGTAGCATATGGAGAAGGAAAACTCAGACCTTGAGGACCAGAGGACAAGGGTTTAGTGTCTTGGGTGCAAAACAAGAATTGCTTCTCTCAGTGAATGAATGTATAAAGAAGATGTGGTGTGTGTGTACATATATATATATACACACACACATAGAGATATATAAATAATGGAATACTACTCAGTCATAAAAAGATGATATTGTGCCATGTCTGACAACATGGGTACATCTTGAGGGTATTATGCTAAGTGAAATAAGTCAGAAATAGAAAGGCAATTTCTGTATGACTTCACTCATATGTGGAAGATAACCAAACAAACACATAGATATGGAGAACAGATAGGTGGTTAACAGAGGGGAAGAGAGAAAGGGGTAAAGGGGCACATAAATATGGTGAGCTAGCCTTCTGGTGGGGAAGAAAATGTAGTCTATACAGAAATCAAAATACAATGATGTAAAAATGAAGTTTATATAATGTTATCAACCAATGTGACCCCAATAAAATAAATTTTTTAAAAAACACCCCAAATAAAGAATTGCTTCTTGTACATTTGGTGAGAGATGATAGCAAAGTAGGGTGGAGGGAGATGCAAGAGTTCCTTTTTGGTGCATGTTTTGGGAAGACTGAATGTTATTTCTCTTTTAAAGTTCCTTATGCTCTTTGCCCAGTTCTTCCTCTTTTCCTCCTTGTCTCTACCATTCTTCATACAATTGTTGTCTCCTCTCATTTTCTCTCTTCTACTTATTTCTTCCTTTAAAATAAGAAGATGGAGCCATGGAAGAGAAGAAGAGATCAATTTCTGTTTCTTCTTCCCTACTCCAAACTTCTGGAAGGTCTTCCTGAATGTGACCCATGCTTGGGTCCCATCTAAAGGTAAAAAACCAAAACAAAACAAAAGTAAAAGAAAACAAAAAACTGGTCCAAAATAAGAAGGTAGAGAGCTGAGATTCCCTCTATTGCAGGGTCTGACTCAGCATTGTTGGAGATTCACCACTTCTTGGTGTCTTTCCCAGATAGAGGTTTCTGATGATTGTCCATATGCTTTGATGACATAATTTATTTTATAGAGAACAAGGTTGGAAGTGTTTTTTAAATTATCCCCATTATCCTTCCAGGGTGAATGGAGCTTTCCTTGACATAAAAATGTCTCAAAAGATGAGCATGCCGAAGGAAGAACTTGGAAAATAAACAAGGGACCAATTAAGAGAGTTGGTCTCCCCTCTATCACCCAGGACGGAGGTTATTTACAGCTTGCATGATTTTAATTGCTCCTTCATTGTTGGGATCTGTGCTCCAAAGTCCTCTCTTAGATGTGAAAGAAGCCTCATAAGCTTTCAAGGTCCTCTTCTCCCACAGCTAGATCATTTCTGAGGGAGGCTGAGTGAGCAAAACATTACTAATAAAAATCATGAACTCATCTCAGAATTCTGATAGAGTGGGATACTCTCAGAAGCTGGAAGCTGAAATATTTTTTGGCTATTTCTGAATACTTGGGTAAACCACAAAGAAGAAAGAGTTAGAACAGAGGAGAGTAAAGCTTTACAGAACTCTTAGGTGAGTCATTAGGGGCTCTGCTCTGAGGAATGTGAGGGCCTGGGACCCAGGAAAAATTTCATAGTTTTACAAATAGCTCAATATCATTGTCCTTGAAGTCTAAGTTTTATGAGTCCCTCTTCCATCGCAACTCATTTAGCCTGAAAAGCATTCTGTAGAGGGAGATCTAAATATGTAGGCTGTGTCAATATACTTTGGTACAAAATGGGGAGCTGGAAAACCTCTGACACCTTTGATTAATGTTTAAAAGGAGAAAACACAGACCCAAAGGAAAAGTTGTGGGTAATTTTTGAGGGGCCTATGCTACTTGGTTTGTTCCATATAAAAGTCACATTTGAGCAGTCTACAGAAGACTCCCAAATTGAGTGATTTCAATGCATCTTTGATGAACATTTTGGGTCTTGAGGAATTGGAGGACCACCCGTCAAGAAAAACTGTAATACTTGGTCTTCTGAGACTGACCCTGTCCATATTTCCTGATAAATAAAGCTCTGCATATTTTGTTTCCTGTCCTATAAATATGTTGAATTTTTCCAAAGTCAACTGTGTAAATATTAGGAAGGATTATTGATGAAATATCTTAAAGAAGAGAGGTATGTCAAAGAATATGTATGGGCCTTCCCTGGTCTCTGACTTCTTACCACATCCAGTTGGTGATCACCCACAAGAATTTATCTCCATCTTTCTCATGCCACACATCATCTCTTGTTTTACATTATGTCTCTATGGGTCCATTTATCACCTGTCTTCCTGGGCTGTAGGCTCCTTATTGGATGATTTACATCATACAAAACACAAAGATAGTGCTTTACAGTGTTTAGAAATAAGATTAATGCAGCAATGAACACATGTTGATGTGCAGTTCAGTGCAGATATTTAAGATGTGGCTTTGGATCTATATTGCCTGGGTTTGAATCCCAGTTCTGCCCTTTGTGAGTTGTGTGACCTTCAGCTATTTAGTACTCTGACCCACAGTCTCTTCATCTGAAAAATGGGACTAGTAAGAATACATACCTCATAAAGTTGTTGAAAATTAAAATATGATAAAACGTGAAAGTATTCAGAATAGCTCTTGGAACATAGTACACACTCAATAAATATTAGCTAACTAATACCACACCTTAATTTTCAGGCAAATGCAATCACTTTAGAAGCCAAAAAAAAAAAAAAAGCAAATCAAGTAGCTTGGGGTTTTAGAAAAACAAATGGCCAGTGATAAGCTAGAGTAACCAAAACTTCATAGAAGTATTCTTTGTAAAAGTGTTTCTGGTAATATGGTGGATCATATGTTCAAAGAAATTACTAACAGTAGATAAAATATGCTTTTTCATGCAGAAGCCAGTGAGAAAGCAAATAAATTTATCAACGTACTCAAATGACAAGAAAAACACAAACTTCAGAGGGCAGTAAGATGGGGCCATTATTTTCCCATGAGTATCTATTAATCTCTGGTATGCTCAGTCCTGGGTTTTAATAAGCCAATGTATGAAGGGTAGGAGAAAAAGACAATGTGTGAGATTCACTTAGAGACAACAACTCATTCCCCCACTGCCGCTGAAAACATGGACTCTCAAAGGGTAACATTCTCAGTTGTCAAACTAGGAAAAACCTACACTCAAAATGAGATAGTGATATGCACATCTCTCTCAGCTTTATCGTGAAAGAAAGACAAAAAGTAAAAAAGCCTTGGGGCTGACCCTGTGGCTGAGTGGTTAAGTTTGTGCGCTGCACTTCTGACGACCCGGAGTTTTGCAGGTTCAGATCACATGCGCGGACATGGCACTACTCGTCAGGCCATGCTGGGGCAGCATCCCACACAACACAACCAGAGGCACTCACAACTAGAATATAAAACTATATTCTGAGGGTCTTTGGGAGAAGAAAAAAAAAAAGAAGATTGGCAACAGCTGTTACCTCAGCTGCCACTCTTAAAAAAAAAGTAAAAAAGCCTTCCCTGATAATTCTTTTTGTAAAATTTATTTTTATTGAGATAAAATTCACATATCACAGTGTGTAAGTTTAAGAGAGTCAGCGTGTTGATTTGAAACTTTTACATATTGCAATATGCTTACCATGCTAGCATTAGCTAACACTTCTGTCATATCACATAGGTAGATTTCTTTTTTTGTGGTTGGAACAATTAAGATCCAGCCTGTACAGATTTTGAAATATAGTGATGTACATTTGCAATTTATATAATTTTATAAACCAATGTTACCTCAATAATGGAAATAGATCTATTCTTATGAATATTGAAGTTTATAACAGAGTATTGTAGTCTATAATCACTATGCTTGGCATTAGATCTGTAGGATTTATCTGGGAGTTGCAAGTTTGTACCGTTAAACAAAATATCTCCAATTCCTGCATCCCCAGTCTCTGATAAGCACCATTTTGTTTGCTGTTTTTATGAACTTGACTGTTTTAGAACCTGCATATAAGTGATATTTTACAGCCTTGTCTTACTCTATCTGACTTATCTCACTTAATGTAATGCCCTCAAGATCCATCCATGTTGCTGCAAATGGCAGGATTTTCTTCTTTCTCGTGACTCACTGATATTCCACCGTGTGTGTATGTGTGTATAACATCGTCTTTATCCATTCATTCATTGACAGATATTTTGGCTGTTTCCATATCTTGGCCATTGTGAATAATGTTGCAAGAAACATAGGAGTGCAATATCTTTTTGATATCCTTTTTTCATTTCATTTGGACAAATAGCCAGAAGTGGAATTGCTGGACAATATTGTTATTCTATTGTTATTTTTTTGAGGAAACTTCTTACATTTTTCCATAGTGGCTGAAGTAATTTGTAATCCCATGATAGTGAATGAGGGATCCTTTATCTCCATATCCTTGCCAAACTTGTTCTCTCTTGTCTTCTTGATGATAGCCATTCTAACAGGTGTGAGAAGATATCTCATTGTGATTTTGATTTGCATTCCCCTAATGATTAGTGATATTGAGTATATTTTTGTGTTCCTTTTGGACATTGAATGTCTTCTTTGGAAAAATGTCTAGTTAGTTCTACTGCCCATTTCTTTACATCAAATTTTTGATATTTGTTACTGAGTTGTGTGAGTTCTTTAAATACATGGGATTATAAACCCTTATCCTATGTATGGATGGCAAATATTTTCTCCCATTCTGTAGGTTGCCTTTAATTTTTTTTGATTATTTCTTTTGCTGTGTAGAAGCATTTTAGCTTGATGTAGTCCCGCTTGTTGATTTTTGCTGATGTTACTTGTGCTTTTGATGTCATATCCAAAAACTCATTGCCAAGGTCAATGTCAACAAGTTTTTCCTCTAGGTTTCATTCTAAGAGTTTTATGGTTTTATGTCTATGTTTAAATCTTTAATTCACTTCGAGTTAAGTTTCATGAGTAGTTTAAGTAAGGGGTCTGGAGTTTTCTCTGCCTTTGTATGGGTACACATGCTCCACTCTGCTTGCTCCCTCTTGTGGCTGAATTCTTTTATTTTTTTCAGATAAATAGTGATTTTTTTAATACACTTTTCAACATGGCTTTTTTAAAGAAAGTACTGTCTACTTTTTAAATTAAGTATCTAAAATTTTTCATATCTATTTTTTTAATTGCAGTAACATTGGATTATAACATTATATAGCTTTCAGATGTACATCATAATATATTTCAAATTCTGCGTAGATTACATCATGTTCGCCACCCAAAAGCTAATTATAGTCCATCCCCTCACATGTGAGCCTCATCACCCCTTTTGCCCTCCCCCCTTTTCCTCTCTGGTAACCACCACTCCTGTCTCCACTTCTATGTGTTTGTTTGTCGTTGTTCTTATCTTCTACTTATGAGTGAGATCATATGTTATTTGACTTTCTCCCTCTGACTAATTTCACTCAGCATAATCCCCTCAAGTCCCATCCATGTTGTCACAAATGGCCGTATTTCATCATTTCTTATGGCTGAGTAGTATTCCATTGTGTATAAATACCACATCTTCGTTATCCATTTGTCCCTTGATGGGCACATAAGTTGCTTCCAAGTCTTGGCTATTGTGAGTAATGCTGCAGTGAACATAGGGGTGAAGGTATCTTTATGCCTTTGTGTTTTCAAGTTCTTCGGATAAATACCCAGCAGTGGGACAGCTAGATCATATGGTAGATCTATTCTTAATTTTCTGAGGAAACTCCATACTGCTCTCCATAGTGGTTGCACAAGTTTGTGCTCCCACCAGCAGCGTACTAGGGTTCCCTTCTCTCCACGCCCTCTCCAACATTTGTTGTTTCCTGTCTTGTTAGTTATAGCCATTCTGACTGGAGTGAGGTGACACCTCATTGTAGTTTTGATTTGCATTTCCCTGATAGCTAACGATGTTGAGCATCTTTTCATATGCCTGTTGGCCATCCGTATATCTTCTTTTGAGAAATCTCTGTTCAGATCTTTTGCCTGTTTTTTAATTGGGCTGTTGGTCTTTTTGCAGTTGAGCTGTATGAGTTCTTTGTATACTTTGGATATTAACCCCTTATCAGATATATGGTTTGCAAATATCTTCTCCCAGTTGTTAGGTTGTCTTTTCATTTTGTTGATGGTTTCCTTTGCTGTGCCTTCTTAAGCTATTGTGTCTCCTCTGGTTTATGTCACTCACCATGCTGGCTCCTGGAACCCTTTGTTTCCATTTTACAGAAGGTGGCACTAGAGCTCACATTTGTGTTTCTGCCTTGTCCACAGACCAGGTCTGTTTTTCTGAGACTCAGTTTACCAGATTTGCTCTTATTGCTACACTCAGGAATGTGCATAAGGAGCCAGTTGCAGAGGGGTAAGAGGTGTTTGTTTAGCACTGGGAGGTTGAGGGCTCTGGTGGACCTGGTGGGGAGATTCTCTGGTGAGCTACTCCTCAATGCTCATGGATGGACTTCCTCCTGAAATCCTGAGCCTGTGTGCCCCTTTAATATTCTCAACTGCCTCTTTCCTGATCTCCCTTCTTTTTCTAGTCATGGTCTACTCACCACAGTAATCTCTGTACTTCTAGAGAGAAATGGATTTTCTAGCTGCCTCCAGCACCCCTGGGGTAGGTGGGTACTAACTCACTGATCTTTTTCCTCACCAGAAGAGTTTGCCACTGCTGAATGCTTCAACTTCTGCAGTGTACCTTGAAGTGGTTGGTGCTAGGAAAGCTCCTTTCACTGTCTCCACTGTGACCAATCTCACACCTATTTTTCTACTCCAGCAGTACACTGGAATACCTTCTCAGGAAGACTGGACTTCCACAAAGTCTCTCTCCTTCATGGGTGTCTGCTCAAGTCAGCCCTCTGCATGCTTTACAGGACTCTGACCAAGACGGGTTGGGGCTATTTTTCTGTCTCCTGCTGGCTCTGTAGCCCATGCTAGGGTGTGTCTGCCTATTATTGGATGCACCGGTGGGGTGAGATTCCTTCCACATCCCTTGGCATATCATGCTAGATACCACAAAAGCTCTTTTGTTCATGGATGGATGTTCAATTCACTGTTACAAAAGGGGGACAAAAAGGAGGACTGTCTTTCATCACAATGGCACTGATGTAATTCATTCCTCTGGTAGTTTTTATTTTTATATATCTGCATCTGTAAATATGCAGCCTAAATATTTTCACTATTTTGACACTTAAAAAAAATCAAAATTTTTGTTTAAAGGGATTGTGGGCTGGTTCCGCCCCCAAGGCATCTCACAATATAATATAAATCATTACTGAAGAAACAAATTTTAAACTCAAGTGTCAGTGGTTCCCATAGATAACTTTTAAAGAAACATGAACTTAAGATAAAAATAATCACTAAACACACAAACAGGGCACCTCGAGTAAGAGTAAGCAATAACATTAAATTAGAGAGTCAGACTTGCAAAACTATGCATTTACATCATTAAATAATAATAATTTCAACAAGCATGTTGAATATGTTTAAGTAAAAGATACTATAGAAATTATGAAAAACATTGAGACTATCAAAACTGAATATTTGGGAAAAGAACAAAAAGAATATTAGAGACAAAACAAAATATTATTTGAAATTTGAAATTCAATGTGTGAGTTAAACACCCAATTAGCACAACTTCTGATTTACTGCAAGAAGGATCTGAAAAATTAAACAAAACAAAGTAGATAAACACAAATAATGCATGTTTCAGTGATGTAGAGGGTAGAGCTAGAAGATTCAACATACATCTAACTGGAATTCCATGGGCATATAATAGACATATAGAGGCAATTTTTAGAGTACTCTCTGTGTTTAGCAGACATCACAGCATGCTTAAGGTTACCATACCAAACAAATAGACGTTAAAGAAACCTGGGGATATTTCCATGAGTAGAATTCAGTATATATTGTAGCTACTCAATAAATCTTTTCGTTGCCATGATTGTTTATTATAATGATGATGGCAGTGATGATAAAGAATGGAATTTCCTGCTCTGTTCTCACCAAATTCTCCCTCCATTCAGTCTCATTGTAGACAGAACCACATCAAAGTGTGGGATGATAAATACGTAGTCTGTCTGTGACTAGTTCTCCTTCCATGTTGATGGCAAACAGCTTAATATTCTTTTCTAATTCATCTCTTCATTCCTTCAGAGTTATTCTCAAAAGAGTGCACTATGAAGCAATGACTGATCTGATTTTGGGAATTTCTGGGAATTTCTACATTCCTTCTCAGGCTATATCCTTACGCTTCTATGGGGATTTTCTCTTTCATATATTTTTGAAACTAGGAGGCTGGGAAATGGCTGGGGAGAAGGAAGATATTCTCCATGGCTAATGGTGACAAATCTTTTGTAGTTCATAGACAGGGATTATTCCATTAATGTCACAGCCTTTCTCCAGGGAAATTTCTAAGACTTTTAGTTTTACCCATACACAATTCCCAGGTTAATTTTCACACTTATTTTCTACTTTCATGGCTTCCAAGGATATTTTTTTTAGTTTGAGTTCATCTGAATGAAAAAGTGTTTGTGTTGGGAGATGTTGTAACAACCATTTGAAGAGATGACAGCTATTGCATCTAGAAGAGGAGACACAATGCCTGATGCAAAAATATTGCTTTGGTTATTTACCCTTTGTCTTGAAGATTTAGTGATTGTCTTCCTTGGACTGGCCCCAATGAGAAAAAGAGAGAGAACTTCCAGAAATGCAGCCTCAGTTTCATAATCCCCATGTCCATTGCCTAAGCGTCTTAACACTTACATGAGTTCAAGTCACTCTATTTTGTAGGATAAATCTTGAATCTAGGAACCATGAATAGAATTGCGGGTGATTAAGAATCCAATAAGCCATTCGTGAAGGTGGAAAGCGGTTGCATTTTGCTGGGAAGAGGTCCCAAAGTTTACAAGAGATTTCAAAAGTATCACTGACCCAAAGAATATCATGGATCATGGCCTTAGATAATTTAACTCTTAAGTATCTCTGATACTTATAGGTGACAACAATGGCCACCACTAATGTCTCAGTATCTGGAGAGATTTCTCCTCTCACTGAGATGCCTCCAGAGCCCACCAGGTGAGTCTCTTTTCACCAAAGGTCTGTCACCCTTCTCTCTGGTGATTTTAGGTTGCTGAGAAGAGTGAGTTTGTGCATGGGCCCTTTAAGACCTGGGTCTTTTCAGCTTTCATCCAATAGCTTTTCTGGGGGTATTCCCTGCGGCAGTTAATATCTGGCAAAGCCAGATAGTAAGACCCTCATCTCAGTTGTGCTGAGTCTGAAGGATGCTTATAGCAGTATCAGGCCCCTGCTCCAGACATCACTCTTCCAGGGAGGGCTGCCTACCTTAGGGTGGCTTCTGCCTGGCTGGATGAGAAACTCTGCTGCTTCTGAAGGTGGCTTTTTTCCTCTCCAGCAGGAATTTCTGCCCCTTCTGCCTTAGTCAGGACTGTCCCTTGTTGTGAGGGTTCTTTTTATCCAGTTTTCAGTTTTCTATCCAGGGTAATTTTTCCAAAAATGATTGTAACCTGGTTCTGTCCATGGGAGGAGATGAGTTCAGAGTCTGCCTATGCCGCCATCTTGATGACATCTGCCCCTGATTCAGTCTTAATAGGACGTGTATTTTGAGTAAATCATTCATTTCTCCTAGATTATTCAATTTGTTGGCATATTATCCCTCATAGTAGTCTCTTATGATCTTATATATTTCTGTACTATCACTTGTGATGTCTCCTCTTTCATTTCTGGTTTCATTTAGTTGAGTCTTCTAACTTTTATTCTTAGTCTAGCTGAAGGTTTGTCAGTTTTGTTTATCTTTTCAAAAAACCCAGCTCTTTGTCGATTTTTTTCTATTGTTTTTCTGCTCTCCATTTCATTTATTTCTGCTCTGATCTTTGTTATTTCCTTCCTTCTACTCATTTTGAGCTTAATTTGTTCTTTTCTCCTTTGATTTCTGATTTGACTCATTTGTTGTTCAGGAGTGTGTTGTTTAGTTTCCACATATTTTTGGGTTTTCCAGCTTTCCTCTTGTGGATTTCTAGTTTCACCTATTTTGTCAAAACAGGTACTTTGTATTATTTTGATCTTAAATTTTGTAAGAATCTTCTGTGTCCTGTTGTATAATCTATCCTGGAAATTTTTGTTTACTCTTGAGGAGAATGTGTATTCTACTGCTATTGAAGGCAGTGTTCCATAAATGTCTGTTAGGTCCATTTGGTCTAATGTATGTTTCAAGTCCAACATTTCCTTGTTAATTTTCTGTCTGGATGATATATCCATTGCTGAAAGTGGACTATTAAAGTCCTTACGGTTATTGTATTGTTACCTATTTCTCCCTTCAGATCTGTGAGTATTTGCTTAATATATTTATGTGCTCTGATTTTTGGTGTTTTTATATTTACACTTATTATATCTTCTTATGAATTGACCCCATTATCATTATATAATGAACTTCTTTGTCTCCTATTTCCATATTTTGCTTAATGTCTATTTTGTCTGATATAAAATGTCTGCTTTGTTCTTGTTTCTACTTGCATGGAATATCTTTTCCATTCCTTTACTTTGAACTTATGTTCACTCTTGTAGGTGGCATATAGTTGGGTCTTGTTTTTCTATGCATCCCCAGTCCTCTGCCTTTTGTTGCTGAATTCAATCCATTTACATTTACAGTGATTACTCATTCACGAGAACTTTCTAATGCCATCTTATTCACTGCTTTCTGGTTGTCTTTTAATTCCCTTCTTTCTTTTTTCATCTGTTTCTGCCTACATTTGTACAATGGTGATTTTTTGAGGTGGTATGCTCTGTTTCCTCTTTCTTCCACTTTTTGAATCTACTCTCAATTTTTGCTTTGTGGTTACCATGAGGTTTGCATAAACATCTCATAGAGAAACAGTCCATTTTATGCTGATACCAGCTTAACTTCAATTGTCTACAAAAGCTGTCCCCTTTTGGGGCCAGCACCCTGGTATAGTGGTTAAGTTCATCATGCTCTGCCTCAGTGCCCTGAATGTCGGGCAGAATGTAGGAATATTGGCATAGATATTACCTTAGGGCTAATCTTCCTCAAACAACAAAAGAGGAAGATTGGCAACAGATGTTAGCTCAGGGTGAATCATCCTCATAAAAAAAACTGTACTGTTTTACTCTCATCTTTTATATTTTTATGTAATTTTTTACCTTTATATTGTATATTGTATATTCTTGAACAAATTATAGTAGCTATAATTATTTTTAATACTCTTCACTTTTCACTTTTATACTATAGTGAAGTGATTAACACACCATGCTATTACAGAATTAGGGGTTGTTATATGTAACTGTATATTTACCTTTATCACTCTTTTCTATACTTTCGTATGTTTTCATGTCCCTGATTAGTGTCTTTTTCTTTCAGCTTAAATAACTCCTTTTAGTATTTCCTGCCAGGCAGGTCTTGTGGTGATGAACAACCTCAGCTTTTGTGTTTCTAGGAAAGTCTTTATTTCTCTTTCATATTTGAAGTACAACTTTGTGAGAGAGAGTATTCTTGGCTGGCCATTTTATCCTTCAACAATGAACATGTCATTCACTCTCTCCTGGCTTGTAGAATGTCTGCTGAGAAAATTGCTGAAAGCTTAAAGGGGATTCATTTGTAGGATATAATCTTTTGACCTTGATTATTTCTAGTATTCTCATTTTCTTTGTTTTTGACATTTTTAATATAAAGTGTATGGAGAAGGTGCTTTGGCATGATATAATAGGATGATCTGTTAGCTTTATGAAGTTGGATGTTTAAATATCTCCTCAGGTTTTGGAAGTTCTCAGGATTATTCATTAAATACATTTTGCAGGGCTGGACCAGTAGCGCAGCAGTTAAGTGCCCACATTCCACTTCGGCAGCCCGGGGTTGGCCAGTTTGGATCCCCGGTGCGGACATGGCACCACTTGGCAAGCCACGCTGTGGTAGGCGTCCCACATATAAAGTAGAGGAAGATGGGTGTGGATGTTAGCTCAGGGCCAGGCTTCCTCAGCAAAAAGAGGAGGATTGACAGCAGTTAGCTCAGGGCTAATCTTCCTCAAAACAAATACATTTTGTTCCCCCTTCTCCATCTATTTTCCTTCTGAGCTTCAATTAACCCATAGATAATGTAGGTTATCTTTGTTCTTTTTCATTCTTTTTTCTTTGGTTGGCTCTCACTGGGTTATTTCAAACTTCCTGTCCTCTAGCTCACTCATCTGTCTTCCATTGGCTCTACTCTACTGAGGATGCTCTCTATTGCATTGTTCATTTCATTCATTGAATTCTTTAGCTCTGGAATTTCTATTTGGTTCTTTTCTATAATTTCTATCTCTTTGGTAAATATCTCGTTGTGTTCTTTTTTCCCTGATCTCATTGAATTTTTTTTCTGACTTTTCTTGTAGTTCATTAAGTGTTTTTGAAATGGCTGTTTTAAACTCTTTATCGGCTAGATCACATAATTCTTTGCCTTTCAACTTGGTTCTTGGAGAATTCTTGTTATTTTTAGGTGAGGAATGTTTTCTTAATATTTGATGTTTCTTACAGGTTTGTATTGCTGCTTCAGCATTTGAAGAGACAGACATCTCCTTAAACCTTTACTAGTTCCCTTTAGATGGAGTATACTATTGTTAGTAGGGTTATAGCTGGGAATGTCTCTGCCTTTATGTGGGTACACATACTCAACTCTTCTTGCTCTCTCTTCTGGCAGTATTCGTAAGCTATTGCATTTTCTCTGGTTCTTACCAGAAACCAGATCTGCTAGCTAAAATGTCTTTTCCTTTTTCCAGAATGCGGCACTACAGCTCATGTTTGTGATTTCTCCCTTGCCCACAGATCCTGGTCTGTTTTGCTCAGAGCACTCAGTTTACCAGATTTACTCTCACTGTGCCCTCAGACAAGTACCAAGGATCCAGCTTCAGAGTGTGGAGAGGTGTGGTTTTAGTACTCCTAGAGGCATACGAGTAAACTTTCTGCTGAAATCCTGAGTGCAGACAGCAGGAACTATGACCCTTCAATACCCCTTGCTGTTCAGCATGTATTACCTGGCTGAGTAGTCTAGATATGATTTTGGGAATTGCACCCTTCTACCTACTTCTCTGGCTATAGCTTTATGCTTCTAAAGGGATTTTCCATTTTTATTCTTTCTTTTGGACCTAGGAGGCTAGAAATGGTTGAGGAAAAGGAAGACACTCTGGAGGGCTAATGCTGACAAATATTTGTAGTTCATAGACACAGTTTATTTCAGTAATGTCACAGCCTTTCTCTGGGAAATCTCCAAGACTTCACTTTTATTCATATAGACAACTCCTAGACTACATTTGGCATTTAGTTTCTACCTTTCATAGCATTTCATGATTTACTTTCTTATTTGAGTTCATCTGAACAAAATGTTTTTGTGTTGGGAGATGATCTAATGACCACCTGAAGAGGTGACAGCTTTAGTATCTTACAGATGTCATACAGTGCCAGATGCAAAATATTATTTTGGTTATTTATGATTTGTCCTGAATACTTAGTGTTTTCCTTCCCTAGACTAGCTCCAGTGATAAAAAGAGAAAGAACTTCCAGAAATCTTGCCTCAGCTTTCTAATCTCCATGTGCATTGCCTAAACATCCTAACCCTTACTTGATTTCAAGTCACTCCACTTTATAGGAGAATTCTTTAGCCTAGGAACTATGAATAGAATTGACAGTGATTGAGAATCCGATAAAACCATATAGAAAGGCGGTAAGTGGTTCCAGTTTCCTTGGTAGAAGGTCCAGAGTTTCCAAAAGATTTCTAAAGTATCATTGACACAAATAAGATCAAGGATCATTGTCCTAGAAAATTTAACTCGTAAGAATATCTGATTTGAGGAAATAAGAATCTGCACCTGGGGCCAGCCTGGTGGCGCAGTGGTTAAGTTCACACGTTCTGCTCCTCGGTGGCCCGGCGTTCGCCAGCTCAATCCCGGGTGTGGACATGGCACCACTTGGCAAAAGCCATGCTGTGGTAGGCGTCCCATGTATAGAGGAAGATGGGCATGGGTGTTAGCTAAGGGCCAGTTTTCTTCAGCAAAAAGAGGAGGATTGGCGGTAGTTAGCTCAGGGCTAATCTTCCTCAAAAAAAAAAGAATCTTCCCTTTTAACGAAGAGAGCATAATGGTTATTACAACCCTGTCTTTTCTAACTTCTCAGGAGCCTTCCTAGTGTCATTAACTTGGGTAAGTCATATCCATTTCCAAGCTGCTCTGGGTGTGTAACTCTTCCCATGATCCCATTACATTGCTCCTATATTTATCCAGGGTTTATGAAAGTAGAAAGAGAGTTACAGAATTGTCCACCTTCCCTCATTAGAGATTAATGGAATATTAGTTCCCAAGGAGATTTCAAAGAGTACCTACTTCACCAATCTCATCTTGCATATGAGGTCCAGCATGATTTGGGGACTTCCTCAAGCACTGAATTTATATCAGAGCCAAACCTTAGAAGAATCATTCTTTTTCACCATATTGAGAAATGGCACTATTTTCCTAATGTAGTCTATTTCCAATTCTCATATATGTGTAAACTCTGGAATGGGAAAACAGGAAATTAAGATATTTTAGGGGATAATGTACTAATGATGCCTATTGCTCATTCTGTTTCCAAAGAGAATGGCAATATTAATCATAGAGGATTTTTTCAGTTAAGGTTGCTGATTGTACATGAGAAACATTGATTACCCTCTTTCCAGTCTTCTTGGGGATCTACCTTGTGACCCTCCTCTGGAACCTGGGTCTCATCATCCTAATCAGGATGGACTCCCACCTGCGCACATCTATATACTTTATTCTCGGTTTCCTGTCATTTATAGATATCTGCTATTCTTCTTCCACCAAACCAAGGATGCTTTGAGACGTCTTAAAGGGTGAAAAAATGATTTCCTTCATTGTTTGTGCCACCCAGTATTTTACTGGGTGCTGGATATGTCTCACTGAGTCCTTCTCCTTAACCATGATGAGCTATGACAGATATGTTGCTATAAGTAGGCCTCTGCAGTACTCAGCCATCATCGCTCCTTACTTCTGTCAGAAGATGGTTGCTGGGGCCTATGGGAGTGGTTTCCTTGATAGTTTACTTCAAACAGTCACTTGCTTTCTTCTCTAATACTGTGGGTCCACTATCATTCTAGATTTCTTCTGTGACACAGCCCAGATTATTACCTTGTCTTGTTCCAATTCCTTCCTCGGCCACTTGATTCTTTTTCTGATATGTGTTTTTGTTAGGTTTTTATTTCCTAGTTATCATCTTATTGTAGGTTTTTATAGTAGCTTCCATCCTGAAAATATCTTCTGTCAAAGGTAATGCCATGACCTTCAATACCCATGCCTCCCACCTGGCAGTTATGAGACTATTCTAAGACACAAGCCTCTCTGTATATCTACTTCCAAACTCTGGCCACTACAACAAGAAGGACAAGGTGCTGTCAGTGTTCTGTGTTATCTTTATCCCCATGTTAAATCTTCTTATCAATAATCTGAGGAACAAGGAGGACAAAGAGGCCCTCAGAGAGTGTTAAAGTGGCTAACATATTTACCTGACTAGGAATAATATTTGTGCAGCTGTTATTTCCTCTTAAGGAAGACAAGGTAAGAAGATGCAAGTGGCCTTTTGTAGGTCATAAGATAGCTAGGTAGAGAGCAGGGGTTAAAACCTGCATCCTTGATTCCTGGTGTCGTAATGTTTAGCTGCCACAACCAAGTTATCTGTCTAAAACAGTGTCATCACCATTGAATTTAGTTTAAAAACCCTGTGTCTTTGATTACACTCAGGTAGATAAAACTCTACGTTTTGAGAACAGAGGTTCTGATGGATGTTATACGTAGGGAAATGACAAGAATCTTGGAAGCCACACAGATGATTCTTTCTTCACTTATTCTATTTTTTAAAGTTTATTTTTAATTGATATGCATTTATTTATATTTCAGCAAGGATAGAATAAAATAGTCATTAAAATTTTACATGTGAAAATTGAAAATAATTTTTTGAAATTATTTTATTGCTAGTATTTCCAGCAGTGGGGGCAACATCAAAGGTGTGAATATCCCAGGCAGAAGTGGGATGCCCTGAATAGAGGTTTCAGAGGACACCACCAGCACACACACCAGCACTGGCAATGAGAGCCTGCGGCCCTAGCCACATAGGAAATCAGACCATAGCTGCCTCACAGGGAGGCATGTGATGATTGATTCAGATCAGGGATTTAAGAAGATGTATGTATGTATTTATCTAAAGTGAAAGTGCTTTGTAAACAGGGAAGTGCCCACATATCTAATTTGTTGTTATCAAGCTATATTACCAGTCAGCTTTGTCATCTTTGACAATTATTTTAGCCCCACTGGCTTCAAGTTCCTCGTCTTAAAAATAATCTCTAGCTCCTTTCCAGCTCAAATGACTCCAAGTTTATAAAAGGAAAAGATATAATCATGAGATTATAATGGGACCATGGGGAAGTGGGAAATTGAATAAGAAAGGACATGGTAAAGTCGGGTGTGAAATTAGCAGGGAAAATACTCCATGACAACAATGACTACAGAACCTGGAGAATTTTCTTCCTCTAATTGTCCTTTATCCTTCCACCTCTGCCTTAACAACACATTTAAGAGGATCCTCAGTTGTGGGTATCTGTCTGGGTGTGAGTGGACAGACAACTTCATGGCCAAAAGCATCCTTCTTGGAGTGTAAAAGGAAGACTTGGAAAAATCCTCTGAAAAAGAATTAAGAAATTTCAATCTTTGGCAAGAAGTATTTATCCCTGAAGGGTCTGAGCAAAGGATAGGGCAAGATTTATAGAAAACAGTGGTCTGTGCTTTCTCAATATCCATGTGATTCTTCCAATAGGCCCTAAGTGGAGCAAAGTTTATGGTCTTCAGTATTTACCACTCTTTAACTCTTCCCTCTTTCTCACTTCCATTCCCTCCACTTAGGGCTCTTCCTCAGATTCTCTTTATCCTCACTCAAATTCTCTGACCTTCAGTGAAAAGAATAATCTCTAATCTAAAATGTCAGTAATTACTGTGGGATGAAGGGCAGACGTTGAGTTCTAGTTCTGCAATTTCTTAAAGATGTGTTTTTGAACTCTGTTAAATTCTGTTTTCACCTGTAAAATTGCAGAGTACAAAAAGAACATATAAATTCAGTTAGCTAGGCTTCCACAAAGTCTCTCTCATTCATGGTTGTCTGCCAAAGTCAGCACTCTTCAGGCTTTACTTGACTGTGGCCAAGATAGGTTAGGAATATCTCTCTGGATCCTGCTGGCTCTGTAGCCTATACTGAGGTCTGTCTGCCTATTACTGTATGCATAGGTTGGCAAGATTCCTCCTGTGTCCCTTGGTGTATGATGCTGGATACCATAATTCACAAAGGTACTTTTGTTTGTGGATGGATACCCAATTCACTGTTACAATTCGTTGTTACAAAAACAGGGAATGTCTTTCTCTGCTAAAATGCTGGTGCCACTCCTTTTATTTGATCATTTTAATCTCATCTATCTACTTACGGAAATATGCTGTCTAGATATTATAATGATTGTTACCCCCAAAATAACAAGTCAAAATACTTCAAAGTATTTGACAGAAGTAACATAAATCATATCTAAAGGAATACATTTTAAATCCAAGCATCAATGATTCCCACAGATAAATTTCAAAGAAAAGTGAACCTAAGATATAAAAATCACTAAACATACAAATAAGCAGGGCACCTGAGGTAGAGTCAGCAATGACATCCAACTATAGAATGAGGCATGCAAAACTATGTATTTCTATTATTAGAAAATAATTTAAATAAGTACATTTCAAACGTTTAAATAAAAGATATTATGGAAAGTATGATGAAAGAATAAGAAGCTATCAAAGCTGACGATTTGGGGGCCGGCCTCATGTCCAAGTGGCTAAGTTCATGTGCTGTGCTTCGGTGGCCTGTGGTTTCACTGGTTTGGATCCTGGACGCAGACATGGCACTGCTCATCAGGCCATGCTGAGGCAGCATCCCACCTGGCACAACCAGAGGTACTCACAACTGGAATATTCAGCTATGTACTGGGGGGCTTTGGGGAGAAGAAGAAGAAAAAAAATAAAAAAAATAAGATTGGCAACAGATGTTACCTCAGGCGCCAATCTTTAAAAAAAAAAAAAAGCTGACCATTTGGGCAACGAAGAAAATGGTACCTCTAGAGAGAAAACAAAATATTATGGTTGAATTTTGAAGTTGAATGGATCACTTAAACAGGCAATTTGCACAACTTATGATAGAATGAATTTACTGGAAGAGAGATCTGTAAAAATTAAACAAAATACAGCAGAGAAATATAAATAATAGATGTTTCAGTAATGTGGAAAGTAGAGGAAGAAGTTTCGGCACACATCTAATTGAGTTTCCTGAAGGATATAATACAAATATAGAGGCAGTTTTCTGAGTATTATCTGTGTTTAGGAGACAGCATGTGAGGCTTAAGGTTACCATATTGAATGAATGGACATTAGAGGAAGCTGTGAATGTGTCCATGAGTAGAAGTAGAAGAACAGTATGTATTGTAGCTACCCTAATAACCTTTTTGTTATGACTGTTGGTTAAGATGGTGATGGTGATGATGAAGAAGAATGCAATTTTCTGCTGTATTCTCATGAAATTCTCCCTCCACTCATTATCCCTGTGGAAAGAACCACAACTATGTATGGGTTGGTAATTACATATTCTGCTATCATTTCTCCTTCCATGCTGAAGGAAAACATCTTGATTTTCTTTTCTATATAATCTCTTCTTTCCTTCAAATTTTTTTCTCAAAACAGTGCACCATGAAGCAATGATTGATGTGATTTTGAGAAATAAACCCTTCTATGTTACCCCTCAGGAAATAACTTTATGCTTCTATGGGCATTTTCTCTTTCATTAATTTTTGGAACTAGGAGGCTGGGAAATAATTGTGGAGAAGGAAGATATTCCCAGATGTCTAATGCTGACAAATATTTATAGTTCATAGACATAGCTTATTCTGTTAATGTCACAGCCTTTCTCCCGGGAAACCTCGAAGACTTCTAATTTCACCCATGTACACAACTTCCAGGAAATATTTAACATCTATTTTTGACCTTTCACAGCCTCCCATGGGTTTATCTCTATATTGAATTCATCTGAATTAAAATGTGCTGTGTTGCTAGATGTTCTAATAATTATCTGGAGAGACAACAGCTGTTGCGTCTTAAAGAGGGCACATAGTGCCTGATGCAAAAATATTCTTTTGGTTATTTAGCATTTGGCATGAAGTCTTAGTCCTTGCCTTCTCTGGACTGGCTCCAAAGAAGAAAAAGAGAAAGACTTTCAGAAATTTTGCCTCATTTTCCTAATGTCCGTATTCATTGCCTAAGCATCCTAACTCCTTTATGAGATCAAGCCACTCTACTTTGTAGGAGAAGTCTTCAACCTGGGAACCACGAATAGACTTGTGTTTGATTGAGAATCCAGTAAAACCATATGCGAAGGTGGTAAGTCATTGCAGTTTGCTGGGTAGGGGTTCCAGAATTTCCATCATTTTTGAAATTATCACTTGCCAAAATAAGATCAAGAATCACTGTCACAAGCAGTTTAACTCATAAATATCTCTGAGTTGAGGAAAGAAAAATCTGTACCTGTATGGATGGGGGCATATTGTCTCCTACAACCTGGTCTTATCTAACTTCTCAGGGGCCTTCCTAGAGTCATCAATTTAAGTCACATGGATTTCCAAGCTACTTCTTGGTGTGTGACTCTTACCACCAACTCATTACATTATTCTCAAATCTGTCCTGACTTTATGAAGGTAGAAAGGAAGTTACAGAATTGTCCAACTTCCCTGGTTACAGATTAATTGAATACTAGTTCCCAAGGGGATTATAAAAGAACTTGCTTCACCATCCTCATTTAACTATAAGGTTCAGCATGGACTTATTCAAGCACCGAATTAATTTCAGAGCTGTGCTGTATCAGAATCATTCTGTTTCACTCTATAGAGAGATGACAGCATTTTCCTAATTTAGTCAATTTCAAATTCTCATATATTTGTAAAATTGGAATGGGAAAACATGAAATTAAGACTTTAGGAGACGAGGTACTAATGATGTCCATTTACTCTCTTTTTTCCCCAAAGAGAATGGTAGTATTTATGCAAGAACATTTTTCAGTTAAGGTTGGTGATTCTAGGTAGAAGACACAGATTAAATCAACTTTGACGACTTAAGATGTATATTTAGTCAGATGCATGACTGCGAAGAAATGAAGAGTATAGATTTTTGTTTTTTGAGAATGAATCCATTTCCTTAGCAAATGTCACCAAGTAGGAAGACGGAAGGAAAGAGAAATCACACCTCTGTGGCTGCTTGTTCTCCTGGGACTCTCAGATGAAAAAGGCCTGCAGCTTACCCTCTTTCCAGTCTTCTTGGGGATCTACCTTGTGACCCTCCTCTGGAACCTGGGTCTCATCATCCTAATCAGGATGGACTCCCACCTGCGCACATCTATGTACTTTATTCTCGGTTTCCTGTCATTTATAGATATCTGCTATTCTTCTTCCACCAAACCAAGGATGCTTTGAGACGTCTTAAAGGGTGAAAAAATGATTTCCTTCATTGTTTGTGCCACCCAGTATTTTACTGGGTGCTGGATATGTCTCACTGAGTCCTTCTCCTTAACCATGATGACCTATGACAGATATGTTGCTATCAGTAGGCCTCTGCAGTACTCAGCTATCATAGATTCTGGCCTTTGTCAGAAGATGGTTCCTGGGGCCTATGGCAGTGCTTTCCCTAGTAGCTTAGTTCAAACAGTCCCTAGCTTTCATATCTACTACTGTGGACTCAATAAAATTCCACATTTCTTCTGTGATAGAGCTCAAATTATTTCCTTGCCTCACTCCAATCCTTTCATCATCCAAAAGACTGATATTCTGCTAGTTGTTTTACTGCCCTTGGTTCTTTTCTCTTTATCCTCTTAATCCATGGTTTCCACCCATTGCAGCTTCCATCCTGAAAATATCCTCCATAAAATCTATTGCCAAGGCCTTCAATACCTTTGCCTCCCATCTGGCAGGTGTAACAGTCTCCTACGGCACAGGCTTCTCTGTGTACCTGCATCCTAGCCCTAGACACTCTGAAAAGCAGGACAAGGTACTGTGAGTATTCTATCCTACCCTTATCCCCATGTCAAATCCTCTTATCTATAGTCTGAGTAGCAAGGAGATCAAAGCGGCTGTCAAGAGGATGGCAAAGAGGACAAAAAATTTACTTCACTAGGAACAATATTTGTGCAGGTATTATTTCCCCTATAATGAAGACAGGGTTTAGAATATTTAAGTGACCTTTTGTATGTCACAAGAATATCTATGTAAAAAGCAGAAATTAAAATCTGGTTTTCTTGATTCCTGGTGCCATTATGTTTAGCTACTATGACCATGTGATCTGTTTGAGGCAACATCATAAACACTGAATTCAGTTTACAAAGCCTTTTTCCATGATTAGACTCACTTAGATAAAACTCTCTGTTTTGTGAATACAGGTTTTGATAGATAGTATGTGTAGAGAAATGCCAAGAACATAAAAAGACACATAGGTGCTTCTTTTCTCTAGGATTTTTAAAATGTCTTTTATTTATTTTCAAATATTAAGCATTCATATATATTTGAATAAAAATAAAATGATGTGCAAAATTAAATATGTTAAATTGAAAATAATTTACTAATGTATACTTTATCGTCTTATTCATGAATAGAGAAAGTGAGAGAAAGAGAAAGAGTGTGTGACAGGGAGAGACACAAAAAGAGAGAGATAGAAACAAAAGTACAAAGACAGAAAGAGATAATGAGAATGAGAAAGGAAGTAGAGGAAAGGAGATGGGAGGGGAGGAGACAAGAGGCAAGGAGAGGGGAAAGACTGGTGTGGCATATTTAAAAATAACATTGTTATTTCCTCCAACTTACTCCTCGAGACTCCTTGTGTAGTGAATTGTGAAAAAGAGATGGGAAAACATAATGGTAGAAAGAAGGCACACTTTTGAGGTTAAGATTTGGGGAGATTCTCAGAGGCTGGAAAGAAATCAAAGTCATCAATTTCTGGGCATAGGTGGCCTGGGACATGCTCCATGGTAGCTTCCAAGAGACCTCAGAAATTAAGGCTGGTGTGATGTGTCTTGGGAGGCAGCGTCGGAAGCCCATAGATCTGAAAGTCCCAGGGATTACAAGGCCTTAAGTTTTACCAGGGTGCAGCAGAGCCAGCTAATGTCGGGGGGTACCATGGAAAGCCAGAGCACAACCAGGAGAATTTCAGGAAAATTTGAAAAGAGATATTTTTCAGGCAAGAGTTTATGGACTAATTTACTTACATATTACATTAGTGTTTATACAGCATTTTATACTTCATATAGTTACATTGCATAGGTGTGATTTGGCTCAATTACAATGAAAAGCTAGCAGATGAGAAATTGTCCCCGTTTTACAGGTAGAACCTTTAGGCATATTGACGTCTGCTATATTCTTCCCAGCATAGCAACAATCCATCTTGAGTTTCACAAAGCATGATTTGTGGAACACAGATGGGTTATTACTGACCAGAGACATGACTACCATTGCTTGCCAGTGGTATGCAGATTCTATACAGTTTTTTATCAGGGGGAACATATGACTCCAAACCAAATAGAAAGTGTTAAATCAAATTAACTCATTGCCACATCCATGCCTTTCTCTCTAAAATTAAAATTGCCTGAAGTAGATCAAACCGTGATTGGGACCTTCCTAAAGCATTGCTGTATCCCTAGTAATGGCAGGGTAGATGTTTCCATCTTAAAAAAAATACAAAAAACAAGAAAAAAAAAGTTTTCAGGAATCAACTTAAGTAGATATTTTTAATAAAGGATTAGTAATGCAGCATAATATGTTGGAAAGAACTCCAATTCAGAACACATAAATTAAATCTACTGTTAATAGAAGGCATTCTCTGTACTTCACACTCTTATAAGAGCTTTGTAATCATTATATAATTCGATTCACTGTATGAAAATCTATCTGTGAAACAACTACTACTGTCGACACCACTTTAAAGGTGATAACAAAGAGATTTAAAGAGTTTAATTTGCTCAAGTTCACACAAACAGCATTTGGAAACCTGGAATTCTACCCATACTGGCTAATACCAATGCCCATGGTATTAACTACAATGATACGTGGCTGTGCCATAAATTAGTTTTATTGGATTCTTATTGCTTCAATTTCCTCACTTATGCACATGGAATCATGCCATGTTGACCTCATAGGATTGCTGTGATAATTGATTCAGGTCAGGTGGTTGAGGAAATGTATGTATCTAAAATAGAAGTGGTTTGTAAACAGGGAAGGGTCCACATATCTAATTTATTGCTATCATGCCATATTAGCACCCAGGTGTGTCATATTGGGCAAATCTCTTAGCTTCACTGGCTTTGGGTAGTCACCTGGAAGTTGATGTTATTGGACTAGATGATCTCTAGGTCCATTGCTGTTCAAATGACTCCAAGTTTTATAAAAGAAAAGCTGTAATTACGAGATCATGATTTTTTGAGGAATCTACATACTTTTTTCCATAGTGGCTGCACCAGTTTGCACTCTCACCAGCAATGTTTGAGAGTTTCCTTTTCTCCAAATCCTCTCCAACACTTGCTATTTCCTGTCTTGTTAAATATAGCCATTCTGACAGGTATGAGGTGATACCTTGTTGTAGTTTTGATTTGTATTTCCCTGATAATTAGTGATGTTGAATATCTTTTCATGTGCCTGTTGGCTATCTGTATAACTTATTTGCAGAAATGTCTGTTCAGATTTTTTGCCCATTTTTTAATTGGGTTGTTGGATTTTTTTGTTGTTGAGATGCATGAGTTCTTTATATATTTTGGATATTAACCCCTTATCAGATATATGGCTTGCAAACATATTCTCCCAATTATTAGGTTGTCTTTTCATCTTGTTGATGATTTCTTCTGCTGTGCAGAAGCTTTTTAGTTTGATGTAGTCCCATCTGTTTATTGTTTCCCTTGCCTGGTAAGACATGGTACTTGAAAATATGCTGCTAAGACCAATGTCAAAGAGTGTATTGCCTATCTTTTATTCTAGAAGTTTAATGGTTCCAGATCTTACATTCAAATCTTTAATCCATTTAGAGTTAATTTTTGTGTATGGTGTAAGATAGTGGTCTATTTTCATTCTTTTGCATGTGGCTGTCCAGTTTTCCAAACACCACTTATTGAAGAGACTTTCCTTTCTCCATTGTATGTTTTTGGTCCCCTTGTGAAAAATTAGCTGCTCATAGGGGCCAGCCCGTAGACGTGTGGGTTTATTTCTGAGTTCTCGATTCTGTTGCATTGATGTGTGTGTCTGTTTTTGTGCCAGTACCATGCTGTTTTGGTTACTATAGCTTTGTAGCATATTTTGAAAACAGAGAGTGTGATACTTCCAGGTTTTTTCCTTTTTCTCAGGATTCCTCTGGCTGTTTGGAGTCTTTTTTGTTCCATATAAATTTCAGGATTCTTTGTTCTTTTTCTGTTTAAAATGTCTTTGGAACTTTGATAGGAATTGCATTGATCTGTATACTGCTTTAGGAAGTATAGACATTTTAACTACATTAATTCTTCCAATCCAAGAGCATGGAATATCTTTCCATTTCTTTGTGTCCTATTTCTTTCAACAATATTTTATAGTTTTCAGTCTACAAGTCTTTCACCTCTTTGGTTAAGTTTATTCCTAGGTATTTTATTCTTTTTGTTGCACTTGTAAATGGGATTGCATTCTTAATTTCTCTTTATGCTACTTGGTTGTTAATGTATAGAAACCCAACTGATTTTTGTATGTTGATTTTGTATTCTGCAACTTTAGTGTATTCATTTATTGTTTCTAAAGTTTTTTGTGCAATTATTTAGGGTTTTCTATATATAAAATAATGTCATGTGAAAATAGTGACAGTTTCACTTCTTTCTTTCCAATTTGCATCCATTTTATTTCTGTTTCTTGCCTGATTGCACTGGCTAGAACTTCCACTGCTATGTTAAATGAAAGTGGCAAAAGTGGGCATCCTTCTCTGGTTCCTGTTCTTAGAGGAATAGTTTTCAGTTTTTCTGCATTGAGAATTATATTAGCTGTGAGATTTTCATATATGGCCTTTATGATGTTGAGATACTTTCCTTCTATACCCATTTTATTTAGAATTTTTATCATAAATAGATGCTGTATCTTGTCAAATCCTTTCTCTGTACCTATTGAGATAATCATATGGTTTTTATTCTTCCTTTTGTCTATATGGTGTATCACATTGATTGATTTGTGGAGGTTGAACCATCCCTGCATCCCTGGAATAAATCCCACTTGGTCTTTTTGATGAATTGTATTCAATTTGCTGGCATTTTATTGAATATTTTTGCATCAATATTCATCAGTGATACTGGCCTGTAATTTTGCTTTTCCGTGTTGTCCTTGTCTTGTTTTGTTATCAGGATAATATTGGCTTCCAGAATGAGTTAGGAAGCTTTCATTCCTCTTGACTTTTTTGGAAGAGTTTGAGAAGACTAGGTATTAAATCTTCATTGAGTGGTCAAATTCACTAGGGAAGCCATATAGTCTTGGTCTTTTGTTTTTGGGGAGGTTTTTGATTACTGTTTTGATCTCCTTACTGGTGATTAGTCTATTCAAATTTCTATTTTTTCTTGATTACATTTTGGAAGGTTGTATGATTCTGAGAATTTGTCCATTTCTTCTAGATTATCCAATTTATTGGCATATAGCTTTTCATAGTATTCTCTTATAATCTTTTGTATTTCTGAGGTGTCCATTGCAATTTCTCCTCTTTTACTTCTGATTTTTTTTATTTGAGCCTTCTGTCTTTTTTATCTTGTTGAGTCTTTCTAAAGTTTTGTCCATTTTATTTATCTTTTCAAAGAAACAGCTCTTGGTTACATCAGTTTTTTCTATTGTTTTTGTTGTCTCTATTTGATTTGTTTCTGCTGTGATTTTCATTCTTTCCTTTCTTCTGCTGATTTGGGGCTTGGTTCATTCTTCTTTTTGCAGTTCCTTTAAGTATACTGTTATATTGTTTATTTGAGATTCTTCTTGTTTGTTGAGGTAGGCCTGTATTGTTGTAAACTTCCCTGTTAGAACCACTTTTGCTGTATCCCATGAATTTTGGCATGTCCTATTTTCATTTTCATTTCTCTCCAGGTATTTTTTGATCTCTCCTTTGATTTCTTCATTGACCTAATCATTGTTCAGTAACCTTTTGTTTAATCTCCACATATTTGTGGCTCTTCCGATTTGCATTCTGTAGTTGATTTCTAGTTTCATACAATTGTGGCCAGAGAAGATGCTTTGTGTAATTTCGGTCTTCTTAAATTTATTGAGACTTGTTTTGTGGCTTAATATGTGATCTACCCAGGAGAATGTTTCATGTGCATTTGAGAAGAATGTGTATTCTGCAGCTTTTGTTTGGAATGTTCTATATATATCTACTAAGTCCATCTGGTCTAACATGTCATTTAAGGCTAATGTTTCCTTATTGATCTTCTGTTTGGATGATATACCCATTGGTGGAGTGTTAAGTGGAGTGTTACAGTCCCTTGCTATTATTATGTTATTGCCTATTTCTCCTTTTATGTCTGTTAATAATGGCTTTATGTATTTAGGTGTTTCGATGTTGGGTGAATAGATAATTAGAAGTGTTATATCATCTTATTGGATTGTTCCTTTTGTGATTATGCAGTGCCCTTCTTTGCCTCTTGTTAAGAGTTTTGTTTTACAGTCCATTTTTTTCTGATACAAATATTTCTACCACAGCCTTCTTTTCATTGTCATTGCATGGAGATTCTTTTTCCATCCTTTCACTTTCAGCTTGTGAGTGTCTTTAGGTCTGAAGTGTGTCTCTTGTGTGTAGCATATATATAGATCTTCTTTTTTTTGTTCAGTTGGCCACCTTATGCCTTTTTATTAGAACATTTAGCTTATGAATATTTAATGTATCTATTGATAAGAGTGTACTTATTGCCATTTTCTAACTTTTTTTCTGAATGTTTTAATTGTTTGTCTCTGTTCCTTTCTTCTTCTCTTGAATCTTCCCCTGTGGTTCAATGTCTTTCTTGAGCATTATGTTTCAGTTCCTTTCTCTCTTTTTTGTGTATTTATTATAGGTTTCTGGTTTGTGATTATGATGAGGTTCACATACAGTAACCTATGTAAATAGCAATCTATATTAAGTTGATGAACCCTTTAGTTTGACCTCTTGCTGAAAATGCTACTCTTTTCTTCCTCTCTTCCCATATTTTATGTTTTTGACATCCTAATCTCTTTTCTTTTTGCATGTGTATCTGTTACCCTCATCATGGAAATAGATAACTGTAGTACTTTTGTCTTATGTCCTTTTCATTGATCTGCTATCTCTATTGTATATTTGCCATTACAAGTGATTTGACTCCTGTAAAATTTCTGCTGAGAAGTAAGCCAATAGTCTTATGTGGTTTCCTTTGTATGTAACTTGTTGTCTTTCTCTTGCAGCTTTTAGGACTGTCTCTTTATCTTTAATTCTTAACATTTTAATTATAATGTGCCTTGGTGTGGACCTCTTTCAGTTTACCTTGTTTGGTGTTCTCTGTGCTTCCTGTACCTGGATGTCTATTTCTTTCCTTAGGTTAGGAAAGTTTTCAGCTATAATTTTTTCAAATAGATTTTCTCCCACTTTTTCTTTCTCTTCTCCTTCTGGGACAAATATAATATGGATATTAGTGTGCTTGATGTTGTCCCAGAGGTCCCTTAGACTGTCCTAGTTCTTTTTAATTCTTTTTTTCTTTTATGTTCAGCTCGAGTGATTTTCTCTACTCTTTCACCCAGCTCATTGATCTATTCTTATGTATCACCTACTCTGCTATTGAGTCCCTCTAATGAATTTTTCATTTCCAGTATTGTATTCTTCACATCTGATTGATTATTTTTTATATTTTCCAATTCTTTGTTGAAGTTCTCACTGAGTTCATCCCTTCTTCTCCCAAGATCAGTGAGCACCCTTATGACTATTAGTTTGTACTCTTTGTCAGGTAGATTGTTTATGTCTGTTTCATTTAGCTCTTTTTCTGGGTTTTGTCCTTTTCCCTTATTTGGAACATATTCCTTTGTCTCCTCATTTTGCTTCTTTCTCTGTGCTTATATCTGTGTATTAGGTAGGTCACCTACATCTCCCAATCTTAGACAGGCGGCTTTATTTAAGAGATGCCTTGAGGTCCATCAGTCTTTTTCCCTCTTGTGACTAGTTCCAAATGTTTCAGGAGTGTCCCCTGTGGGGGCTACATGTGTTCTGTTGTGGCAGGGTTGCTCTTGCTGCAGGTGCCTGGGGAGGCTAGGCTGTCCCCCTGGCTGGCTGGTTGTAAGGTTCAGTTTCATGTTGCTGCTATGGTCACCTTAGTCAGTTTATCAAGTGTGGGGAGCCCCAGAACAGTTGATTGAAAGGTCTCATATCATGTCCCTATTGCACTTTTTCTGTTAAGTGAGTAGTTCCCCTTGTGTGGCTGGTTGCTAGACTGAGGGACTGACAACAGCTATGGGCCTATGACTTGCAAGGCTATTGCCAGCTCTCTCAGGATTGCAGCTGAGTTGGGCCAGCCCCAGGCATGGGAGCATCCAATTTATTCAGGCTTTGGAAGATGGGGCCGATCCCCTATGTGGTTGTTTGATAAGCACAAGTCTGCTGCAGCTGACAAAACCCACCACCCACAGGGCCACATACATCATCAACACAGTCTTGCCATGTGCGCATGCCCCCACCCACTTAAGTGGACACAGTTGCATCACTGCAGAGGCTCCACACACTCTGCCAATGCAGACCTGCTCCTCATGCATGCCCTGCCCCACAGAGATAGACCCACTCACCTGGCAGCAGAGGTTCCAAGCACCCCACATCTGTGGAACCACAAGTTGTCCAAGGGTTTGCTGTTAGATGGTGCCAGTCCCAAGGGCACGCTGTCTGTCCTGGCTGAACTGGATTAAATCAGTGCTCTGGGGGGGGGGGGGGCGCAGACCCCTGTGCTGGCAGGCCAGAGGAAGAATTCCAATGGCATTTGGCAGCTTCTGTGTCAGCTTGCCTGTACTAGATCATAATAATGCCCACTGCCAATGTCTCAGTCCCTGTGGATGTCTCACTTCTCAGCGAGATCCACCCAGAGCCTATCAAGTGATTCTCTTTTCACCAAAGGACTGTACACTTTTCTTTCTGGTGATTTTAGGTTGCTTTCCCAAATGGGTAAATTTTCACATGGGCTCTTTAAGAGTAGGCTTTTGTTCCCCTTATGTCTGATAGCTTTTGGGGGGTATTCCTTATTGTAGTTAATAGCCAGCAAAGCCAAAAATTATGACACCTATCTCATTTGTGTTGAATCTAAAAGTTGCTTATGGCAGTAATCTTCCCCTACTCAGACAGCCCAATCCTCCAGAAATGGCTTCGTACCTTAGGATCATTCCCTCCCAGCTGAGAAGTGTCATAGCTTGAAGGTGGCTTTTTTTCTCTCCAGTAAGGAATTTCTACCTCTTCTAGCTCTGCCAGCACTGTCCCTTGTTGCCAGTCTTCTTTTTATTCACTTTTCAGTGATCTCCAAGAGGTAATTGTTCCAAGAGTAGTTGTAAATTTGTTGTGTCCATGGGAGGGGGGGAGTTTAGAGTCCACCTACACCTCAATCTTGATGCCTTCTTCCCAGTAATGCAGCATAATATGTGGAAAAGAACTCCAATTTAGAACACAAAATTAAACCTATTAATAGAAGGCATACTGTGTGCTACACAGTCTCAGTGCTTTATAAGCATTTAACTAATTTGATTCTCTGTATGACAAACTACTCTATCAAGGAGCTACTACTATCAGCCTTATTTTATAGGTGAAAATTCTGAGGCTTGAAGAGCTTAATTTGCTGAAGTTCACACAATCAGCTAGTGGAAAACTGGCATTCAAACCAGATTGGCTGATATCAATGCCCATGGTTGTAACCATGATAAGTTATGATTTTGTAATAAATAAGTTCTACTGTATTCCTTATTGACTTGTTTTCCTCACTTGTGCATAGGAAATCAGCCCTATCTGCCTCACATTGCTGCTGTGATGATTGATTTAGGTCAGCTATTTGAGAAAGTGTACGTAAAATGAAAGTACTCTGTAAACAAGTAAGTGTCTACATATCTAATTTATTGTTATCAGGCTGTATCATCAACCAGATGTGTCATCTTGGGGAAATCTCTTAGCTCCACTGGCTTCAGATCCTCACCAGGAAATTCACGGTATTGGACTAGATGATCTCTAGGTGCTTTCCAACTTCAGTGACTCCAACTGTATTAAAAGAAAAGCTATAATCATGAGATCATAATAGGACCATGGGGAAGTGGGGAATTGAATCAGAAGGGACATGAGAAAGTGGGACATGAAATTATCAGGAAAAGAACTCTATGTCTCAAGAGAGCAAGTGCATGGAGAGTTTTCTCCCTGTAATTGTCTTTTCTCCTTTCACCTCTGTCCTAATAACATATTTAAGAGGACTCCAGATATGCGCATCTCTTTGGCTCTGAGTGGACAGCCAATTTCATGGCCAAAATCACACATCTTGGAGTGTAATAGGGTCCAGTTGTAAAATTCCTTTGGAAAAGAAATAAGCAATTTCAACCTTTGGCAAGAAGCTTGTCTTCCTGGAGGATCTGGGTCAAGGTCAGAGAGCAAGATTTATAGAAAACAGTGAATTCTATGCTATCTCAATTGCTGTGTGATTCCTCTAGTAGGAAGAGGAAGTACATGAAGCATGGGTTATGGTCCTCAATCTCATTCATTCTTCAACTCTCCCCTCTTTCTCACTTCCACACCCTGCACTTATATCTCTTCTTCAGGTTTTCTTTCACCTTACCCAAATTCTATGGTATACAGTGAAAAGAATAATTTCTAAACTAAACTGTCAGGCATGGATGTTGAGTACTGGTTCTCAATTTCCTAAGTGTATGATCTCAAACGCTGTTAATTTCTGGTTTTCACCTGTAAATAATAGAATCATCTATAATATAATGAGACAATATGTATAAAGGCTAACACATTGTAGATATTAATAATTGAGCACTGAATCAAAATAATAGCTTGCTGAATTTCAGGATTAACTAAGATAAAATATGCTTGTCTGTGTTTCCCAACTTTATACAGTCCACTGCCTTTTCTAAAATTTTTATTTTATTTTTTTTGAGGAAGATTAGCCCTGAGCTAACATCTGCTGCCAATCCACCTCTTTTTTGCTGAGAAAGACTGGCCCTGAGCTAACATCCGTCCCCATCTTCCTGTACTTTATATGTGGGGCAGCTGCCTCAGCATGGCTTGATGAGTGGTCCCATGTCTGCACCTGGGAACCAAACCAGCAAACCCCAGGCCACCAAAGTGGAATGTGCAAAATTAACTGCTTGATATCTACAATGTGTTAACCTTTATAGATATTGTCTCATTATATTATAGATGATTCTATTATCCCAAATTTACAGTTTATCAATTGTATTTATATAAGTAGGTTTTTCACCCATAGCCAAGTTTAAATTGTTATATCATATTTTTTCTCATAGTTTCTGGCTTCATGTTATAGTTTAGAAATTTCTTTCCCATCCTAAGATTATATAAATGCATATCTATTAATCCCTCTAATGCTTTTTACTGATAGTGAGCCAGGTTTAAGCGATCACTTCGGGCAGAGATTATCCTTTTTCTATCAGTTTAAAATACTACCTATATCGTATGTTAAATTCTTACCAATGTTAAAATTTACTTGTTAAATTCTATTTCTTCTTTTGACATGTCTATTTTTACAAGAATAAGGAATTGTTAATGTTTATATTATTTTTTAAAGTCTGAATCTCCAAGTCTTTTTAATTATTAATCTTTTTTCAAAATTTTCTTGGTCATTAATATTGATTTACTCTTTCAACTCAAGGAAGATCACTTTGGATATGGAACATAGCCAGTTGTTGTTATCTGCTATGAATCTATTAGTGAGCTATAACACACTGAATGTATCAACAAACATATGAAATATACTTTTGTTGTATTTGGGAATTGAAACAGTTGCTTTGACTCTTTCTCGACATCAATGCTCATCATAGCTTGATGCTGGTTATCTGTTGACTCAAGTGTGCATGAACTGAAGCAAACTAAACAGAAGATCATTTCTGTGATTTGTGTCTTTACGACTTCAGGTGGTTTGATTTGTCTGGATGCTAGGTCTGAATCTACACCTGCCCAGAAGTAATGATGCCTAGCTGTCTACAGAGCTGATGATGTCTCAGGAATTTCCCCAAGTTAACCCATAAATTCTAGCACCCCTGGCATTCCTTTTTACAGGTACAGCTGTCATTCATAGTTATCTGTAAGTAATCAATGATAGTAATAGCCAACATCTATTGAACAATTAATGTGTCCTGGATTGTGTGCTGAGCAGTGTCATGAATTTCCTCATAAAACCCTCCCATTAACCTTACAGTTAAGGGGCTCTTGTCCTCACTTTGTTATGAGTAAATCATTTCTAGTGTGTTAAAACCACCAGGGTAAGTTCAGAGCATGAGAGAGTATCAAAACTAAAATTATTTTTTTCCATTTGTATTGACATACGGTTGATATACAACATTGTATAAGTTCAAGGTGTACAACATAATTTACTATATATATATATAATAAAATGATTACCACAGTAAGATTAATCTTCATCACCTCACATAATTACAGTATTCTTCCTTGTGATGAGAACTTTTGAGATCTAGTCTCTTAGCAACTTTTAAATATATGATACAGTATTGTTAACTATACTCATCATGCTGTACATTATATTCACAGATCTTATTTACCTTATAACTGGAAATGTTTTACTTTCTGACCACCTTCACCCAATTCCCCTACCTTCCACTCCTTGCCTCTGGCCACCACAAATCTGATCTTTGTTTCTATGAGTTTGTTTCGTTTTAGATTCCACATACAGTGAGACCATAATGTGCTTGCCTTTCTCTGTCTGATTGATCTTACTTAGCATAATATCCTGATGGTCTATCCATATTGTCACAAATTCCAGGATATCCTTCTTTTTTATGCCTGAACAATATTCCTTTATGATACATCCTATTATTTATGTTATTTATACATGTGTTATTTATATTTATAAATATATTTGACTTTTTATCCATTTATCTGTTGGTGGTTGCTTAGATTGTTTCAATACTCTGGCTATAATAAATAATCCTGCAATGAACATTGGGATCAGGTTTGTTTTAGGGGCAGTGATACCATTTCCTTTGTATATATATATATATATATATATATATATATATATATATATCTCCAAGATATGGAATTGCTGGATCATATGGTAGGTCTATTTTTAATTTTTTGAAAAAACTCTATACTGTTTTCCATAGTCACTATACCAATTTAAATTCTCATAGCAGTGCACGTTTCCCTTTTCTCCACATTCTGGCCAGGAGTTGTTGTCTCCTTTTTGATTATAGCCATTCTAACAGTTGTGAGTTGGTATCTCACTGCGATTTTGATTTGCAATTCCCTGATGATTATGATGTTGAGCACATATTTATGTACCTGTTGGCATTTTATATGTCTTCTTTGGAAAAATATCTATTCAGGTCCTATGAAAAATTTGAATTGGATTATGTATTTTCTTGCTACGGAGTTGTATGTGTTCCTATATATTTTAGATATTAACTCCTTATCAGAGATGTGATGTGCTAATATTTTCTGCTATTCTGTTGGTTACCTTTTCATTTTGCTTATCATTTTCTTTGCTGTGCAGAAGCCTGTTAGTTTGATATAATCCATCTTATGTATTTATTTATTTAATTATTTAATTTCGCTTGTGCTTTAGGTGTGATATCCAAAACATCATTTCCAATCCATGTTCAGAAGTTTTTCCCTATGTTTTCCTCAAGGAGTCTTATGATTACAGGTCTTACACTTAAGTCTTCATTCATTTTGAGTTTATTTTTGTGAGTGATGTAAGATCAGGGTCTAGTTTCATTCTTTTGCATGTGAATATCCAATTTTCCCATCATCGTTTATTGAAGAAACTGTTTTTTTCCATTGAGTATTTTAGGCTCTCTTGTCAAATGTTAGTTGACCATATATACACAGTTTTATTTCTGGGGTCTTGATCCTGTTCCATTGGTCTTTGTGTCTGTTTCTACGCCAGTGGCATACTGTTTTTATTTCTATGGCTTTGCAACATAGTTTGAAACATTTGCCAGCTTTATTCTTCTTTCTCAGGATTGCTTTGTCTATACAAAGTCTTTTGTGGTTCTACAGGGATTTTAGGATTGTTTGTTCTATTTCTGTGAAAAATGCCATTGGAATTTTGATAGAGATTGCATTGAGTCTATTGGCAGATTTGTGTAGCATAGACTTTTTAATAATATTAATTCTTCCAATCCATGTACATGGGATACCTTTCAATTTACTTGTACCTTTTTCAATTTCTTTGGTCAGTGACTTATAGTATTCAGTGAAGAGATCTTTCACCTTCCTGTTTAATTTTTTTCTACACATCTTATTGTTTTTGATGCTATTGTAAATGGGATTGGTTCTTTATGCCTTTTTCAGACAATTCGTGTTAGTATATAGAATGCTTATTTTGTATCCCAGGACTTTAGTGAATTATTTGATTAGATCTAACAGTTTTTAGTGAAGATTTTAGGATTTTCTATACATAAAATCATGTCATCTGCAAATAGACACAATTTCAATCTTTTATTTCCATTTATGAGGCTTTATTATTATTATTATTTTGACTTTATTGTGTTGGCTAGGACTTATTGTCGTGTTTTAGGAATGAAGAGAATGGCCATCTTTGTCTTCTTCCTGGTCTTAGAAAAAAATCTTACAACCATTTACCATTGAGTATGATGTTAGATGTCACTTTGTTAAATATGGCCTTTATTAAGTTCAATTTAGTTCCTTTTATACCTAATTTATTGAGAATTTTTATCAGGAATGTATGTTGAATTTTGTCAAATGGTTTTTGTGCATCTATGGAGAATTATATGATTTTTATATTTCATTTTATTAACGTGACTATCACTTTTGTTAATTTTTGTATACTAAACCATCTGTGCATCCTCAGAATGAATCCTACTTGATAGTGGAGTATGATCCTTTTAGTATGCTGCTGAATTCTGTTTGTTAGGATTTTTTTTTGAAAATTTAGAATCTGTATTCAACAGGTCAAGGACATTGACCTGCAGTTTTCTTTTCTTCTAATGTCCTTATCTGGCTTTGGTATCAGTGCTGGCAGGGGGAGGGACCATGGAGTCAGAGTGTAGCTGTTCCTCTAACTTTCTAACAGGATTCTTCTCATTCTCTGTGGCCCATGGGGATATTTCAGCCTCATCCCCGTGTTCTAGGATTTTCAAAATGATGTGTTGTTACGAGTAGTTGCTAGTTTTTTTCTGGCAAGAGTGACAAAGTGAATGACCTATTTTGCCATCTTGATGACGTCATTCAGAATAAAAACTCTAAAGTCTGAACCCTTAACCACAGTACTATGCTGTTTCCTAAGATGCAAAATATCCTACAATTGATACAGTAGTTGGGGCTAATATTTGTACCAGCCTCCCTTAGGAATAGTTCATATGAAGACTTCCCTAAGAAGACTTACTTCATAACTTTATTGGGCATACATGCTATCCCCCAAGAAAATATCAGGATTATAAATTATGATATAATTTTCCAGGCCATGTTGAAGGTGTTGTATTAAATATATTTGTAAAAAGTTTGAGAAGTTATTATAAACAGGGTAATTTTTCTTATGTGTAAAAGAAGAAAATTTTAAAAATCTACCTAGATGAGATCTTGGAGAGAAGAGCTATTTCAAGTTTATTCTGGAATGATGCCAGTTTTACCTCACTATTATTAAGCAGCAGTTATGTATTGAATTTTCAAAATTCCTATAAAATCTTACAGTTTTACAATGATCTCTCCCATATAATTATAGAGTTTCTATTGCTTTTTAGAAAAATTTTAAAATATTTAATATTTCATCTCCACATACCCATGTACTTCTTCCTCCATAATGTGTCCTTCATTGATATCTGCTACGTGACCTCCACAGCCCCCAAGATACTCTCCAACTTCTTCCAGGAGTAGCAAACTATAACCCTTGTGGGTTGTGCCGTTCAATACTTCACCCTTCCAAAGGTGGGACTGAGTGAGTCTTGTCTCATGACAGCCATGGTTTATGATTGATATGCTGCCATTTGTAACCCACTTCTCTATTCATCCATCATGTCACCCACTCTGTGTGTTCAGATGGTTCTGGGGTCCTATATTAAATATTTAATTTAATAAATATTTAATATTTTTAAAATATGTCTTTTAATTTTTCTGAGACCTCATCAGGTAATTGGGAACCTGAAACACTGAGAAGGTCCTATTTGACAATTAGATGGAAACTGTAGTCTTTCTTCTAGGACGGTAAAGCGTTTTCCATTTTTCAGTGCTCAGTGAAGGGAAGAAAATGGCAGATGTGAGAATTATAATGTTGTCATTTCACGTGAGTGAGTAATGCATTCTTTTGACTCTTTTCTCATTTTAGGAGCACCAAGCCAATGACTCAAGGAGGAAATATTACAGCTATCACCCATTTCCTCCTCTTGGGATTCTCAGATTTCCCCAGAATCAGAGCAGTGCTCTTCGTTGTATTCCTGTTGGTGTACATTTTGACTCTGATTTGGAACCTGTTTCTCATCATCTTAATAAGGATGGATTTCCATCTCCACACACCCATGTACTTCTTCCTCCATAATCTGTCCTTCATTGATATCTGCTACGTGACCTCCACAGTCCCCAAGATGCTCTCCAACTTTTTCCAGGAGCAGCAAACCATCACCCTTGTGGGTTGTGCTGTTCAATACTTCATCTTTTCAACCATGGGACTGAGTGAGTCTTGTCTCATGACAGCCATGGCTTATGATCGATACGCTGCCATTTGTAACCCACTTCTCTATTCATCCATCATGTCACCCACTCTGTGTGTTCAAATGGTGCTTGGGTCCTATATGGCAGGATTCTCTGGTTCTATATCCCAATTGTGTGCCATGCTTCAGCTCCAATTCTGTGGGCCTAATGTCATCAACCACTTCTTCTGTGACATGCCACAACTGTTAGTCTTGTCCTGCACTGACACTTTCTTTGTACAACTCATGACTGCGGTATTAATAGTGATCTTTGGGATAATAAATGTCTCAATTATCATGATATCTTATGGCTGTATTGTCATCTCCATTATGAAGATCACTTCAGCTAAAGGCAGGTCCAAGGCTTTCAACACCTGTGCTTCTCACCTGACAGCAGTGACCCTCTTCTATTCCTCAAGTATCTTTGTCTACTTGAGTTCCAGCTCTGGCGGTTCCTCCAGCTTTGACAGATTTGCATCAGTCTTCTACACTGTGGTGATTCCCATGTTGAATCCCTTGATTTATAGTCTGAGGAACAAAGAAATCAAAGACGCCTTGAAGAGGTTGCAAAAGAAGAGAAAGTATTGCTGAGGTCACAGATTATGAGATTTTTGACATATTTATCCTATCAGAATCACCTTAACCCACAATAATATGCACAAGAATGCACTATAACAAAATTCATACTGCTTTTGGAAAAAGAAGACTTAATTTGACACAAATAATATGCCAAAATGGACCAATAGGTGACTCAATGCCATGCAAACACAATATCTTTAAGTCCTAGAGGTTCATGAACATCAGCTTACATGAGGAGTAGATTGATCATTTATTTATATATCAATCTTTCCATCATTTATGAAACATCAGGTTTAAAAGCTTGTTGCTTCCTTTAGTTTCTGAGATTGAACCCTGCCCAATTGCAGGACTCTGACATGAAAGGAAAGGTAACAGACAGAGGTCCTCTTGGATATAGAAACTTTGTCACTCAAATATTTTGATGCAGCAGCATGACTAAGACACAGAAGTGACCAATGTTTGTTTTGTGTTTCTGACCAGAATAGGAAGGAACAAAGAGAAAGGATGTGACTTTGGACAGAAACAATCCTGTGCAATTGGTCTGGTTGTGCCTACTGCAAAGACCAATCTTACCTAGCTAATGTTTGTCTAAGGCCTCTTTCAATGCTAATCATCTAATAAATTTTTTATTACATCCTAGTCTATACCACCTATAGTCTAAGGAAGGAGGAGGTGATTTGAATCATAAAAGGAATGGAAGGAAGTATCTTGTCCCTTCAATGCTGTTTATTTATGAATCTGATGAGTTAATTTTTTGCACATAGTGTCCAGTGGGGATTTCTGATGGGAGATGATATTCAAAATCCATGTCACAGCCAATAGCAATTTCTGATATTGTGGGACTCAACTCTCCCTTTTTCTACCCCATCCAATCTGGAAAATTTACCCTTGGTTCACATAGCCAATGGGATCACACTACCAAATCATTTTTCATATCTCAAACATCTGAAACTATTTGGTGTGAGAATACATGTGACAGCTCATCATAATAACAGAATTACTGAATATTCAGTATTGCAAAGACAAAGAGCAAATATAGAAAATTGATATACTTTCTTTCCTATCATTTTGTTCAACATTTTATGTCTTAGAGATTTATGGTTTTTTGGGGTGATATTATAGATGAAGTAGAATGGTTTGTGTTACTCTAATGCTGATATTTCCAGCAAACTTCAAGGGCCAGGAAAGGAGATAGATGGTGGTACAAGCAAGGTTCTCAACTCTGAACAGTTTTTGCTGTGTGAAGTAGGAGAGAAAGTTGTGGTCAGGTTAAAAAAAAGATGTGTAGCAACACTGAATGTTGACTTTCAAGATTGCTCTGACTTGAACAAACTGGTACAAAACATGTCATTACATTTACATATTATTCTTAGAGTTTCATTGAATTCTTATTTTTGGCTTGTTATTTATATTTTTTTTGAGGTAATGCTGATTTAGAACATTATATCAATTTCAGGTATACATCATTACATTTCAAATTATATGTAGACTACATCATGTTCACCCCCCAAAGAATAGTTACCATTTGTCATTGTACTCATGTGCCCTTTTACTCTTTTCACCCCTTGCCCCACAACCCATCCCCTTTGGTAACAGCTGATCTAATCTGTATTTCCCTGTGTTTGTTTATTGTTGTTACTGCTTGCATCTTCCACTTATGAGTGAAACCTTACAATATTTGACTTTCTCTGTCTGACTTTTTGCTTACATAATATAGTCAAGGTCCATCCATCTTGTCGCAAATGGTAAAATTTCATCTTCTTTAATAGCTGAGTAGTGTTCCATTGTGTATATATGCTGCATCTTCTTTATCCATTCATCCACTGATGGGCACTTAGGTTGCTTCTATGTCTTGGCTTTTGTGTATAATGCTGCAATGAACATATGGGTGCATATATCTTTTTGAATTAGTGTTCTTATGTTCTTTGGATATATACCCGGGATTGGACTAGTTGGATCATATGGTATTTCTATTTTTAATTATTTGAGAAATCTCTATACTGTTTTCCATAATGGCTGTACCAGTTTGCATTTCCACTCGCAATGTATGAGGTTCCCTTTTCTCCACATCCTCTCCAACATTTGTTATTTTTGTCTTGGTAATTATAGATAGTCTGACAGGAGTAAGGTGATATCTTATTGTAGTTTTGATTTGCATTTCCCTTATGATTAGTGATATTGAACATCATTTCATATACCTGTTGGTCATCCATATATCCTCTTTGAAAAAAATGTCCGTTCATATCCTCTGCACATTATTTGATTAGCTTGTTTGTATTTTTGTTGTTGAGTTGTATGCGTTCTTTTATATATTTTGCATATTACCCTCTTGTCTCATACATGATTTGCAAATATTGTATCCAAGTTGGTGAGTTGTATGTGTTCTTTTGCATATTTTGCAGATTACCCCCTTGTCTCATACATGATTTGCAAATATTTTCTCCCAGTTGGTGAGTTATATTTTCCTTTTGTTGGTAATTTCTTTGCAATGCAGTTTTTCAGTCTGATCAGTCCCATCTGTTTATTCTTGCTTTTGTCTCCTTTGCCTGAGTAGACATGGTATTCAAAAAGGCACTGCTAATACCGATTTCAAAGAGCTTACTGCCTATATTTTCCTCTAGGACTTTTATGGTTTTAGGTCTTGTATTGAAGCCTTTAATCCATTTTGAGTTAATGTTTGGATATGGTGTAATATGATGGCCTGCTTACATTCCTTTGCATTTTGTTGTCCAGCTTTTCCAATGCAATTCATTGAAGAGACTTTATGTTCTCCATTGCACATTCTTTACTCCTTTGTTGAAGATTAGCTGTCCATAGTTGTGTGGTTTTATTTCTGGGCCCTCAATTCTCTTCCATTGATCTGTGTATCTGTTTTTGTGCCAATACCATGCTCTTTTGATTACTAGCTTTGCAATACATTTTGAATTCAGTGAGTGTGATACCTCTGACTTTGTTCTTTTTTCTTAGGATTGCATTGGCTATTTAGGGTCCTTTCTTGTTCAATATAGATTTTAGGATTATTTACTCTATTCCCATGAGGAGTGTCATTGGGTTTCTGATTGGAATTGCAATGAATTTGTAGATTGCTTTAGGTAATATGGATATTTTTACTATGTTTACTCTTCCACTCAAAGTACATGGAATATCTTTCCATTTCTTTATATCTTCTTTGATTTCTTTCAATAATGTCTTATAGTTTTCAGCGTATTGGTCTTTCACTTCCTGGGTTAAATTTATTCCTAGATATTTTATTGCTATTGTAGTCTTGATTTTTCTTTCTGACAGTTCACTGTTAGCATATTGAAATGTGACTGATTTTTCTATGTTGATGTTTTGCCCTGCAACTTTATTGTATTTGTTGATTGTTTTTTATAGATTCTTGGTGGATTTGCTAGGATTTTCTATATATTGATTTATGTCATCAGCAAATAATGACAGTTTTGCACCTTGCTCTCCAATTTGGACGTTTTTTATTATTTTTTCTTACCTAATTGCTCTGGCCAAAACTTCCATTAATATGTTGAATGAGTGGCAAGAGTGCACATCCTTTTCCTGTTACTGTCCTCTGAGAAATAGCTTTGAGTTTTTCACCATTAACTATGGTGCTAGCTATGGGTATGTCATATATGGCCTTTAGTATGTTGAGTTATTTTCCTTCTATACCCATTTTATTCATAGTTTTTTTTATTATAAATGTATTTTGAATCTTGTCAAATGCTATCTCTGCATCTACTGAGATGATCATGTGATTCTTGTTCTTCTTTGTTTATATGGTGTATCACATTAATTGATTTTCAGATGTTGACCCATCCCTGTGTCCCTGGAATAAATCTCACTTGATAGTGGTGTATGATCCTTCCAATGTATTGTTGTATTTGATTTGCTAACATTTGTTCAGGAGATTTGCATCTATGTTCATCAGCAATATTGGCCTGTAATGTTCCCTTTTTCGTTTTCCTTGTCTGATTTTGGAATCAGAATAATTTTGGCCTCATAAAATGAGCTAGGATACAGCCTGTCTTCTTCAAGTTTTTGGAAGAGTTTGAGGATAGGTATTAAATCTTGTTTCAATGTTTGGTAGAATTCACCAGTAAAACTTCCTTGTCTTGGACTTTTGTTCCTTGGGAGATTTTTTATTACTGTTTCAATCTCTTTATTTGTGATTGCTCTATTCAGATTCTCTATTTCTTCTTTATTCAGTTTTAGGAGGCTGCATGTTTCTAAGAATGTATTCCTTTCTTCTAGATTACCCAGTTTTGTGGGCACATAGCTTTTCATAGTATTCTCTTATAATCTGTATTTCTGTGGTGTCCATTGGAATTTCTCCACTTTTATTTCTGATTTTATTTATTTGAGCCTTCTGTCTATTTTCCTTACTGAGTCTGGATAAGGGCTTATTAATTCTGTTTAACTTTTCCAAGAACCAGATCTTAGTTTCATTGATCCTTTCTATTGATTTTTTAGTCTCTATTTCATTTATTTCTGCTCTGATTTTTATTATTTCCTTCCTTCTACTGACTTTGGGCTTCATTTGTTCTTTTCCTAGTTCTTTTAGGTATAGTTTGAAATTATTTATTTTATATTTTTCATGTTTCTTGAAATAAGCTTGTAGTTATGTAAACTTCCCTCTTAGTATTGCTTTCACAGCATCCCATAAGGTTTGGTACACTGTGTTTTACTGTCATTTCTCCTGAGGTATTTTTTGATTTCTTCATTGATTCAACAGTTATTCAGTAGCATGTTGCTTGTTTCCACATATTTGTGACTTCTGGCCTTTTTTGTAGTTGATTTCTAATTTCATAGCATTGTCGTCAGAAAAGTCTTTTGATACAATTTAATTCTTCTTAAAGTCACTGAGGCTTGCTTTGTTTTCCAACATATGGTCTATCTTTGAGAATATTCCATATGCACTTGAGAAAAATGTGTATTCTGCTGTTTTTGAATGGGATGTTCTATATAAATCTATTAAGTCCATATGACCTAGAGTTTCATTTGAGGCCATCGTTTCCTTGTTGACTTTCTGTCTGGATGACCTATCCAATGAAATAAGTGGAGTGTTAAGATCCTCTACCATTACTGTGTTGCTGTCAAGTTCTCCCTTTCAGACTGTTAACAGTTGCTTTATGTACTTTGGTGCTCCTTCGTTAAGTGCATTTATGTTAATAAGTGTTATGTATTCTTGGTGGAATGTCCCTTTTATCATTATATTATCCCAATCTTTGTCTTTTGTTATATTTTTTGTCTTGATGTTTGTGTTGTCTGATATAAGAATGACTCTGTCCACTTTATTTTGCTTGCCATTTGTTTGGCGTATCATCTTCCATCCCTTCACACTGAGTCTATGTTTGTCTTTAGAGCTGAGATGTGTTTCCTGGAGACACCATATTGTTTGGTCTTCTTTTGTAATCCATCCAGCCACTCTGCATTTTTTGATTGGTGAATCAATTCATTTTCATTTAGAGGGATTATTGCCTTATGAGGGCTTACTGCTGTCATTTTATCTTTTGTTTTTGTTTTCTGGTTGTTTTATGCTTAAGTTGTTTCTTTTTACTTGTATTTCTCTCTGCCGTTTCAGTTTGGTGCTTTTCTGTGATGTTTTTCTCAGTTTCCTCTTTATTTCTGAATTGTGACTCTGATTTTTTGTTTTGTGGTTACCATGAGATTTGTATAAAAGATCTCATAACTGAGCTAGTACTTTTTCTGATAGCCTCTTATCTCTATTAGCCTATGCAGATTCAGCCCTTTTCCTCTTACCTTCCTATGTTTTTTTTTGTCATGAGTTATTCTTTTCTGTGTTGTGAGTTTGTGACCAAATTGAAGTATCAATAGTTGTTTTTTGATGCTTTCTTTCCCTTTATTTTTTGTGTTATAATTGTTTATACAAACCTATTCTGATATAGAACTGCAATATTTTGATTCTTTCTCTCTATTTATCTCTTTTCACAAAGCTTTGTATAATTTTTCCTTTTTGTTTCAGGTAGGAGGGTCCCTTTCATCATTTCTTCTACAATAGGCCTAGTGATGATGAACTCCCTCAGATCTTGTTTGGGAAATTTTTATTTTCCTATCATATCTGAAGGATAATTTTGCTGGACAGAGTATTCTTGGCAGATAGTTTTTGTCTTTCAGTATTTTTCAGTATTTCAGTATTATATATCATTCCACTCTATCCTAGCCTGTAGGATTTCTACTTGTAAATTTGCTGAAAGCCTGATAAATATTCCTTTGTAGGTTATTTTCTTCTGTCTTGTGGCCCTTAATATTTTTTCTTTGTCATTGAATTTTGACAGCTTTGGTATTATATGCCTTGGATAAGATCTTTTTGCCTTGATGTAATTAGGAGTTCTATTGGTTTCAAGTAATTGTAAGTCCAGTTACTTCCTCAGGTTTGTGAAGATCTCAGCTACTGTTCTTTTGAATAAGCTCTCTTCTCCTTTTCCCCTCTCTTCTCCTCCTGGGATATCTATTATCCTTATGTTACTTTTCCTAATTGAGTCAGATATTTCTTGAAGAATTTCTTCACTTTTTAAAATCTTCATTCTCTCTCTTCCTCCACCTGAATCAATTCTAAGTTTCTATCTTTGAGGTCACTAATTCTCCCCTCCATATGTTCTGCTCTATCTTTAATGCTTTCTTACTTATTTTTAATCTCATAATTGTGTTCTTCATCTCCAACATTTGTTTGTTTTTTGTTTGTTTTTTTAATCCTGAGCTCATTGAACGATATTTCTGAGTTTTCTTGTAACTCATTGATTTACTGTGGAAGAGCTATTGTGAATTCTCTTTCAGTTAGATTATATTCTTCTGTGACTTCAAATTTGGTTTCTGGAGAGTTTTCCTTCTCATTCTCTTGTACCATGTTACTGTAGTTATTCACAGTATTTGGTGAGTTAAGTCTCTGCTGGGGCACTTGTGATAGTACTACCATTCTTAATTGGGTATAGCTTTGATTACTTTGGTTTTGATCTGCTTCTTATTGTATTTGAGATCCTATACTTTCCATCCTGGGGTCCGTTCCCTGGATTACTGATACCAAGGGAGGAGGAGGGTGTTGCTACTCTGGTTCCATTGCCTCCTGTGGGTCCAGGCCAGCTGCCTTCAGTTGTATATAGGTATGGATCTGTTATTTTTCCTGTGATGCTGTGTAGGGGATCTTCTGTTGGTCAATGGTACTCCAATGGTTTGTAACTTAGAAAGCAAAGACAAAGAGAATAACTTACTCTGCCATGATGATGATGTCATTGCATTTCATTTACTTTTATTTTACAATTACAATTGGGGGCAACTCACCATTAATTTCTTATCCTTTTGTTTTTTGATATTCAGCTTGTGTCTGTTTTCAAAATAAAAACAAAATTTAAATCAAAATATATTTGATATACAAGTGTTAAATTAAATTCTACAACATGTTGATTTGATATGTTTCTATATTGTGATATTATTGCATTTGTAGTGATAATTAGCACCTCTATCACGTCACATAATTATCATGTCTAATATGTGTTTGGAATAATTAAGATCTAATCTCTTAAGTTTGAATATTATAAGGCAATATTGTTGTCTATAGTCACTGTACTTTTCATTAGATCTCTAGGACGTATTTACTACTAGTTGCAAATTTGTACCCTTAAACAACTTCTCTCATATTCCCCCACAACCAAGGCCCTGGTATCCACTATTTTCCTCTTTGTTTTTACAAGTTTAGCTTTTTTAGATTCCACATATAAGTGATATCATATAGGGTTTATCTTTCTCTGTGTGTGTTCTCTCTCTTAGTATAATGTACTCAAAGTCTTTCAATGTTGTCTCAAATGGAAGGATTTCCTTCTTTTTCATAGCAGAATAATATTGTGTGTGTGTGTGTGTGTGTGTGTGTGTATCACTTCTTCTTTATCCATTCATCCACTGATGGGCGCTTACAGTGATTCCGTATTTCAGCTATTGCAAATAATGGTGCAATAAACATGGGAGTGCATATATATTTATGATATCCTATTTTCCTCTCCTTTGGGTATATATTCAGAAGTAGGATTGATGGATAATCTTTTAGTTCTATTTCTTAATTTTTTGAGGAACCTCTTTATTGTTTTCCTTAGTGAATGAACCAATTGACATTCCTATCAACAGTGTACAAGGGTTCCCTTTTCTCCATATCTTCACCAACAGTTGTTATCTCTTCTCTTCTTGATGATAGCCATTCTAACAGGTGTGGTGATATCTCATTGTGGTTTTGATTTGCATTTGCCTGATGATTAGTGATGACAAACATCTTTTCATGCACCTGTTGACCATTTGAATGTCCTGAGCATGTTTCTTTAAAGTTGTGTTTGACAATATCTTTTCTCCACCCTCAAAGGGTAGCCTGCCTCTTCTAGGAGTTGTTATGAGTTCAGAGTAGGATATGGAGGAGACTTGCTTCAATAAAACTTTCTGTGACATTATCTACCTGTCTGTTTTGGGTTCTTAAGAAAGAGGGGAAGATTAGTTCACAGCACACTCTTAGTTATCTTGGCTTCTATCACTTACACTTACCAGAACCCTCAATATTCCAGTATCTGAATAATTCCTGGTAGATTGTATGCCCCTAATCAATATTTGTCAAATGAATTAACCTTGTGTCTTAGCACAAATCTTAACATTTTGGTTCTTACTAAGTCAGTAAGTACGGTACAACAATTTAAGAACCAACCTTCTACAAAGTTTCTGAAAGTGTTTAACAAAAATAAAATGAATAATTCACATTACAGATAAGTTCTCAGTAGACTTCTTCTGAGAGAAACATGGAGATCATGACTATTTAAATATTAGACTATATTATATTGTGACAATATGCTTTACTTTTTTGTTTTAAAAATAACTGACCTATGAGGTCATCCCGGTGGCACAGCAGTTAAGTGCCCACATTCCACTTTGGTGCCCTGGGGTTCGCTGGTTCAGATCCTGGGTGCTGACATGGCACCACGTGGCCTGCCCTACTGTGGTAGGCATCCCACATATGAAGTAGAGGAAGATGGGCATGGATGTTAGATCAGGGCCAGTCTTCCTCAGCAAAAAGAGGAGGATTGGCAGCAGTTAGCTCAGGGCTATCTTCCTCAAAAAAAATAAAAAATAAAAATAACTGACCTTTTATAGTAAAATTAACCAAAATTGTGATTCAACAAAACTGTTTTTCAGATCTATTAAAATATATAAGTAAAATTATTTATTTTTGACTTTATTCATGGGATACAGAATTTCTCAGTTTTTAAGTCAACCCTGACATACTGCAATTTAAGTTTTAAAACTATGGCCTAATTATAGTTTCTGAATGACAGCAAAATGTGCTTTTATCATATATTAAATAACATACATTTTTATATGTATATATATTTATTACTCAGATATAAGGCCTTAGGAACATTAGAAAATATGATAGTGAATAATCAGTAGGTTATAGACAGTAGTAAGATAATAGCATAAGCTAATTACATTTTTATGAGTAGATAAGATAAATAGAAATTAGGATGAAAATTAATATGATTAAAAATATATAAACATAAATACAAAAAGTTTCATATCAAAGGTAATAAAGGGAAGTTAAATCAATTTTTCTACCTAATGAAATATCAGTAAAAAAATAAATGTTGAAATAATTTAAATATTACAGTATATGAATGCTGGGGACAGTACAATGAGCAATAGTATGTTGTAACTTATTTCTGGTGGAAATATTAAATGGTTTAAGAAATTTGAAAATGTGGTTGTGATATTTGGTTAAACCTTGTGGGCTGAATCCAAATGTTTGTCTTGCTCATTCTTGGAGGCCACCTAAAGTGATAATAAAAGTTTTTTAGAAAAAACCTATAAAGTCATGAAGATATGGATAACAGCAAATGTGACAACAAAGGTTGGAAACTGCGAGGCAGATTTATGAAGAATAACCAACTCAGATTCTAGAAATCAGGAAGCCATGGGTCCTGGGTAGAGTGGAGAGCAAAAAACAAGAAGCAGCAAGTTGTTTCCCCTTGTAAGACCTCAATAAGGATCAGTAATTGAAGGCATTACGGACCTGCACAGTGAGTGGGGCTTAAAACTGGATATTTGGTTGAAAAAAATCTGCTAAGAACAATTAGACTACTAGACAAGGCCTTCCCCCGCTTTTGCATCCAAGAAACTCCTGTCTCTCCCTCCTAATCCTTCCCTTGCTCTAACAGAAGACTGAAGGTTTATTCTCTGGAGAATTGAACCAAGAAGTATGGGCTTAGAGTCATCACACATATCTAAGGGGGGATGCTAAAAACAGAGGAATTAAGATAATAAACGCACAGTGAAAAAGGAGATTCTCCCTGCTTGAGCCCCTCCTTCCACCACACACCTACTGCATTCACTCATTCAACTCTCAGAACACTCCCAGCTGGGATGATTTCTCTTTGGCAGGAGACCGGAGAATTCCTTTCTGGAGAAAGACCCGCCCAAGATAAAATATATATCTCCTGATGTTTAAAGCTGGGGCCCATCAAAGCAATTGTGAAGTCCTCCCCAGATTGCCCAGCAGAAACCCCACCAGAGGACAATATCTGGCCAGAAAAACCATGCTTGAAATGTTGCTTTTTAGTGCCTCACTTTGCAATGGGAAAGGACAGCAAAGAACAACCACACAGAGGCTCTAAAATAAACAAAGAGTAATAAAAGGAAAAGAATTCAGAGGACACAAAGGTGATGCAGGGAGCATTAGGGTATTCAAAAAACTAAAACTCCAAAATTAAAACACTCAGTTAAAGAAGATATTGTGGAAGAAATTGGACATTTATTTATAATATTGTTTGAGCCACAGGATCAAATTTTCTCTGACGACTTCAATTTTATGAGCTAATAGATTCACTTGATTGTTTTAACCAGTTTCAGTTCTTTTCTTTTGTCATTAAACATGAAAGATTCCTAATTCTGAAAAAAATGTTATAATTTATACCAAGAATCACAAAAATGTGACTCTCCTTGAGTAACTGGTCTCTTCCTGTAGTATATTAGTTATCTATTGATGCACAACAAATTACTACAAAACTTTGTGGTTTCAAACAAAAATATTCATTTATTACCTCATATATTTTCTGTGGGTCAGGAATTCAGGGGCAACCTGGCTGTGTAATTCTGGCTTAGGGAGCCTCATGTGGTTCCATTCAAGTAGTTGGTCAAAGCTGAAGTCCTTTGAAGCTAGATCAAGGCTGACAGGTCCACTTCCAAAGTAAATCTCTCACATAGCTGTCGAGTTGGAGCTGGCTTATGACAGGAGGCCAATATTCTTGGTTACATGGGATAGCCCTATTAAATATTGTAGGGTTATACACAAGCCTATGAATACCAGGAAGCTAGGGTCATTGGGAACCATTTTGGAGGGACTCGGATGGTAGAAATGCTTCAGAGTAGATATATTCAAAAATATTCATTGACAACTTGGAAATAACCCATATGCTACATGAAGAAAAAGGTTAAATACATTAGGATATAATGAATTGATCTATTATAATACACATGAAGGAAAATAATACTTATGATGCATGTGACAGGTTTTGAAAATCAATCTACAAAATCAGGAATTCAAGAAATACAATTTTCATTATGTTTCCATCATACTATTCCTACTTTGCATTCTTCTTATTTCTCCTCTGTGAAAAAAGCTTAGTCAATTAAAGGATCGTTTCTTCTTTTCTCTACATTTGTGTCTAAGTTCTAGAGGGCTGAATAATACCACAGCAACAGGGGAATCGGGTCCTTGACTTCCCTCCATAGCAGCATCTTGTGAAATATGTTACCTCAACAGATCCTCAGCTGTCAAATCACAAATGAATTGCTACTGAATTCCATTTATCCTCATCCTAAAGACTTGTAAGATCTGATGATTCTGCCGCTCACAGCGAGTCTTGGTTAAATGGGAATTGTTCTGTTGCTCCCATCTTTGACTACGGCACAGAAAATTCTGTAGAGTGTAAGCCCTCAGTGCCCAGTTGCTATCTCCCTGGACTCCCATGACCACATTTTCTTAAGTTTTGGCCTGCCAACTCAGGCCCTAACAATCTTTTGGTTAGGGTCCCTCTGTTTTTGGTGTCTCTAAACTTATTTGATAGTTGTGCTGTCTCTAAGCCATTCTGAGACTTACTTATGTTTTTGGCCACATCATCTCTGCTTTGATTTCTTTTCGCTGCCACATCCCTTCTCTGAAGCTTGAGAACCTAATAACTTACGAACTTGAGAAAAAGGAATGATCAGAGATGTGGGGAAGGAAATGTTAGGTGAAATATTATACATACTTTACCCCATTATCCCTCTTTTCCTCCCTGTCTCTGCCATTCTCCATAAAATAATTTTCTTCTTCTCTCATTCTCACTCTTCTACTCACTTCTTCCTTTAAAACAAGCAGTCAAAGCCATGGGAGAGAAGAAGAGAATCATTTATGTTTCTACTTCCATACTCCAAATCTCTGGAAGGTCTTTCTGAATATAACCCTCCCAAGAAGTCCCATCTAAAAGTAAAAACAAAAAAAAGGTCCAAAACAAGAAAGTAGAGAGCTGAGATTCCCTATACCACAGAGAGTCTGACTCAGCATTGCTGGAGGTTCACTACTTCCTGGCATGTTTCCCAGACAGAGGTCTCTGATGATTGTTCCTATGCTTTGGGCGTAGGATGGAAGTGATCTCTAAATGAACTCCATGATTCTTCCAGGGTGAATGGAGGGTTCCTTGACATAAACATGTCTCAAAATTTGAACACCCTGAAGCAAGATCTCGGAGCCTAAAAAAGGAACCCATTAACAGAGTTGGTCTCCCCTCTATCACCCAGGAGGGAGGTTATTTACAGCTTGCATGATTTTAATTGCTCCTTTTTTATTGCAAGCTGTGTTCCCAAGTCCTCTCTTAGATGTGAGAGAAACCTCATAAGCTTTTAAGGTCCTCTTCCCCCACAGCTGGATCATTCTTGAGGGAGGCTGAGTGAGTCAAACCTTACTAACAAAAGACCATGCGCTCATCTCAGAGTAGTGATGGAGCAGGATACTCACAGAACCTGGAAGTTGAAATATGTGTGGGCTCTTTCTGAATACCTGGGTACACCACACACAATAAAAAGAAGAGTAAATCTTTACAGCACTCTTACGTAAGTAATTAGGGACTCTGCTCTAAGGAATATGAAGGCCTAGGACCCAGGAAGAATCTCAAAGGTTTGCAAACGACTCAATATCATTGTACTTCAAGTCTAATTTTTATAAGGAGTCTTCTTCTATGGTGGCTCATTTAGCCTGAACAGACAAATCTGTAGAGGGATGATCTAAATTTATAGGCTGTGTCAATACACTTTGGCATAAAATGGGGAGCTGGAACCCCTCTGAGACTATTGTTCATATTTAAAAGGAGAAAACAAAGAGCCAGAAGAAAAGGTGTGGGTGATTATTGAGAGGCCTATACTTCCTGATTTGTTCCACTAACAAGTCAAATTTGAGCATTCTACAGAAGTCTCCCTAACTGAGTGGACTCAGTTCAACTTTGATGAACAGGTCAGTTCTTGAGGAAGTGAGGGACCACCAGTTGAGAATAAATGCAATGCTTGGTTTTCTGACAGTGATCCTGCCCATATTGTTCCTGATAAACAAAGCTCTTCAGATTTTGTTTCCTGCTCTACAAATATGGTGAACTTTTCCAAAGTCAGCTAACTAAATATTAGGAAGGATTATTGATGAAATATCTTAAAGAAGCAGAGCTTGTCAAATGGGCCACTTTTTAATAGTCTCCTTCCATTTCCTTTGTTTTTTTTTTAATTTACTAAGCAGAGTAAAATGGAGGTCAGTATGTGGAGGGGGACTATCTGATGTCAGAAATGACTTGAGAAAAATTGAAGGAAGAGAATCCACGTAAGCTTTATCCCAAGATAAACTTTATCCAAAACAAAAGGTAGAAAGCTTAGGAGTCCTTAATAAAGAAGAGGAAACTAAAAGTAAGGTTTAATTAGAAATGATAGAATCTGGGCTGGTTGAGAAAAGCAATGTGGCAATTAAAAGGTGCTCTGGGATAAAGAATAGCATCACTAGTCTGACATAGTTCTCTGTGTGTGGTACAATTGGCCTCGGTAATTTTATCTTAGACATCTGTGGGTACAAGCTTTGCAGTGTTCACCATCTAAACCTGAGATTTCCCTTTCTGGCAGTTATACCAGCACGTATTGCAAAACATTTTAATATCCCCTTATTTCTTCTTCCTGAAAGAAGGTAAATTCTCCTTCAGTTTATCTCACTGACTTGGCAAGCAGTCACCATTACAGCCTTTCTGTTCATTTCCTGAAAGTGCATCTATGTGAAAAGATGTGGTGATCATGTTATTGAAAGCATGCTCAATTACATTTTCATTGCCCTGTCCATTTTTATAATAATGCATCTGAAATGGTGTCTGTCATTCTAGAGATCTTTTGTGAGAAATTCTTGCAATGACTATGCGGGGGCATTCCCCAATCTCTAATCTCTTGCCCACATCCTGTCAGTGATCACCTACAAGGATTTATCTCTGTCTTTCCCATGCCACACATCATCTCTCGTTTTGTGCTATGTCTCTATGGGTACATTTCTTATCTCTCTTCCTGGGCTATAAGCTCCGTATTGGATCGTTTACATCATCCAACGCACCAAGTATAGTCCTTTACACTCTCCAGTGTTTAGAAACAAGATTAATGCAGCAATTAACATATTTTAGTGTGCAGTTTTAGTGCAGATATTTAAAACGTGGCTCTGGAGTTAGACTGCCTGGATTTGAATCCCAGTTTGGCCTTTCATGGGTTGTGTGTCCTTTAAGTTCTTTGCTGCTCTGACCCAAGGTCTTCTCATTTGTAAAATGGCAATAACAAGTGCACATATCTCATAAATTTTAGTTGAAAACTAAAATAAGATAAAACGTAGAAGTATTCAGAATAGCACCTGGAACATAGTACATACTCAATAAATATTAGCTACCTAAAAATATACTTGATCTTCTGGCAAATTCAATCATATTAGAAGCAGAAAAAAATGAAGCAAATCAAGTAGCTTTGCGTTTTAGAAAAAAAATGGCCAGGAGTAAGCTGCAGTATTCAACTCTTTCACAGAAATATTATTTGTAAAGACGTTACTGTTAGTACTGTGGACTATATATTCAAGGAAACTAGTAATGCCAGATAAAATTTAAAAGAATTTTTTAAAGGCTGAGTCAGTGAGAAAGCAAATAAACTTATAAAGATTCAGAAATGAGAAGAAAAAGCACAAACCTCAGAGGTAGTGAGCTGGGGCCAGTATTTTCCCCAGAGGATCTGCTAATCTCTGGTAGCCTCATTATGGGTTTTAATGAGCAAATATATAAGAGTTAGGAGAAAAAGACAATGTGTGAGATTGACTTAGAGACAACACCCTTTCCCCTCAATGCCACTGAAAACAGGGACTCTCCAGGAGTGACATTCTCAGAAGGCAAACTATTAGAAAAAAGAAAAAACTATGCACAAAATGAGACAGTGATAAGCACACCTCCCTCAGCTTTAGTTTGAGAGAAAGAGAAAAAGTAAAAGAGTCTTCCTTAATAATTCTGTTTTTAAAATTTATTTTTATTGAGATAATATTGACATATGACATTGTGTAAGTTTAAGGTGTTTGATGTGTTGATACATTTACATATTGCAGTGCACTTACCACTCTAGCATTAGCTAACACCTCTATCATATCACATAATTATATTTATTATTTTGTGGTGGGGACAATTAAGATCTAGCCTATACAGATTTTGAAATATACTGATGTACCTCTGAAATTTATATAACGTTATAAACCAATGTCACCTCAATAAATAAATAAAATATCTAGTTTCTTAGGAACTTTGAAGTTTAAGATAGAATATTGCTGTCTGTAATCACTATACTGTGCATTAGATCTCTAGGATTTATCTGAGAGTTAAAAGTTTGTACCATTAAACAACATATCTCCAATTCCCTTAGCCCCCAGTCTCTAGTAACTTCCATTCCATTTGTTTTTACAAGTTCGGCATTTTTAGAATCCACATGTTACTATCATATAGTTCTGTCTTACTCTGTCTGACTTATCTCACTTAGTGTAATGCCCTCACTGTCCATCCATGTTGCTGCAAATGGCAGAATTTCCTTCTTTCTCTTGTCTGAGTAATATTCCACTGTGTGTGTTTGTGTGTGACATCTTCTTTATCTATTAATGCATTGACAGACACTTAGGTTGTTTCTATATCATGGCTATTGTGAATAATGTTGCAATAAACATGAGAATGAAGAGATCTTTTTGATATCCTTTTTTCATTTCCTTTGGATATATACCCAGAAGTAGAATTACTGGATCATATGATAGTTATATTCTTAATTTTTTGAGGAATCTCCATACTTTTTTCCTTAGTGGCTGGACCAGTTTACATTCCCAAGGCAACATATGAGAGTTCCCTTATCTCCACATTCTCGCCAACACTTGTTCTCTCTTGTCTTCTTGATGACGACCATTCTAACAGGTGTGACGTCATATCTCATGGTTTTCATTTTCATTTCTCTGATGATTAGTGATATCAACCATCTTTTATGTTCCTTTTGGCAGTTGAATGTCTTCTATAGAAAGAATGTCTATTTATTTTCAATGTCATTTTTAATCAGATTATTTGTTATTAAGTTGTAGGAGTTCTTTAAATATAGAATATAATAAGCCCTTATCTGATATATGGATTGCAAATATTTTCTTCCATTCTGTTGGCCGCATTTAAATTTTTTGATTGTTTCTTTTGCTCTGTAGAAGCTTTTTAGTTTGATCTAGTCCCACTTGTTGATTTTTGCATGTGTTTCTTGTGCTTTTGGTGTCATACAGAAAAAATCATTGCAAGATCAATGTCAAGGAGTTTTCCTCTATTTTTTCTTCTATTTTATGGTTTTAGGTCTTATGTTTAAATCTTTAGTTCATTGCAAGTTAAGTTTTGTGAGTTTTGTGAGTAAGGGATCTAGAGTTTGCTCTGCCTTTCTTTGGGTACTCCTGGTTCACTTTTCTTGTTCCCTCTTGTGGCTGAATTCTTAAGTTATTGTGTCTTTGGTTGTTACCACTCACTAGGCTGGCTACTGGAAACCTCTTTTCTGTTCCAGAAGGTGGTGCTCTAGCTCATGTTTGCAGTTTCTCCCTTGTACAAAGGCCAGTTCTGTTTTTCTGAGAGCAGTCTGTTTGCCAGATTCAGGAATGTGCACAAGGAGCCAGTTGCAGAGTGGAGAGAAGTGTGGGTTTGGCACTGGAGTTTTGGGCATTCCTGTGGATGTGGTGGGGTAATCCTCTGGTGAGGTACTCCTGGGGCCTCATGGGAGGACTTCCTGCTGAAATTATGAGCCCTTGCATTCCTCTAATTCTCTCTGATATTCCTATCTGCCTTTTAACCTGATCTCCCTTCTCCCTCTGCTCATGGTCTATCTGCCTCAGTAGTCTAAGTGTCTCTAGAGAGCAAGGAATTCCTAGCTGCATCCATATTTTGGGAAAGGAACCCTTTTACCTTATTTATCAGGCTATACCTTATGCTTCTATAAGGATTTTCTCTTTTCATTCATCTTTGGAACAAGGAGAATGGGAAATGTTTAGGAAGTAGGAAGAAGTTCGGGATGCCTAATGCTGACCAATGATTGCAGCTCATAGACAAAGTTTATTCCATTAAAGACACAGCCCTTTTCCAGGGAAATCTCCATGACTTCTACTATTACCCATATACATGACTGCCAGGCTACATTTGACATCTGTTTTCTACTTTTCATGGCTTCCCATGGTTTGCTTTCTATTTTGAGATTATCTGAATACAAATGTGTTTTTGATGGGAGATGTTCTGTGACCATCTGGAAAGATGACAGCTATAACATCTTGAAGAAGGCTTACCGTGCCTGATGAAAAATATTCTTTGGTTATTTAGCATTTGGCCTGAAGGCCTAGTGCTTTCCTTCCCTGGACTGGCTCCAAAGAACAAAAGGAGAAAGAACTTCCAGAAACCCTGCCTAAGTTTCCCATCCCTGTGTCCATTGCCTAAGCATCGTAACCTTTTCATGATTCAAGTCACTCTACTTTGTAGGAGAAGTCTTGAACATAAGAACAATGAATAGAACCAAGGGTGATTGAGAATCCAATAAAACCATATGCAAAAGTGATAAGAGGTTGCAGTCTGCTGGGTAGAGGGTCCAGAGTTTCCAATAGACTTTTGAAAGTATCACTGACCAAAGAAGATCAAGAATCACTGTCTTAGACAGTTTAATTCATAAGTATCTCTGATTAGAGGAAATAAAAATCTGTACCTGCAAGGATGGGTGGATAATGGCTCTTACAACTTGATCTTTTCTAGCTCCTCAGGAGCCTTCTTAGTGTCATTAAGTTGGGTAAGTCACATCCATTTCTAAGCTGTGTCTTGGCGTGTGACTCTTTCTACCATTTCATTATATTTTTCTTATATCTCTCTTGGCTCTGTGAAAGCAGAAAGGCAGTTACAGAACTTTCCACCCTCCCTGATTACAAATTAATTGAGTATTAGTTCCCAAGGGGATTTTAAAGAGCACCTACTTCACCATCCTCATTTAACTATGGTCCAGCATCATTCAGGGGCTTTTTCAAGCACTTAATTAATTTCAGAGCCATGACTGATCAGACTCTTTCTCTTTTACCATATAAAGAGATGAGAGTATTTTCCTTAATTACTTTGTTTCCAATCCTCATACATTCGTAAACTATGGATTGGGAAAATATGAAATTAAGGCATTTTAGAAGATAATGTACTAATGATGTCCATTTATTGTCTTTGTCCCCAAAGAGAATTACAGTATTTACGCAAGAGAATTTTTTAAGTTGAGCTTGGTAATTATAAATGGAAGACACTGATTAACTCAAAGTTGATGATTAAGATATATATGTAGCCAGCTGCAGAGTGGAAAGAAATTAAGAGTATTTCTTTTTGTCTTTTGAAAATGAAATAATTTCCTTCTCCCATCTTTTTCCCTGCAGATGGTACCAACCAGGTCCATGGAAGGAGATAGAAATCAACCTCTGCAGTCGTGTTTGTTCTCCTGGGACTCTTCGATGAAAAAAGGTGAAGCTTATCCTCTCTCCACTCTTCCTAGGGATCTACCTTGTGATCCTAATTTGGAAACTGGGTCTCATCATCCTAATCAGGATGGACTCCCATCTGCACACACCCACGTACATTTTTCTCAGTTTCCTGTCCTTTACAGACATCTGTTCTTCTTCTTCCACCAGCCCAAGGATGCTTTCGGACTTCTTAAAAGATACAAAAAATGATTTTGCTCATTTCCTGTGCCACCCAGTATTTTGTTGAGTCCTAGATTTGTCTGACTGAATGCTGCCTCTTGGCTGCCATGGCCTATGACAGATATGTTGCTATTGGTAGGCCTCTGCAGTACTCAGCCATCATGGCTCCCAGCCTCTGTCAGAAGATGGTTGCTGGGGCCTATGGGAGTGGTTTCCTTGCTGTCATCGCTATTACTATGGCACTTGGTTTCATCTCTGTTACCATGGGCCCAATATCAGTTCAAATTTCTTCCTTGACCTAATCCAAATTATTTTCTTGTCTTGTTCTAATCCCTTCATCAGCCATACCATTCTTTTTCTCGTATGTATTTTTGTTGGGTTCAGTTCTTTCTTAGTTATCAGCTTATCCTATGTTTTCATTTCACCTTCCATTCTGAAAATATCTTCTGTCAAAGGTAGTGCCAAAGCTTGCAATACCTGTGCCTCTCACCTGGTAGTTGTGACAATCTTCTATGGCACAAGCCTCTCTGTGTGCCTACTTCCCAGCTCTAGCCACTCCAACAAGCAGGACAATGTGCTGTTAGTGTTCTATGTTATCTTTATACCCATGTTAAATCCTCTTATCTATAGTTTGAGGAAAAGGGCTTTCAAAGAGGCCCTGAAGAGGGTGGTAAAGAGGCTAATACATTTACCTCAGTGAGAACAATATTTTTGCAGCTGTTATTTCCCCTATGAGGAACACAAGAGTAAGAAGACGTGTGACCCTTTGTAGGTCACAAGAATAGCTAGGTAGAGAGATGGAATGAAAACCTGGCTCCTTGATTCCTGGTGCCATTATGTTTAGCTGTCACCATCAAGTGATCTATTTGAGGCAGTGTCACCACCATTGAATTCAGTTTATAAAGCGTGTATCCATGATTAGACCCAGGTCGATAAAACCCTACACTTTGAGCATAGAAGTTCTGATATATATTTCATGTAGAGAAATGATAAGAATCTAGAAAGCCACACAGACAGTTCTTTCCTCATTGATTTTTTCTTTTATATATTTTCAATTGTTGAGAATTTATTTGTACTTCAATAAAATTTTTAAAAAGAATGTATAAAATTGCATATGTGAATGTTAAAAATAATTTAAAAGTGAATACTTTATCTTATTAATTCCAAAGAGAGTGAGAGAAATCTAGTGTGAGAGAGATGGCACAGAATCAGAAAATTGGAAAGAGGGAGAAAAACAGAGAGAGAGAGAGAGCAGAAAAAATGGGTACAGAGGGAAGGGGAGGGGAAGGAGGAGAAAGCAGGAGAGGAAACTAAAGGAAAAGAGAAAAAAATAGTGTTCTGGCTTTATTCCCAAATAACATTGTTCCTTCTATCTTATTCCTTGAAACTCCTTGTGAATTGAATTGTGAAAAACAGATGGGAGAAAGGAATGGTAGAAAGAAGGGGCAATTTTAAGGTCAAGAGTTGGGGAGATTCTCACAGGCTAGAAAGAAGTCAAAGTCATCAATTTCCGGGCATACGTGGCCTGAAGCATGTTCTGTGGTAGCCTCCCAGAGACCATGCCAGACTCAGAAATGAAGGCTGTCATGGTATGTCTAGGAAGGCAGAGTCTGAATCTCAGAGATCTAAGCGCATGGAATTTCAAGGCCTTAAGTTGACCAGAGAGCAGCAGAGCAATCAGAGGTGGGGTACCATGGAGACTCAGGGTCCAGCTGGTATAATTTAAAGAAAATTTTGAAAAGAGATGTTTTCTCATGCATGAGTTGTGGACTGAGCTTTGCATATATTATGTTACTATTTACACAATATTTTACACTTTACATAGTTACATTGCATAGGTTTGATTTTTTTCTCTTACCATGTTCAGTTGGCAGGGGATAAATTAGACCCATTTACAGATAAAACCTTTGGTCATATTGAGGTCTGCCACATTCTTCCCAGGGTAGCAACAATTCTTCTTGAAGCTCACAAAGTGTCATGTATGGAACAAAATGGTTCTTACTAACCAGAAACATTTCTACTGCTACTTGTCCATGGTGCCAAATTTCTGTACATTTGATGTTATAGCTTTAAAACTATCTTAAGAATCTGTTCCTTTTAAAATATTAATTTTTTACAGTTATCAGAGTGACTATATAGCTACTGACCAATTAGCAAGTGTTAAACTGAATAATTAACTCCTTATCCCATCCATCCTTTTCTCTCTAGAAGTAGGATTAGCAGAAGCAGATCAAATCATGAATGAGAACTTCCTAAATCAGGTGTTTCCCTAGTAATGGCAGGGTAGATGAGCTCCATCTTAAAAAAAAAGGGAAAAACAAAACCCAAAAACAAAACCAAAATTTTGTGGGAATCATCTTGAGCAGATATTTTTAATGAAGGATTAGTAATGCAGCATAATATGTTGTAAAGAACTCCAATTCAGAACACATGAATTAAACCTACTTTTAATAGAAGGCATGCCACGTACTTCACACTCTCAGTGCTTTATAAGGATTATCTAATTGATTCTACGAAGAACTACTCTATAAAGTAGCTGATACTATAAGCCCATTTTATGGGTGATATTAATGGAGCTTGAAGAGATTAACTTGCTCAAGGTCACACAACCAGGAAATGGAAAGCTGGAATTCAAACCAGATTAGCTGATACTAATGTCCATGGTATTAACCATGATGATCTGTGGCGCTGTCAAGAATTAGTTTTACTGTATTCCTTATTACTTCAATATCCTCACTTATGCCTAGGAAACCATGCAATATCTGTCTCATAGGGCTGCTGTGATAATTAGCTCAGGTCACGGAGTGAGAAAAAATATATATCTAAAATGGAAGGCTTTGTAAACAGGGAAATGTCCACATATCTAATTTATTGTTATCAAGCAGTATTCTCAGTTAGCTGTGTCATCTTTGGCAAATCTCTTAGCTCCTCTGGCTTCTAGCTCCTCACCTTGAAAATGATGATGGTATTAGACTAGAAGATGTCCAGGTCCTTTCCATGTCAAATGCCTCCAAGGTTGTTAAAAGAAATGCTATAATCACAAGACCATAATAGGACCAGGAGGAAGTGGGGAATTGAATCAGAAGGGACATGGCAAAGTGGGGCATGAAATTAGATGGAGCAAAATTCCATGACAACCATGACCCAAGAGAATAAGCACCTGGAGTGTTTTCTCCCTCATTGTCTTTTCTCTTTTCACCTCTGCCCTAATAACACATTTAAGAAATACCCATCCAGTTGTGGGTATTTCTTTGGCTGTGAATGGACAGCCAATTTCATGGCCTAAAGCACCAATCTTGGAGTGCAGTAGGGCCCACCTGAATAGATCTTTTGAAAACAAATGAGCAATTTCAAGTTTGGCAAGAGCTCTGTTATCCTGGGGGATGTCGGTCAAGGTAAGAGGGCAAGATTTATAGAAAAGAGTGGATTCCGTGTTATCTCAATATCCAAGTGATTCTTCCAGTAAAACCTATGTGGAGTAAGATTTGTGGTCCTCATACATTTTATGAGGTTTATGCTCTCTTCTCTTCTTTATCTCTTTCCTCTCCCTCACTTCCACACCCTCCACTTAGGGCTTTTCCTGGGGTTCTCTTTCTCCCTACCCAAATTCTCTCACCTTCAGTGAAAAGAATAATCTCTAATCTAAAATGTCAATATTACTATGGAGTGAGGGGTGGATGATGTTGAGTTCTAGTTCTGCAATTTCTTAATGATGTGGTCTTTAACTCAGTTAACTTGTGCTTTTCACTTGTAAAATGAGAGAAATAGAAACATTTAGAATCTAATGAGACAATTTCTATAAAGCCCAGCACACTCTAGAAATTAATAATAAAGCATTGAATGAAAAATAATAATTTGCTGAATTCCAGGGGATTTAACTAATATCAAAACATCTTTGTCTAAGTATGGCCCTCTCATCACTCTTATTCAACACAGTACTGGAAGTTCTAAGCAGAGAAATTAAGCAATAAAAAGAAATAAAAAGTAACAAAATTGGAAGAGAAGGAGTAAAACTGTCACTATCTGCAGTTGACATGATTTTATATTTAGAAAGCCATAAAGAATCCATCAAAAAACTATCAGAAATAATAAGCGAATACAATAAAGTTTCAGGGTACAAAGTCAATATACAAAAATCAGTTGTTTTTTTTTTTAAAGGCAAAGATCATACCCATTTCATTTATTTATTTTTTTAAAGATTGACACCTGAGCTAACATCTGTTGCCAATCTTCTCTTCTTCTTCTTGTCCCTAAAGTCCACAGTGTATAGTTGTATATTCTAAGTGTAGGTCCTTTTGGTTGTGCTATGTGGGACACCGCCTCAGCATGGTCTGACGAGTGTTGCCACGTATGCATCCAGGATCCAAACCGGAGAAACCCCGGGCCGCTGAAGCAGAGCACGTAAACTTAACCACACAGCCACAGGGCCAGCTCCAGTTGTTTTTCTATATACTAACAATGAACCAGCAGAAAGAGCAATCAAAAATAAAATCCCATTTATAATCACAATAAAAACAACAAAATGCCTAGAAATAAATTTCACCAAGGACATGAAAGACCTGCACACTGAAAACAGTTAGGGATTGTTGAAAGAAACTGAAGACAGAAAGAAATGAAATGATATTTCATGCTCATGGATCACAACTGATTTCTGAATGTTGACTTTTTGTTCTGGAACTTTATCAAATTCATTTATTACTTTCAACACAGTTTTGGTTGAATCTTTAGGATTTTCTGTCTACAAGCTCATAACATCTGCAAGTAATGCTAATTTTATTTCTTATTTCCCCATTTGTATGTCTTATATTTCTTTATCTAGCCTTTTTGCTCTAGCTAAGATTTTCAGTTGCTATATTGAATAAGAGTGGTGAGAGTGAGAACCCTTGTCTTGTTCCTAATGTTAGAGGGAAAGCTTTGTTTTTCACTGTTGACTATAATATTACCTCTGGGTTTGTTTTATATGTTCTTTGTTATGTTGAGGAACATTCCCTCTAGATCCAATTTTGCAGGGTTTTAATCATGAAAGGATATTGTACTTTGTCAAATGCTTTTTCTGCATCTATTGAGATGATCATGTTTTTCACCTTTCATTCTACTAATGTGGTGTATCACATTTATTGATTTGTTCATTGAACTTTCTTCCTTTCCTAGGATAAATCCCACTTGTTCGTGGTGTATAATCCTTTTACTGTGTTGTTGAATTTGGTTTCCTAATATTTTGTTGAGAATTTTTGCATCTTTTTCAAGATGGATATTGGTCTGTAGTTTTCTTTTCCTGTGTGCTGTTCTTGTTTTCTTTTCTTGTGTGTTTATCTGGCTTTGGTGTCAGAGTAATACTTTCAATTCCAAAATGCAATAGGAAGTATTCCTTCCTGTTCAATTTTTTGAAAATGTTTGAGAAGGATTGTCATTAATACTTTTTTTAACGTTTGGTAGAATTTGCCAAAGAAGCCATCTGGTTCTGGGGATTTCTGTGTTAGGAGGTTTTCAATTACTGATTCAATTTCCTTACTTGACTTTTTTCTATTTAGATTTTCTGATTCTTCCTGATTCAATCTTGACCGTTTGTATATTTCTCGGAAGTTATTCATTTCTTCTAGATTATCCAATTTGCTGGGCTGTAATTGTTCATAGCAGTCTCTTATAATCTTATGTATTTTTTACTATCACTTGTAATGTCTCCCCTTCCATTTCTGATTTTATTTATTGGAGTCTCCTGTCTTTTATTGTTAGTGCAGCTAAAGATTTGTCAATATAGTTTATCTTTTAGAAAACTAGCCCTTAATGTCATTTATTATTTCTATTGTTTTTCTGGTCTCTATTTAGTTTATTTCTAGCCTGGTCTTTGTTATTTCCTTCCTTCTATTCACTTTGGTCTTTGTTCTTCTTTTCTCATTCCTTGAAGTGTAAGGTTAGGTTATTATTTGAGATTCTTCTGTATTCTTAATGTATGCATTTATTGCTGTAAACTTCCTTCTCAGAACTGCTTTTGTACCATAGTATTGGTTTTGGTGTATCATATTTCCATTGTTATATGTTTCAAGATGTTTTTTGATTTCTCAGTTGCGCATTGATTTTTCAGTAGTGTGCTGTTTAGTTTTCACATATTTGTTCATTTCTCAGCTTTCTGCTAATGGATTTCTAGTTTCATGCCAATGTGGTCAGAAATGATACTTGGTATGATTTAAATCTTAAATTTTCTAAAACACATTTTGTGTCCTCTCATGTGATCTATCCTGGAAATGTTTTCTGTGCACTTTAGGAGAATGTGTGCTCTGCTGCTATTGGATGGAATGTTCTATAAATGTCTGTTATATCCATTTGGTCTAACGTGATTCAAGTTGAACATTTTTGTGGGAATTTCCTCTCTGGATCATCTACCCATTTCTGAAAATGGAGTATTAAAGTCCCCTACTATTGTTGCATTGTTGTCTATTTCACCCTTTGTATCTGTTAATATTTGGTTAATATATTTAGGTGCTCTGATTTTGGGTGCATATATATTTACATTTATTATGTCTTCCTGATGAATTGACCCCTTTATTATTATATAATGACCTTCTTTGTCTCTTGTGTCAATATTTGGCTTAAAGTCTATTTTATCTGATATAAATATAGCTATTCCTGCCTTCTTTTGTTTTCCACTTGCATGAAATATCTTTTTCCATTCTTCCACTTTGAGCCTATGGGTCTCATGAAAGCTTAGTGAGCCTCTTGTAGGCAGCATATAGTTGGGTCTTGATTTTTCATCTATCTAGGACTCTGCCCTTTTTTTTGGTGAATTCAATTCATTTACATCTATTGTAATTATTGATATGTAAGCACTTACTAATGCCATCTTATTCATTGCTATCCGGTTGTTTGTATTTCCATTGTTTCCTTTTTTCTTGTGTGCACCTACCTTTGCACATGTGTTTTTTTCCATGGTGGTAGGCTCTGTTTCCCCTTTCTTATCTTTCGTGAACCTAGTCTAGATTTTCACTAGGTGATTACAATGAGGGTTGTATAGAAATCTCATAAGGAAAACAGTCCATTTTAAGCTCATAGCAGCTTGACTTCAATTTTCTACAAAAACTGGACCCTTCTACTCTTCTGTTTTACATTGTTATGTTATTTTTGCCTCTTTTTATATTCTGTATTCTTTAACAAATTATAGTAGCTATAATTATATAATACGCCTCACTTTTAGTCTTTATACTACAATTTAGTGGTTAGCCCACCATCCTCTTACAGAATTAGCCTTTTCAGTCTGCCTTTATATTTACCTTTATCACTGTGCTGTATTCTTTTGTATGTTTTCATGTTGCTGATTAGTGTCTTTTCATTTCAGCTCAAAAAACTCCTTTCAGCAGTTTTTAGAAGGAAGATGTAGTGGTGATGAACAATCTCAGCTTTTGTTTTTCTGGGAAACTCTTTACTTTCCCTTCATATATGAAGTATAACTTTGCCTGATAGAGTATTCTTGACTGGCAGTTTATTCTTTCAACACTAAGTATGTCATTTCACTTTCTCCTGGTCTGTGGGATGTGGCTGAGGAAACTCCTGGTAACTTAATGGGGGTTCCTCTGTAGGTTACCATCATTTTTCCCTAGTTGCCTTTGGGATTTTGTGTTTATCTTTGATTTTTAAAAGTTTAATTATAATATGTCTTGGAGAAAGTCTTTTGGCATGAAATAATTGGGTGGTCTATAAGCTTTGTGAGCTTGGCTGTCCAAGTGTCTCCGGGTTTGAGAAGTCTGTAGTATTATTCCCTAAATAAATTTTCATCTGCCTTCTTCCTCTTTTCTCCTTTCAAACTTCAATTCTTTTAATTTTGTTTTGATGAAATCCCATAGATTGTATAGGCTTTCTTTGCTCTATTGTCTTTCTTTTTTTCTTTGCCTTGCTCTGACTGGGTTATTTCAAACTTCTTGTCTTCTAGCTCACTTATTTGTCTTCAGTTTTCTTTACTGCAAATGCTCTTTATTGCATTTTTCATTTCATTCATTGAATTCTTCAGTGCCAGAAATTGTTTCTTTTTTATAGTTTTGGTTTATTTAGTACATATATATATATGTGTGTGTGTGTGTGTGTGTGTGTGTGTATATCATTTTGTTCATTTTTTTCTCCTAACCTCATTATTGTCTTTTTAGTTACCTTGTAGTTCATTGAGATTCTTCAAAGAGCTATTTTGAATTCTTTATTAGCTTGGTCACAAAATTATGTACCTTTAAACTTCTGAAATTGGAGATTATGGTCATCTTTAGGTGACAACATATTTCCTTGATATTTCATATTTCTTGTAGGTTTTGGTTGCTGCTTTTACATTTGAATTAAAAAAGACCTCCTAAAATCTTTACTAATTGCCTTCCTATGGGGTTTACTGTCACTGGTGGTGTTATATCTGAGATTTTCTCTGACTCTATATGGGTGAATGTGCTCCACTCTGCTTGCTACCATGGTTGGCAGAATTTTTAGGCTATTGTGTCTTCCTCGTTACAATTCACGAGGATGGCTACTGGAAACCTCTTATTTGTTTTCTCAAAGCTAGTGCTATAGCTCATGTTTGTGTGTTCTCTCTTGCCATAGACCCAGGTTTATTTTTCTGAGACCACCCAGTTTACCAGCTTTGTTGTCACTGCTTCCCTTAGAAATATTCACAAGAAGCCAGTTGCAGAGTGGGGAGAGGTGTGGGTTTGGCACTGGGGCCTTGTGGTTCCCACTGATCTGGGGGGGAGATTCTTGGGTGAGGTACTCCTGGAGGCTCACGGAGGATTTCAGCTGAAATCCTGAGTGCAGTAGGCAGGAACTATGCTCATTTAATGTCTTTTGATATTATCATTTGTTTATTTCCTGATCTTCCCCCTCCCTCCATCACCAACTACCTGTCTCAGTGCACTAGGTTCTTTTTAGAGACACAGATTTCTCCAGCTGTGTCCAACACTACTGAAGTGGCTGGGCACTCACTCACTGTTCTTTTCCCCTGTGGCATAGTTCACCACCGTTGAATATTTCAGACTGTGCATTGTTGCCTTGAATGAGTGGTCCTTGGAATGCTCCTCTCACCTTCCCCACTGTGACCAACTCATGCTTCTTTTCTGTTCCAATAGTTCACTGTACTCCACTCTCAAGAAGGCTGGGCTTCCACAAAGTCTCTCTCATTCATGGGTGTCTGCCAAAGACAGCACTCTCCAGACTTTACCTGATCATAACCCAGATGGACTTAGGTAGGCTCACTGACTCCTGCTGGCTCTGCAGCCCATTCTGAGGTCTGTTTGACTATTATGGGATACACAGGTAGGCAAGATTGCTCCTGGGTCCCTTGGTCTATGGCCCTGGATACCACAACTCCCACAAGATGTTTTTGCTCAAGAATGGATGTCTAATTCATTCTTACAAAAGTGGGACAAAAAGAAGGACTGTCTTTTACTGCTAAGATGCTAACATTCCTCCTTCCTCTGATAATTTTTAATCTCATACACTTACTCATGTAGATATGCAGCTTATATCTTTGACTATTGTGACACCAAAAGACACCAAGTCAAAATTTTTGTTTAAAGGGATTCTGTGTTGGTGTTGCCCCTAAGGTATCTGACAGAAATAATATAAAGCATTTCTGAAGGAAGACATTTTAAACTCAAGCCTCAGTGATTCCCACAGATAAATTTTTTTAAAATGCTAAATTAAGATAAAAAAATCACTAAGCAGACAAAAATACAAGATATCTTGCTGAGAGTCAGCTATAACATCAAACTATAAAATCAGATTTGCAAAACTATGTAGTTAAATTATTAGATATTAATAAGAAATAAATATGTTTAATATGTTTAAATAATGGATGCTATGGAAAGTATGATGAAAGAATAAGAGACTATCAAAGATGACCACTCAGGAAAAGAACAAAATGAAACCTTTAGAGAGAAAACAAAATATTATCACTGAAATGTGAAATTAAACAGATGCATTAAACAACCAGTTAGCAAAACTTATGATAGAATAAATTATCTGGAAGAGAGATCTGTAAAAATTAAACAGAACACAGGAGAGAAATACAAATAATGGATGTTTGAGTGAAGTGGAGGGTAGAGCAAGAAGATTCAATGACAGACATTTAATTGTGGTTCCAGAGGCATATACTAGAAATATAAAGACAATTTCAGAATATTACCTGTGTTTGATAGATAGCACATCAGGCTTAAGTTTACCTTATTGAATGAATGGACATTAGAGGAAGCTGTGAATACCTCCGTGAGTAGAAGATGAACAGAATATATCGTAGATGTAAAATCAATCTTTTTGTTGTCATGATTGTTGGTTAAGATGATGACTGTGATGATGATGAAGAATGTAGTTTTCTGCTCTGTTCTCACAAAATTCTCTTTCTATTCAGTCTCACTGTGGACAGAACCACACCTAAGTCTGGCACGATCAATACACTCATGCATCACTTAATTGTGGGGAAACATTGAGAAATGAATCATTAGTCAATTTCGTTTTTGTCTGAACATCATAGACTGTACCTCCACAAACCTCCTTGGTATACCTACTACACACCTATGCTATATGGTACTAGTCTTATAGGATCACCATCATTTATGCGGTCTGTTGGTGACTGAAATGTTGTTACGTGGCACATGACTGTACATATTCTGTCTGCTCCCATTTTTCCTTCCACATTGATCTCAAATCTTGCATTTATTTTCTAATTAGTAACTTCCTTCCTTCAGAATACTTTTCAAAAGAGTTCACCATGAAGCAAAGACAGATCTAATTTTGGGAAATGAACCCTTCTGCCTCACTTCTCAGACTACAGCCTTATGCTTCAATGGGGATTTTCTCATATTGTTCATTTTTGGTCCTAGAAGGCTGGGAAATGATTGGCGAAAAGAAAGTCATTCTGGATGGCTAATACTGACAGGTATTTGTAGTTCATAGACATAGTTTATTCCACTAATGTTGCAGTCTTTCTCCAGGGAAATCTCCAAGACTTCTGCTTTACGCAAACACAAAACTCTCAGCTACATGTGACATATATTTTCTAGGTTTCATGGCTTCCCATGATTTTCTTTCTAGTTTGAGTTCATCTGAATAAAAATATACTTGTGCTGGAGATGTTCTAATGACCACCTGAAGAGATGACAGCTATTGCATCTTGAAGAGGGCATGCAGTGTCTTATGCAAAAATATTATTTTGGTTATTTACTGTTTGGCCTGAAGACTTAGTGCTTAACTTCTCTGGACTGGCTCCAAGGAGAAAAAGAGAAAGGACTTCCAGAAATCCTGCCTCAGTTTTCTAATCCCCATGTCCCTTGCCTAAGCATCCTCATCCTTACATGAGTTCAAATCACTCTACTTCTACAGAAGTCTTGAATCTAGGAACCATGAATAGACTTGAGGGTGACAGAGAATCCAATAAAACCATATGCAGAGGTGATAAGTGGTTGCAGTTTCCTGGGTACAGGGTTCAGACTTTGTAACAGATTTTCAAATGTATCACTGACTCAAAGAAGATCAAGAGTCACTGTCTTAGATAATTTAACTTATAAGTATCTCTGATTTGAAGAAAGAAAAAGCTGCACCTGCAAAGAAAGGAGCATAATGGCTCTTTCAAACTTATCTTATCTAACTTCTCAGGTGCTTTCCTAGAATCATTAAGTTGTTCAACTCACATCCATTTCCAAACTATATCTTGTCTCTGACTCTTCCCACTATTCTATGGCATTATTTTTAGATCTCAGATGGTTTTATGAAAACAGAAAGGCAGTTACAAGATAGTCCACCCTCCCTGATTACAGTTTAGTGGAATCTTGGTTCCAAAGATTCTATGTATTTATTTATTTATTTTCTGAGGAAGATTTGCCTTGAGCTAACAGCCATTTACAATATTTCCCCTTTTTTTCTTTTTATGTGGGCTGTACCACAGCATGGCCTCTAACAGAAGAATGGTGTAGGTCAGTGTCTAGGATTCAAACCCAGGTACCCTAAGTGAAGGGCACTGAACGTAACCGCTAGGCCCCTAGGGCTTGCCCCCGAAGGAGATTTTAAAAGACATGTACTCCAGCATCCTCATTTGGTGTATGAAGCCTCATGATTCAGGGACTTCTTCAAGCACTGATTAACATCAGAGCCATGTGTGAGGAGAATTTTTGTTTCACCATATTGAGAGATAGCAGTTTTCACCAGTTTTGTCTATTTCTGATTCTCATATATTTGTGAATTCTAGGAAGTTAAAACATGAAATTAAGACATTTCAGAGGATAATGTACTCATAATGCCAATTTACTGTCTTTTGTCCCCAAAGAGAATGAGAATGTTTACTGAAGGGAATTGTTCATTTAAGTTTAGTAATCATGCGTGGAAGACAGATTAACTCAACATGATGATTTAAGTTGTATATTTAGTCAGCTGCATGACTGGAAAAAGACGAAGAATACTTGTTTTTGTTTTTTGAGAATGAAATAATTTCCATCTGTCATCTTTTTTGTCAGTAGATGACACTAACCATGTCCATGGAAAGGAATAGAAATGAGACTTCTGTGTCCACGTTTGTCCTCCTGGGACTTTCAGATGAAAAAGAGGTGCAGCGTGTACTATTCCCAGTCTTTCTAGGGATCTACCTTATGACTCTAATCTGGAACCTGGGTCTTATCATCGTAATCAGGATGAACTCCCACCTGCACACGCCTATGTACTTTTTTCTCAGTTTCCTATCATTTTTAGACATCTGTTATTCTTCTTCAAATAGCCCAAGAATGCTTTCAGACTTCTTAAAAGATGAAAAAAACATTTCCTTCATTGCCTGTGCCACCCAGTATTTTATTGGGTGCTGGATGGGTCAGGCTGAATGCTGCATCTTGGCCACCATGGCCTATGACAGATTTGTTGGTATCGGTAGGCCTCTGCAGTACTCGAGCATCATGGCTCCTGGCCTCTGTCATAAGTTGATTGCTGGGGCCTATGGGAGTGGTTTCCTTGGTAGCTTAGTTCAAACAGTTTCTTGCTTTTGTCTCTACTACTGTGGGCCCAACATCATTCCAAATTTCTACTGTGATGTAACCCAGATTATTTCTTTGTCTTGTTCTGATTCCCACATCAGCCAAATGATTCTGTCTCTCGAATCTATTTTTGTTGGGTTTGGTTCCTTCTTGGTAATCATCTTATCTCATGCAATCATTGTAGCTTCCATCCTGAAACTATCTTCCATCAAAGGTAGTGCCAAGGCCTTCAATACCTGTGCCTCCCACCTAGTAGTTGTGACAATCTTCTATAGCACAAGCCTCTTTATGTACCTGCATCCTAACTCTAGCCACTCCAAGAAGCAAAACAAGGTGCTGTCAGTGTTCTATGTTATCCTAATCCCCATGTTAAACCCTGTTATCTATAGTTTCAGGAACAAGGAGATCAAAGAGGCCCTCAAGAGGATGACAAAGAGAGTAACACATTTATTTCCATAAAAACAATATTTGGGCAGGTGTTATTTCCCCTATAAGGAAAATAGAGATAAGAACATGTAAGAACTTTTTGTAGGTCATACAACAGCTAGATAGAGAGAAGTGAAAAACTCACTTCTTGATTCCTGGTGCCACCATATTTAGCTCACACTACCAAGCGATCAGTTTGAGGCAGTGTTATGAACATTGAATCTAGTTTAAAAGGTTTGTTCCCAGGATTATACCCACGTAGGTAAACCCCATATTTTGAGAACAGAGGTTCTGATAGACATTATACGCAGAGATAGACAAGAACCTAGGAATCCACACAGTCTTTCTCCTATGATTTTTAAAATGTCTTTTATTCATTTTCAACTGTTAAGCTTTTATATGTATTTCAATAAAATAAAATAATGTATAAAATCAAGTTGTGAAACTTAAAAATTATTTTAAAATGAGTACTTTTAATCTCCACCTCAAAGAGGGAGAGAGAGTGAGTATGAGAGGGAGGGACACAGAAAGAGAGAGATAGAAAGACTGAAGGAAAGACAGAGAAAGATAAAATATGACAGGAGAGGAGAAGAAGAAAGATTGATCTGGCTTTATTCCCAAATAAGCTTGTTCCTTCCATCTTACTCATTGAGCCTCCTTGTGAAGTGAATTTTGAAAAAGGTATGGGTGAAAGGAATGGTAGAAAGAAGGGGCACAATAAGGTCAAGAGTTAGAGAGATTCTCAGAGGCTAGAAAGAAGTCAAAGTCATCAACTTCTGGTCATAGTTGGCCTGTAGCCTGCTCTATGGTAGCTTACCAGAGACCATGCAAGACCTCAGAAATGCAGGCTGTCATGGTGTGTCTAGGGAGGCAGGAACTGAGTTCCAGAGATCCGAGTCTCCCAAATATTCCTGGACCTTAAGTTTGACCAGGGAGCAGCAAAGCCAGTTTACTTGGGGGTACGATGTAGACTCGAGTCCAACTAAGAGAATTTAAAGAACATTTAAATGGACATATACTTTTAGAGGAGAATTTTTTTACTTTTTACTTTTTTAAAGATTGGAACCTAAGCTAACAACTGTTGCCAATCTATATTTTATTCTTTCTGCTTTTTTCCCCAAATCCCCCCAGTACATAGTTGTATATTTCAGTTGTGGGGCCTTCCAGTTGTGGCACGTGGGACGCCACCTCAGCGTGGCCTGATGAGTGGTGCCACGTCCATGCCCAGGATCCAAACCAGCAAAAGCCTGGGCTGCCACATCGGAGTGCACAAACTTAACCACTCGGCCAGAGGGCTGGCCCCTAGAGGAGAATTTAAATAGTAAGCTTCACATATATTACATTAGTATTTATACAATACTCTACACTTCATATAGTTAAATTGCATGGATGTGATTTTTTTCTATTACCATATGAAGTTGGCAGTTGAGAAATTATCCACATTTTACAGATAGAAGCTTTGAGCATATTGAGGTCTTCCATGTTCTTCCCAGAGTAGCCACAATTCATCTTAAGTCTCACAAAATTTAATTTGTGGAGCATAGATGCTTCTTATTGACCAGAAACATGCTCTCCATGGTTTGAATGGGTGCCCTAATTCTATACTTTTGGTGTTATATTTTTAAAAACATCTTAAGAATCTGTTCAATTTAAAAGATTAATCTATTACAGTTCTTACTTGTGGGAATATCTGACTACTAACCTATTAGGAAGAGTTAAATTAAATAATTAACTCATTGCCCCACCCACCACTCTCTCTCTAGAATTAATATTAACTGAAATAGAGCAAACCAAGAATGAGACCTTCCTAAAACATCTCTGTTTCCCTAGTAATGGCAGGGTAGATGATCTCCACCAAAAAAAAAAAAAAAAAAAAAAAGACAAGAAACGTTTGTGAGAATGATCTTAAACAGATATTTTTTAATGAAGGATTAGTAATGCAGCATAATATGTTGTAAAGAACTCCAATTCAGAACACACAAATTAAACCTGCTATTAATGGGAGGCATGCTGTGTACCTCACAGGCTAAGTGCTTTATGAGCATTATCTGATTTGATTCTATGAAAAACTGCTGTATGAAGTAGCTACTATTATTAGCCCCATTTAATAGGTGATATATACTTAGGCTTGGAGAGGTTAATTTGCTCAAGGTCACACAACCAATAAATGGAAAGCTGGAATTCCACCCAGATTGGCTGACACCAATGCCCATGGTATTAACCACAATAAGTCATGGCTCTATCATGAATTAGTTTTATTGTATTCCTTTTTGCTGTGATTTCCTCACTTATGCATAGTAAATCACGCCATGTATGCCTCATAGGACTGCTGAGATGATTGATTCAGGTTAGGTATTTGAGAAAGTGCATGTATGTATTTGTCTAAAATGAAAGTGCTTTGTAAAAGTGTCCACATATCTAATTTACTGTTGTCAGGTTATATTACCAGCCAGCTGTGTCATCTTGGGCAAATCTCTTAGATCCACTGGCTTCTAGTCCCCACCTGGAAATTAATGGTATTGAAACAGATGATCACTAGGTCCTTTCCACCACAAATGATTCCAAGTTCATTAAAAGAAAAGCTATAATCATGAGATCATAGTAGGACCATGAGGAAGTGTGGAATTGAATTAGAAGGGACATGGCAAAGTGGGGCATGAAAAATTAGCAGGGGAATAATTCCATGGTAAACATGACTCCAGAGAGCAAGAGCCTGGGGAGTTTTCTCCCTCTAACTCTTTTCCCTTTTAAGTGGGAAGTGTTTCTTAAAATATTTTTTACTTTATTTTTTTAAAAAAGATTTTATTTTTTTCCTTTTTCTCCCCAAAGACCCCCCCAGTGCATAGTTGTATATTTTTCATTGTGGGTCCTTCTAGTTGTGGCATGTGGGACACTGCCTCAGCGTGGTTTGATGAGCAGTGCCATGTCCGCGCCCAGGATTCGAACCAACGAAATGCTGGGCCGCCTGCAGCGGAGCGTGAGAACTTAACCACTCGGCCACGGGGCCAGCCCCTACTTTATTTTTTTTAATTGAGGTAACATTGGTTTATAACAAGTGGGAAGCGTTTTGTTTTGCTTTTTCTCTTCCTCCCTCGGTGTGGGGCCCTGCCCGTCTTCCTGTTCTGCACTCGCCTCCAAGCTCTCTGTATTGGGGTGGGCCAGACACCTGTAACAAATTGACTGCGCAGATCATGTCTTAAACACAGGATTTCATTTCCATCTCATGCAACAGGCCAGGGTGTATGTTCCCGGTCAGACAGAGGAGGAGGAGGGGATGGTAAGGAAGATCTGTTCCGTTCAGTCTCGCAGGGACCCAGGCTAGTGGGGGCTCTGCCGTCTCCAGCACATGGCTTCCAAGGTCTACCTGTCACCTTAATGTGGCTGGCTGAATAACGGCCCCCGAGAATGTCCATTCGGCAATCGTCAGAACATGTGAATATTACCTTATATGGAAAAAGGGACTCTGGAGATTCTCCTGGATTATCCGGTTGGGTCCTGAGTGTGATCACAAGGTCCCCACAACAGGGAGGCAGTGAGAGATTCCACCACAGAGAGGAAGTAGATGTGACAACAGAAGCCTGAGTCTCAGTGACTCAAGCAAGAGGCCCCGAGGCACGGAATGCAGGTGCAGGTGGCCTTCAGAAGCTGGAAGGGGTAGCGGGCTCTTCCTTGGGGTCTCTCTTTGGCCTTGACTTTGGCCCAACGAAACTGATTTCAGACTTCCGGCCTCCAGAACTGTAAGTATCTGCATTTTTCAGCCACGACCTTGGTTGTAATTCGTCCCAGCAGCAACGGGCACGGATCCATCTTTGCCGTCATCCCAACCTACGGTAAGGGGGAAGCCGTGCGGGTGTTTTTACGGGCCAGAAAGCGGTGCATATCCTCCTCTCTCATGTTCCATTGTGAGATCTTGGTTATGTGGCCGCAGCCGTCACCAAAGAAGCTGGGAGATGTGGAGCTGGGCAGCCAGAGGCCCAGTGAGTCCAGAAGGAGGGCTGGGGATCCACTCTCTGCCACACCGAGTTATCCCGCCCTATGTGGTGGTGTGGACGCCATGGAGGCTGTCCGTGCCCTGAGGCAGGAGCTGACCTGCTCGAGTCCTGTTGTGGGCTGGGCAGGTTGTCCTCACTGCATTTGCCTTTTCAGCTTCTTGGACCAGGGTGGGCACCCCGGGCCCAGCAGGCCTGCAGCCTCAGCCCCCCACGTCACATTTCTATTCACTTCCGGTCCATAGAGACATTCAACTTGTTTTTGAGCACGGCTAAACCTTTTCGCTTTCCAAATTTGACGTTGTATCTGTCATTGCTACTTGGCCAGCCAGTCTCTGCCACACACTCTCCCGACACGGTGTGTCAAAGGGGAGACGGGCCCTGCCTTTTGCCTTTTCACCAGCAGTGACTCTGAAGCAGTCTGTTCTCCACAGAGACGCTGGATGGGTCTGGGTGTCACAAACGGCTCACGCCCCCCCTCCCGCTGAAAGCCCCAGTGAGCTCTGGCTGTCCTCATCTGGGAAATGGAAGCAACAATACCCACCTCACAGAGAGAAAGTAATGAGAGGCTGCTTGCGGGGGTGGGGGGGAGCGGGGCACAGGGGTTGACTGCTAACGAGGTGGGCTTGTTTGGGGGGGATGAAAATGTTCTAAAATTAGGTCGTGGAGATGGTTGCACCACCCTGTGACTATATTAAAAACCACAGAATTGTACACTTTGAGTGTACTATATTTTATGTAAATTACATCTCAATAAGATGCTCTTAAAAATAATTTTCAACTCATAAAGCTGTTTCCAGGGAAAAATGAACCATCCTGTATTAAAAGGATTACCTTGTATCCACAATCGCTATGTGGCCAGCTGGTCTGGGCCACACGCTCTCCTGAGGGGCAGAAGCCACGTGGCCCGCAGGCTGCCTCCCCAGTGTTAGCTCCTCTCCTTCCAGTTCTGACTTCCTCATTTAGCCTAAAACCCCTCATTCTTCCCAGTCACTCAGTCAAGAAACCGCCTTCTGGGGGCCGGCCCGGTGGCGCAGCAGTTAAGTTCGCACGTTCTGCTTCGGAGGCCTGGGGTTCGCCGGTTCGGATCCCGGGTGTGGAATGGCACCGCTTGGCACGCCATGCTGTGGCAAGCATCCCACATAGAAAGTAGAGGAAGATGGGCACGGATGTGAGCTCAGGGCCAGTCTTCCTCAGCAAAAAGAGGAGGATTGGTGGCAGATGTTAGCTCAGGGCTAATCTTTCTCAAAAAAAAGAAAAGAAAAGAAAAGAAAAGAAACCTCCTTCTGGAGCCTTCTCCAGAGTCTTTTTAACCACCTGGCTTTCGTATTCAGGTTCCTTGTTAACAGGTGGGAATTCTGATTTTCAGGGGCCCTAGGCACTTCTGCCTTTGTGGGCTCCTTCCTCTATGGGGAAAAAACATTATATTTTACAATAGCATTGATACAAAGATGACTCCAGTAACATCACATTTATAGAACATACATACTTTCTCCAACCTAAATGTTAATTTTCTTCTTCTGCTTTTAAAATAAAGCCCTTTCGTAGGCCTTTGTGGTGGGCTGATGGTGGCCTCCAAAAAGATGCGTCCACTTCCTGATCCCCTGCGTTGGGATATTACTTCATACGGCCACAGAGAGGGTTCAGTTAAAGACTTGAGGAGTTATCCTGGATTCTCCCGGGGGCACGAAATGCAGTCCCGTGTCTCCTTCTGAGAGAGAGGCAGTGGGGGCTTCAGAGGGACACACAGAGGAGAAGAGAAGGTCACGTGCAGCCAGAGGCAGCGCCTGGACGATGCAGCCGCAAGCCAAGGCTAGCCGGCAGCCACCAGAAGCTGGAAGAGACAGGAAAGCTTTCTCCCCGCCAGCGTCCAGGAGGGATGCACGCCTGCCCACACCTCGGTTTCCAATTTCCGATCTCCAGGTCGGGAGAGAATAACTTTCGGTTGTTGTATAAATCCTAGACCACGGTAACTGGGTCCAGCAGCCCCTGAAAGTGCACATAGCCCTACAGGAATCCGGGCCGCAGGGACCGGGTCCCCGGCGCATCCCAGAGATGTCCCCGCTCGTCGTCCCTGCCTCTCGCACTGTCCCCTTTGTATTCCGTTAGGACCATCATGGCAGGGGCGGCCAGGGAACGTGCTGGCTCGTGGAAGGGAACGGAGTAAGGAGGACCCGGCCTTGGGGACCGCAGGCGCCGTCCAGGCCCGGCTCCTCCGCCCCCGCGGGCTCTCAGCTCAGCGAGGAGACACACGGACCGCCCGCGGGCCTCCATCCCGCCCTCGCTGCCGGGAGAACACAACTTCCGGGTCTCCTGGAAGCCTCCGCCAAGTCCCATTGGACCCAGTTGAAGCACGTGCTTGCTCCTGAGCCAATCAGCGTTAGAGGAGTGCAGTGAGCTGATTGGCTGAGGCCTAGGTCTCGGGATGCTCCCTGGGGCTCAGGCTGAGGCTCCCTCCGCAAGTTGGACGGCAGGTCATGGAAGGAAAGGTGGGGAAACCTGAGGCAGAATTGAGGTATCCACAGTTTTCCCATTGAAAGAGGGTGCTCTGAATAATGTCTCCCAGACCACAGGTGTGGGTCCCAACTGGGGTCTCGCCCACTTGCTATGTGGCTTCAGGTAGGGCACCCAGCCTCTCTGATCTCCTGCATCTCTGCTTTAGTAAAATGCAGATACCTTACCCTGCCTGCCTGCCTCGCGGGCTTTCGGTTCCCCTTACAGCCAACTAAGGGGCAACACTTATGGGGCACTTTCTGTGTGCCTGGCCCTGGGCTAATCCAACGACATGCGGTCGCCGTATTACAGCTCCAGGGTGCAGGTGCTAGCTGCGCAGATGGGGAGCTGGACACGTCACCGCCCGCTCCGCTCACTGTGGGTAGTAGCGATGGGCGTGAAAACACTTCTATCAATCTGACCTCGATGTTTCCCATTCTCTTCCATCTCTGCGCCTTTGCTTGAATTTCTTCCTCTTCCCGGGACGCCTTCCTACCTTTTATGACCTCATCCTGCTTACTCTCAAAGCCCCAACTCAAGCCACGTCTCCAGCATCACTTCTTGGACCTCACCTCGATGTGCCACGGCCCCTCCAATGGACCAAGTCCAAAACTCTATTCTTACTCTCCCCACTCCATCTTGATGCCTCTCTGCCCCACCGCTGCCCGTTTCCCCATCTAGGCGCCTACTCAGATGCTCAGAGTCACCCTTTTGTAAGGAAAAATTTCAGACTTCAGCATGGGCACAACTTATCACTGGATATTCTTTCAACAGAACGCCGGAGCCTCCGATGATCATCTCATTCCGTGGGATGTGTGCCTCTGTTCTTGCCTAATCTATTTCATACCTCTGGAAAACAGACAGCAGTGCAAGTAATTCTTGTCTATAGAAGCTCAAATTAGCTGTGTCCAGTGACATACGAGTGACTGTTGCCCTACGGGCAGACCAGTTTTTGCAAATTCGTTTCAGCATTCCTTTGACTTCTCCTTTGAATAAGTTGTAACATTTTATCACTTCATTCGTTATTAAGGTAAATAAAATCTTTGATGTGTTCATTTTATATACGCATGAAAATAGTTTTCTTTTTGAAAAAAATTATCCTTTGACACCTGACATCTCCTTCCCCACCCCACAGCCCCATCCATCCTCAAGCCTGACAATTTAACTTTCTCAATGTCTCTTGTATCCACTCGCTTCTCTCCCTCTTACCCGCCACCACCAGTCTGCCTGAACTGGCTGTCCGAGCTCCTGCCTGGCCCTCTTCCCATCCGTTCTCCACACAGCTGTTAGAGGGATTTCACTACCGTCCAAACTGCATGATGTCTCTTCTCTGTTTAACTTCCTCCAAGGACTTCCCATTTCTTTTAGAATAAAGACCAAGGTCCTTGCTGTGCCCTTCCAACCTCTCCATGACCCGGCCCCATCCCACCCCACTTCCCTGCTTCATCACCACACTTCCGCTACACTGAACTGCCTTCAGTTCCTCTGTGGCAAGACCTTTCCGATCCCAGGGCCTGTGCACGTGCTGTTTTCTCACCTGGAAAATTCTTCGCTCCTTACCTGGTTTACTTCTATTTGGCCTTCAGATCTTGGCACAAAGGTGAATTGCTCAAAGAAACCTTGTCTGATCTCTTGGATGACTTCATGTCCCACCTTTTCCCCAGTATAATTTCATGACACCTTTGACTTCTTCCTCACAGCATTTATCTTTTTTCCTAATTATCTATCTATGTGATTAACGCCTGATTCCCCTTCTAGGCTGGAAGGTTCCTGAAGGCAAGGGCTGTGTTTATTCTGCTGACCTTCTATCTCTGATGCATACCTGACCTTCTCTGGATGGACAGAAGAATGGATGATGAATGGATGGATGATGGATAGATGGATGGTGGGGTGGGTAAATGGAGGGTGGATGGGTGGATAGAGAAGATGGATGATGGATGGATGGATGTGTGGGTGAGGGATGGATAGAAGGATGGGTGGATGAATGGAGGCTGGGTGGACAGATGGATGACAGATGGATGGGCGGATAAAATGGAGGGTGGATGGAAGAAAAGGGATGATGGATGGATGGATGATGAATGAATGGATGGATGATGGATGGATGAATAGAGAACAGATGGACGGATAGATGTATGGGTGATGGATGGATGGATGGATGGATGGATGGAGGGGTGGATGATGAAGACGCTCGTCCCTCCAGCTGACTGGCGGTCACATTCACCTCTTGGGAGTCCTCAGGGCTCATGCACTGGGCACTGACCCCCAGGCCTGGCTCATTTTCCCTTTCTCACCCCGGGCAGAGTTGTCAATCCTCGAGTCCCACCTGGGATCGCCGGCATCTGAGCACACTCTCGTGCGCACACGGTGGGCGCTCCGTACATTGACTCTGCGTGTAGGAACAGAGTGTTTCCAGGCACGCTTTGCAGGCTCGCACCCCGGCGGAGCTCGGCCCGCGCTGCCCGCGCACGCGCGCGAGGGAGGCGGCCGGGCGAGGGGCGGGACGTGCCGGGGAGGGGCGGGGCCTCGTCGGGACCTGGATGAGGCCCCGCCCCCGCCCAAGGAACCGGAAGTGGAGCCGGGCGCCTGGGAGCGGCGGGCGCGGAGGGGCCGGGGCCGGAGTCGAGTGGGGCCGGACTGAGCCAGGCGGCGGTGAGCGAGCGCGGCTCTCGCCGGGCGGGGGGGGCCGGCCCCTCCGCGGCGCTCCTGGGGCGCCCCCGGGCCCCGAAAAGGGAAGGAAGCGGCGGCCGCAGCGGTCTAGCCGCTCTTCCGCTCGCGGTTTCGGGTCGGCCGCGGGGGGAGCGCGGGCGAGGCTTCCCCAGGCCGGGGAGCCGGGGCCGGGGGCCGAGGGGTGGGGGCCGGGGGGCCGCGGGGTGAGGGGCGGGGCGCCGAGCGGTGGGGAGGGCCTGGTGTCGGGGAGGGAAGGGCAGTTCTGAGGTTTAGGGGTCCGAAGGGGAGGGGCCGGGGCTGCAGGGAGGAAGGGGAGGAGAGGGCCAGACGGGGAGGGGGTCTGGGGTCTGAGAGGGTGCCCGGGACCCGGGGGCTAGGAGAAGAGAGAGTGGAGGAGCCGAGGGTCGGAGGGGGGCGAGGTGCGAGAGAGGCCATGCTGGGAGGGGGTGGGGTCCGGGGGGAGGGGCTCAGGGCCCAGGGGTTTAGGGGAGGGGGGTGGAGGGCCGAGGGGAAGGGGCTGGGGTCCAAGCGGGGCGAGGTAGGAGAGGGGCCCTGCGGGGAGGGGTCCGGGATCGGGGGCGACGGGATCAGGGCCCTGGGGTTTAGGGGAAGGAGTTGGAGGGCCGACGGGGAGGGGCTTGGGTCCAAGCGGGGCGAGGTAGGAGTGGGGCCCTGCGGGGAAGGACCGAGAGGGGCCGGGGTCTCCCTGGCGCCCGGGCGGGGCCGTCGCAGCCGCGGCTCCTGCGGCCCGGCCCCCACCTACAGAGGGGTTTAGCAATCAGGTCACTGGAAATGCAGCGACACGCGCAGCTGCAGACGGCCGAGAGGCTCTAAATTTGGAGCCATCCCTCTTCTGGCTGTGTTGGAAATCAGCAGAAAGGTGCTTCTGGGTTTTTGGTTCCTCTGTTTGAATCACCTGAGTGTTGCACCAGGAACTCGATCCCCGCGGGCGGCCTCCCTGGAGCGGGTGCGGGGCTTCCTCCGCCCGCGGTCTGTGGACGTGTCGGGCCTGGGGGCGGGGGTGGGATGGGGGGGTTCCGTTTCCCGCTGATCGCAGCGCTGGCGGCATCCCCAGTGAGCGCGCCGCTTGGCGCAGGGCTGCGTGGGCCCCGCGGCGCTCTGCCTGGCTAATCCCCCAGGCCCTGACCGCGGGATTCAGCCGGGCGCCGGCTGGCGAGGGCTGAGATCCCAGGGCTGTGGGTCGGTGGGCCCCCCTGCCCGTGGCTGAGCGCGGCTGAGCCCCTGGCGCAGTCCTGACTCTCCTCTGGTTGGAAAAGTGCTCCCAGATGCTCAGGGAGCCGGGCAGAGTCCTAGAGGCAACTTTCAGACCCGCTGGAAGAAGGAGCCAAGGGGATGCAGAGTTGGTTTTGATCCTCTGCCCCCCAGGAACTGGAAGTTACCCCCACCCCGTTCCCGCCCCACAGCTGACTTGTAGTGGAAGCATCTTGTTAGACTTATTCTTGAAACACTTTTGAGTGTATGTAAGTGGTGATTCAGACCTTTGCTCGCTGCCGTGCAGTCGGTGCTCAGAAAGTGTCTGAACGGTGAACTTCCGAGGTGGGAACGCAGTTCACGTCTGCCATCATGAACGAAGTGCCCCTAACAGGTGAAAGGGACGCTGTAGACTGAGTCGAGCGTCACGCGTGGGTGACAGTGGGTGGCACGCGTGGGTGACAGTGGGTGGCTCATGTGTTTTAGAATGTGTGCTTGATCTCTTGCTGAGTCACACCGCGAGTCGTTTCTGTTCTGGTTCAACCAAGCGCCGGGTTAGCTCATATCTGCTCCCATGCCCACTGCTGCGTGTCTCCACAGACTACTCCAGCAGCCTCGGCGGCAAGTATGGCGTGCAGGCCGACCGGGTGGACAAGAGCGCCGTGGGCTTCGACTACCAGGGCAAGACGGAGAAGCACGAGTCGCAGAAAGGTCCGCCCGGGCGGCGCCCCGCAGCCCGTCCACCGCGCGGCCTGCCCCCTCGCCGCTGCTTCCCACACGCTTACAGACATGCGCACTGGGGCGTTTCCCCTGTGTACGGCGGGTCACGTTATAGTTACACGGTTTTTTAACTCAAACGTTTGGCCGTTGTTGTTCCGTTCAGGTCAGCGTAGGGGTCTGTCGCGTTTTTGGTGACTGCTCAGTCCTTGTGGTGGGAAGATCCCGTAGTCTACGTAACCATTCCTCTGTGGAATGTACAAGTTAGGTTATTTTCAATTTTCGATGTTAAAAGTCGACTGCATGAGTATTCTTCTCCCTGTGTCTTATGTACGTAAGTGGTTATTCAAGAGTAAATTCCTAGAAATATAATTGGGTCAGAGAACACTGAATTAAAATTTCGATAGATTGCCAGATTGTCCTCAGAAGCCGTGCTGGCTTCCTTCGCTGTGGCGGCCTCGCGGGTCACTTACTGCCGTCACCCGGCGAGGGCTGTAGGTGGAGGGCGTTAGATTCAGCCCCTCCTGCAGAGGCCATGAACCGTTGGTTCTCCTCATTGTTTTGTTTGGCCTGTACATTTAGATTTTTTAAAATGATTGCCAACATATAAAAACTGAGAGCTCACGTATTTAAAAAAATCCCAGGTTTCTTTAAAGAACAAAACCAAAACCCAGCACTGGAAACCCCACTGGCTTGGCGTTTCTCCGAGGAGCTGGCCGTGGGCCAGCCCAGTGTCCCTTTGCCGCAGGTGTCACTTCCGTTACAGCAGGTGGCGTGCGGTGCGGGGTCGCTGTCACTGCCTTCTCTCCCTCCCTCCTTGGAGCAGACCTGTGCTCCTCTGCCCCACGCGCACCCAGTTCCTCAGGACCTGCTGCTGGATGCCTTGCAGTCTGCACTGACTTTCTCCCCAAGAGGCCTCTGGGGCAGAGGAAATGCCACTCTGGGAGGTCGGGGGCACAGCCCCAAGTGCCTGGGCAGGCAGGCTCCTCGGCAGCCCCAGGCCTTTGCGGAAGGGGTTTGCTCCGCGCGCTCGTGCGTTGACGTGCCCACGATGGAGTCCTCCTTTAGTGCAGAGAGAACCATTCCACTGGCGGAGCTTTGAGAGCTGGTGTTTCTGGAGGGCGTTCCAGGTTTATCCTGTCTTTGCAGGCACCCCTGCATGCCTCTCCTTGTGCTGGTCCATGAAGCAGAGGGACCCATTAAAAGCCGGCTGCTCGGCTCGTGCTGCTCCAGAAGCTTTGTAATAAACTGTTACTCCATGCTGTCTTTTGGAATGAAGGAAAGATGCTACAGTTATAAATCTGCTGTCTTTATAGGACTCTTCCTAGTCCTGTTATTACATACGAGCAAGACTTTTAGATATTTTCTGTATCAGTGATCTTATAGTGAGCCTAAAAGATTTTTGGTTTATATTTTTTTTAATTGAGTGTTAAAAGTACTTTCTTGAAGCCTGCTGGAATCCACAGCTTGCTCGCTGGTTGTTTTGCTGGCCTGTAAACTGCTTTCCTTGTTTTTAGATTACTCCAAAGGCTTCGGTGGCAAGTACGGTATCGACAAGGACAAGGTGGATAAAAGTGCCGTCGGCTTTGAGTATCAAGGCAAAACAGAGAAGCACGAGTCCCAGACAGGTGCCTGCATCTTACCAGCTCTCCAGCCGGTGACCATTAACGGGACGGGTGGTAACCAGAGCAGCAGACAGGGACGGAGCGTAACCAGCAGCCCTTAATACGGACATCTCTCAGTTAAGCAGCCAGCTTTAAAACAGCAAAGCAGAAACACAGCTGTTACATGAGAGATCGACTCTTGCCAGTTTTTTTGGCTCTAACACCCCAGCAGTGCCGCTTGTGCTAATAGTGTCGCGTGTGTAAGTGGTGGGACTGTGGGGCTCCGGTTGCTGCTTAAGCTGCATCGCTTGGCGCTGCTTCTGTGGGGTCCCGTCTGCGTTTATTCGGAACGCTGGGATTACAGATGGGGTCAGTTTCCATACGCTGTATGAGGAGGGCCTCTTGATGAGTGTTACCTAAAGTTTTACCGAAGATCTGAGAGAGAAGGGATGAATTGAGCGAATTGTGTGTATTGACGTGCATTGAAAAACATGTTTTCTCTCTGTTGCCCGGGCTATCTGTTAATACCAGTTTGTGTCCTTTTTCTAATCCATTAGACTACGTGAAAGGGTTTGGAGGAAAATTTGGTGTGCTGACAGACAGACAAGACAAATGTGCTCTTGGCCGGGATCACCAGGAGAAATTGCAGCTGCACGAATCTCAAAAAGGTACCTTCATTTTGAATCTCCTACTTGGGATCGTTTCCCGAGTTTATTTCCCTTCCCAGGTCCGTCACTGTGCCGTGTTTTTGCCGTGTCTCTGTAGCAGTGGTGTTGTGTCTTCAGTGTGGGAGGTTGTCGTAGCCCTCCCGTGATTTGAGACAGCCCTTCAGCTAGAGGAGTGAGGAACCCCCGTCCCCTCCCACGGGAGGGCTCCCGCGAGAAGGCCCCATGTCACTGGGCTTCTGGAGCGCTGGTCACTGCCTGCAGCAGCTCTGGGAACGCTGTTTTCTGCCCTGAGGGGGCGGCCAGAGGGGCGACAGCGATCCAGTCCATGAATTGGTGCTGATAAAGCGTGCTGTAGGCTGTGGAAGGGGATGCCTCCTCTCTGCCCAGGAGTGTGTGCTTTCCACGACAGAACCATGTCCCTGGGAAAGTAGCACGTGGGGACGGGAGACCTCTGAGTGAGCCCCAGACTCACCCCGTCCTTTCAGCCAGCACAGATGGAGGTGGGGCTGGTACGCGTTGCCGTGCAGTAACCTCGTGTATAACGTGTCTCTTTCTTCACATGCGCAGAGATGCGTTCTCTTGTCTGCAGCGTGGGTAGGACCTAGAAAGAAACCTCAAAGCGTGGAGTGGCTTTCCCGAATTACTTGAAATACAGTTCCTAACCTGGTCTCTGATCTTGGCTGGAGTGTTAAGAGTTTGAGTTTGCCCTCTAACCTTTGAGCCCAGTTTTGACTGTTGCTGAGCCTGCGAGCTGGCTCTGCAGCCCCTGAGCCTGGCAGAGCTTTTCCTTTCTCTAAACGATGTACTTGATTCTTGCCCATGCTCCCACGATTCTAACCAAACTGTGTTTCCTCTCTCGGTTTTCTCCACTGTTGCTTGTGGATTTCCAGGTTATAAGACTGGTTTCGGAGGCAGATTTGGTGTTCAGTCCGAGAGGCAGGACTCCTGTGCTGTGGGGTTTGATTACAAGGAGAGACTGGCCAAGCACGAGTCCCAGCAAGGCACAGTTGCTCACCACCCCCCGCCCCCGCCTCCCCTCCAGTGCGGCCACTTCTAGCACAGACTTCCAGCCTCAGCCTTGCCAGCACCCTCTGTGCCCTCGAGGGGCACTCGGGCGTTGAAACCCAGGTGTATGCTGGAGCCATGGTCGCCTGCACTCCTCCCACCCCCATTCACTTGTTCCCTGGCACCATGGGGTTTGTGCTTGGCAAGACATGGCCGTAGTTTGCAGGGTGTGTTGCCCTAAACCCATAACGTGGCTCCGTCCTGGAGTGGGGTGTCCCTGGTCTCCCAGCAGCCTTCTGCTGGAGCTCTTGCTGTTGACCGTGACTTACCTACTGAGTAAGCCACCTGACTGCCTCTGAGACGGGGAGAACCATGTTTAGTTCAGCCAGAGGCGCGGGACACCGAGGGGCAGGGGCAGGGGCAGGGCAGCCGTGTTCTGTGTGGTCTCTGTTTCATCATGGTGGTGTTTTTTTGACCAGGGGTGGGAGGTGTTTTTCGTTTGTTTTGGTTTTTTTGACGACACCACCTACGTATGACTTCCTCACACAGAGCTAAACGGTATGTACAGGAAGCTAAGAAGACACAGGAAATTTCTAGGTGTATCTGTTGGGAGTCCACACGGTGAACACATTTCTCCTTAGAGCAGTTATTTAATTGCTGTCCAAATTCGGACTTGGCCGTTAGAACCTGGACACACGAGCGGAAGACAAGGACGGTCCTCCTTGCCAGGGCAGAGCGTAGGCTCTGTCCCCTGGTTGGGAACACACGGCCGTGTTCAGGCGAGGGACGGCGGACGCAGCTGATCTGGTGCTGATCCGGCAGCCTGCGCGGAGATGGCCTTGGCTCTGCGTGGCCTTAACGCCGTGTGACGGTGTGACTGTCATGGAGATCTGTGTTGCTACGTCCTAAGAGTTGGCTGGTAGAATTTCCCCATGGAATTTTTTTTTTTCTTTTAAAAAGCAAGAAAACAGCTGCCTCGAGCCTCTGCCTAGTCCTAGTAGGGCGGGAGCGGTGCCAGGTGGAGGACTGTGCTGTTGGAGTGGCACGCTGCCCCGCGCCTGTGCTGGGCCCTCGGCTCACGGCCTGCCAGCCCACACGGCACCCTCTGTCCCTCAGGAGAGCGCGGGACGCATGCGCACACCCCTTTTCTGCTTCTCCCCCGCCTGTGTGCTGAACACCACGGGTAGAAACCAACTCAGCTTGCAAGTGAGGACCGCGTGGGGTGCGGTTCTGGTCTCTTTCTGCTCGGGGTGCGTCTTCTTGGGCTGTTTCTGGATCTGTTTGCATGCCTCTGCCCCGGGCACCTCGCTGGTCCTCAGCCTAAGTGTAAGTGTTGTGTTGTGCCACTTTGCAGACTATTCCAAAGGATTCGGCGGAAAGTACGGGGTCCAGAAGGACCGGATGGACAAGGTAAGGATTCCAGATCCAGGCCTGAGTGTCTTCTGCTGCCGTGTTCGGGAATTTAGGAGGTCCGGGAATTCGTGGAGCTCTTGGTGTGTCAGCGCACGGCTCCGTGGATGGTCTGGGGTGGGGTGTGGCTCAGGTTTTCAGAAGCACGAACGTTTAAGTCGGGCACGTGTCATCACTGATGGTGCCGATTGCTGACCTGTATGCCAGGCCTCGTCTACCGGTCACGGACATCCTCTCCGGTACCCGACATGGTCGTGCTGTGGGGGAGAGACTGTCCCTGTCCCCTTTTGCATTTGGGGGTCCCTGGCCAGGCAGGCTCAGTGCTTGGCCACAGCATAGCAGCAAGTGGCGGGGCCACCTTTGGAAGCCAGGCATTAGGCTGTGGGGCCAACACGAGACCCTTGAGGACATGTGGCTGTTTGAATCCAAAGTAGTTAGCGGTAAACCGGTTGGAAATTGAGCTTGGTCACACTGTCCATGTCAGGAGCTCAGTAGGCACGCGTGGCGGCGGCGGCTCTGGGAGCGCGCGGGTCTAGAACATCTGTATCACGGTTCATGGTGGAAGGTCCACGGGACAGGGACCGTCTCGAGGCAGGTCCTGCCCACAGCACCGCCTCCCACGGGTGTCCCGGGGAACACGCTTGTTTCTCACTGGGGACTTTGTCACACGGTGTCGGATCTCTGAGAGTCAGTCTTAAGTGTATCAGACGGCCGTTTTTCTAGCGTACGGTCCAGCCATAGCAGAGTCTACACTTAGAGCGGGTGTGGAGTTGTCCACACGAGGACACGTGTGGCTTGTATCTCCTGAGCGAAGACGGAGGCTGTCCTGCCTGGTCCTGTGCCCGGCCTGTGGTCAAGGACAGCAGGGCCAGTCCTCACGGAGTTCTGCTGCTGTCAGGCTCACAGCTGACCACACAGAGGCCGTCACCCAGGGGCTCCACCACGTGACCACGCATGGGCCCTGGAAGCATGTGGCAGGCCCAGGGCTCAGGCTGAGGGGCCAGAAGGGTCCTGGGGAAGTGAGAGGCTGGGCTCAGCTTTGACGGGTGGAGCATGCCGGGAAGATGGGCCAGGAGCCTGGAGAGCAGGGGCATAGCGTGTGTGCGGGGGTGGGGGTGACGCCGCAAAGACTGTTAGGGTCTCACTGCAGAGGAGGGCCGAGGGGTGAGGAGCTGGGAGGGACCATCTCGGGGAGCCCTGCAGACTACGTACGTCAGGTTTCGTTCTTCATCAGATGAGTCCTGAGTGGCCCTCGACGGGTTTGGCAGGCAAGTGACACAAACGGGATCTGTGTTGAGAAGACCCTGGTCACAGTGTGGAAGTGGATTGTGGAGAAGCAGCGAGGCTGTGGCCCCAGTTAGGAGGTGGCTTCAGTGGTGTGAGCAGGGTGCGGTGCTGGCTCGGGCAGGGGCTCGTGGCAGAGGGAGAGCGGCACTGACCTCAGCGAGGCGGGAGGTAAAGCACCTGGCTTCAAGGGCTGGGGGGGCAGGCAGGACTGCCCCAGGTGGACGGTGGGCCTCTGCTGAGCTGGGGCGCCTGGGAGGAGCAGGGGTGGGTAGCTGAGTCGGCTGTGGGTGTGTCCGGGGTGGGCTACCCAGCAGGGCAGGTGGACGAGAGTGTGGCTGGACCAGAGGCAGACGGCCACTGCACAGATGTGGACGGAGCCGGGGTCAAGTCGGAGGCCAGGAGAGCCTGCAGAGTGGTGAGCGGGGCCCAGGGACACACCTGGGGATGGCAGCAGTCAGGCTGGTAGAGGAGACTGGGAAGTGCACCCAGCAAGGTGAGGGGAGCCCACAGGGTCTGGTGGTGCTGGTCTGAGGGTAGAGAGCTTTGGGGCGGGGGGGGGTCACCTGTGCCCAGCAGTGCTGCTGGTGGGGGTCACGTCTGGGTGAGTAACGTGGTAGCCCCGGGAGTCCTGGTGAGGGCATTGTTGTGGGTGTTGGGGGGCAGGTTGGGGGAAGCTGGCCTGCGGGGACCTGCACCGTGTGGGGAGGGTCAGTCGTAGAGTCGGCAAGCTTGGGCCCGCTCCGCCCACTGTGGTCCTGTGAGCTGGGCAGCGGTCAGCCGAGGGGATGGTTCTGTTTAAGATGGAAGAGACCAGAACATGTAGGGGAGCCCAGGCCGTAGACAGGCATGTGGAGGGAGACCGTGAGGTGGTGCTGGTGGAGAATGTGGGGTCACTGAGACGCAGCCGTGGACGGTAGAGCCTGACGAGGGGGCCTGCGACCGAGGCAGGGTGGTGGCTTGGCGCAGAGGTTGGGTGAGCCTGTGTCTGACGGTGACTGTGGTTCCTGTTGGTGGTGTGACGGCGTCCACGTTGTACAGTTGGTGGCCTGAGGCTTAGGAAGGTGAGGGAGCTGTGCGGGGTCCCAGTGAGCTGCGTGTGGAGGGATTCGGGTGTGAAGTCCCTATAGGGGATGGAAACGGGTTGAGGGGTGTCCAGCAGGTGGGACCTGGGAGAGGTCGTGACTTTGAGTTGCCAGGCTGGACCGAGGGGAGGGAGGAGCAGGCGCCGCGTAGAGGAGGGCGGTGAGAGCGAGAAGCTTCTAGTCGGCAAGCGGGTCTTGGTGATGGGGATGTGCTGTGGAGGAGGTGGGGCGCGGTGTGGTGGGGACGCTGCAAGCGAGAACGAGAGGTTGGGGGCCGTGTTTGCTGGAAGCCCCCAGGTGACGGCAGAGAACTGGCTCTGGGCAGCATGCTGGAGAACTGGCTGGGCCGGGCAGATGGGGGCGACAGGAGGGGCCCATGGGGAGGGTGCTGACGCCTCTGCCCCTGAAGCCACAGGGCAGGCAGGAGCCTGATGGGACAGCCGGAGGGCAGCCGGGGGGCAGGGCAGGGAGTGAGTGTGAGAAGAGATTGTTCTGGAGAGAGGTGGCAGAGGCCCGGTCTGGTGGGCCGGTGGTCTGGGAAGGGAGAGTGCTTGGTCAGGGCAGCTGAGCGGTTGCACTCGGAGAGGGGGGCAGGGGGGCCAGGGTGGCCCGGGCGCTGGGCTCTCAGGCTGGCTGTGGCTGGGCGTGGCAGACGGGTGGGCGGACAGCCGTGCTCTGGCCGAGCGGGGTGGCTGTGGAGGGAGAATGGGGCTTTGGGGGAGGGTGGGGGCCTGGCCCGTGTGTGCGACACTCAGCGCAGGGGTCAGCCTGTGCCTGGACGGGAGGGAGCTGCCACTCACAGTCATCCTCAGATAGTGCCCGCTAACTTCAGGTCCACGTCCTCGGGGCCCTGCTCCCCTGATTTGTGTCAGGAAGGCAGTGACTGTCCCACGCCCCAGGTGTGTCACTGGGAAGTGGTTGCTCACGAAGAAACCGAGGATGGCCCGTGGTTCCCAGAGCCTGTCTGCATCAGTGTCTGCGTCAGCATCAGCCTTGAAGGAGCAGCTGTCGCTCAAAGTGTCGTCTGACAGAATTGGGCCCCGGCACTCACGCTTGTGGGGGATGTGGACGGTCAGGCCAGGCGAGGCTTGCGGCACTGTGTCCCCTCCCGGGGCGAGGGCTAGAGCAGAACCCGCACCTGGTTTCTGATTGCGCAGGTGCAGATATGCTTTTGGGTTTTTTCCTACTCTTTTTTGTGGAGCAGTTTTAGCCAATTTGAGAGGATGGTACAGAGATTTCCCATATGCCCCCCGCCCCCACCACGCACAGCCTCCGCCACCATCAGCATCCTCCGCCAGCTGGGACGTTGGGTACAGTCCGCGAGCCTACGCTGACAGGTCGTCGTCACCAGAGTCCACGGTTGACTTTAGCGTCCACTCTTGGTGCTGGACGTTCTGTGGCTTTGCACACGTGCGTAAGGACATGTGTCCCCCTTGCACTGCCCTACAGAGTATTTTCACTGCCCTAGAAATCCTCTGTGCTCCGCCTGTCCATCCCTCCTCACATGTGTACTTTTTCTTCTCATGCTGACCCGTGTCATCACCAGCAAGTGTGTGTCGTAACCCTTCTCATGCCTCAGTTAACTTGCAGAACAGAGAAGGAGATACGAAAGCTTTGGGCTCCCCGGTGGGCTCTTTGGGAAGGTCGAGGGCAGGCTTTGCCGTCTGGGTGAGGTGGCAGCCGTCACGGGGTGTGAGGAGCAGAGAACAGTGCCTTCCTGATGTTCCTTTCCTGTCTCGGTAGAATGCTTCAACCTTTGAGGATGTCGCGAAGGTGGCCTCCACGTATCAGAAGACTGTCCCTGTCGAAGCAGGTGAGTCCTGGCGGACCCCCTACCGGCACTGTGGTTTTTCCAGGAGGAAATTCCACGCTCTTTGGTTGTCCCAGGAAAATGCTCAGGGCAAAGGGTAGTTGGGGGGCTGGCCCAGTAGCACAGCGCTTGAGTTCGCATGTTCTGCTTCGGCAGCCCGGGGTTTGCTGGTTCGGATCCCGGGTGCAGACATGGCACCACTTGGCAAGCCATGCTGTGGCAGGCGTCCCACATATAAAGTGGAGGAAGATGGGCACGGATGTGCGCTCAGGGCCAGTCTTCCTCAGCAAAACGAGGAGGATTGGTGGCCGATGTTAGCTCAGGGCTAATCTTCCTCCAAAAAAAAGGGTAGTTGGCAGAATGTGCACCGGGAGCAGATGGAGCATGAGTGGAGAGATGGAGCTGAACGGGGCGATGGAGCTGAATGGGGAGCAGAGTCGTTCCTGTGTATTTTCAGGAAAGAAATTGACTTGCCTTTTGAGGGAAGATCCTCTTTGTTCCTGCAGAGGGTCAGAGGCAGCTTTCCCACACAGCGTGTTGTGCTCTCCGGCCGTGGGGATCTGCTTTGGTGGGTGCCTCCCAAAGTAGAGCTGGGTTAACTGCACGTGTGTGAGGGCCCTTCTCGCTGCTGGAACCGCGTTCTGGGAGGGTCCTGTGGCACCTGCTGCTCAGACACGCTCGCTGGTGCCCCTGGACGCGGTCGGCCCTGGCTGTGACCCGAGGGATGTGTTGTAGCGCCTGTGTGCGAGCTGGAGTAGGCGTTCTCTCCTTCGCTCCTTGTCCTCCTTGGGCCTGGTCCAGGCTGCCGCAGTCTGTCCTTTCAGGTGATTGCTCGTGTGAGGGCCTCTTCTAGTCTAGCTGTCTGCAGGGCACACGTTCGGTCATGTGGGCCACGCACTTAAGGAGAGCATTGTTTAGTCAGGAAAATATACGTGCTAGAAGGGAGTGCGTTACAAATAGGATGCAGAGAGTCACCGTCGGTTCACTGTGGACGCCCTGGGCCTGCAGTTCTCGGACTTGGTGCTCTAAGCAGACTTTGACCTCGTAGGAGTTATCGAGGGCCCCAAAGAACTATGTGGGTTACGTCTACTGATCTTTACTTATTGGAAACTAAAACAGAGAAGTTAACATTTTATAATTCATTTAAAAATAATAAAGCCATTACATATCAGCATAATACTTTTATGAAAAAATAACATTTTCAAAACTAAAAAGCAGAAGGGTGGTGTTTTGTTTCTGTCAGTCCCTGTGGTATAAGACAGCCGACTTCTCCCAGCTGCTTCTGCGTCTATGCTAAGTCCTGTTGATGGAGAAAGTCTGGGCTCGCCCAGATCTGCAGCGGAGAGGGAAGGCCGTGTGAGGTCATCGTGGATGCTCTTTGATGTGACACTCAGAACAGGCTGTGGTTTAGTGGTTTTCTTGAGGCTTGTTCTTCCTTGCACAGCATGATTTTGTAACATGATGCATCGGTCGTTGGAAAATATCGGATCACTGAGTTACGGAGACCCCCCCCGCCCCGATGTCGCCATGTCGTTCTGTAATACCAAAAAAAATCGTGTTTGTGAATACTGTCATCAGTGCTAGCACAGAGTCTTTAAGTAAAACGGGGAAATTGTCATGTGCACGGGAGCAGATACAGGTTTTCCAAAATTCTGATTTTGCTTGAAAGCTTATGTTTTCCCATTGACAACAAATGGTGCGGTTGTTCTTGACGCGATAGGCTTGGTTCGTTTATTTTGGAGGAAATGCGTGCTGAGTACCCAGTGTGCTTAACTACAGCCAGTCAGTTATTTCAGGGACAAATCATGCTCCGTGAGAAGTCAGTTCAACCTGCGACGCAGACAGTCGCACAAGTGTCCTTCCTCGAGACAGCCGCTGAGCTTGGTGTGTGGCAGTGGTGCTGTCTGTGTCCCTCCCGTTTGTCGCACAGAACATTAAAGACGTATGCTCAAGGGTTGAGATTTACTAAAAATTAGTATTTTTTACTGCTTTATCAAGGGCGTCCTGAGGGAAAATTGGCTACTCCCCCTGCCGAGTATATGGTGGTAAAGAATACAATGATCTTTGGAATTTAAACTATTCCATGGCTTATGATGTTCATTGGTCCTGCCGAAAGTGTGCAATGGGCAGAAGGCACGGAGGCCAGTTCATGGGGGGGCGGGCTGAGGTGGCGGCTGGGGGACATCTCCCTTCCATGGCGGGCGGGACCGACGGGTTCCCCCGGGAGAGGTCACGCTGGCATGGGGCGGTGGTCCGGGGAGATGGTAGTTGTGTTCTGACATCACACTTAAATCTCTGCTTCCGTCTGCAGTGAACAGCAAAACAAGCAACATCAGAGCTAACTTCAAAAACCTCGCGAAGGAGAAAGAGCAGGAGGACAGGCGGAAGGCGGAAGCGGAGAGGGCGCAGAGCGTGGCGAAGGAAAGGCAGGAGCAGGAGGAACCCCGGAGACAGCTGGACGTGAGTGAGGACCGGCCGCCGCGCTCTCCTGCGCGGCGTGAGGGGACTGGGAACTCTTGGGCCCGTAGGTTTGGTTTACTCCTTCCCCGGTGGTCCAGAAGGTTTTCAATAGAGAACATGTGGAACTCCCGTTGGGCTGTCCTCTGAGGGACTTTAGCTTTCAGCTGCCCGTAGAATCAGGTCTTTTGACCACCAGATTCTAGACAGTCGCCCTTGCTGGCTCAGAGCCCGGTAGCCCTCGAGCCTGGTCTCCCTCTGTCCTGCTGTCAGCCCGCGTGCCCTCCGCTGAGCTCCAGTCCAGATGGTCTCCTAGCGTCTCTGTTCCCACCCGTCACACTCTGGGACGCGCCCTTCCCAGGTAGGAGCTTGAGAATACAGAGGAATCCCCTGTGAGGAAGCGGATCTGCTCTTGCAGCTCTCGCTTCTGCAGCCTGGGTCTGCTGCCCTTTCCTGTGAGTGTTTGTAGTGTTTCCCACCAGAGAAGGTAGGAGCGGGAGCCTGGGAGGTGAGCAGGAGGGGTGGGCTCCTCCTTCCTCAACCTGTCCTAGGTGGGCTGGTGTCTGAAGGCTCAGGTCCCTACGTTCTCGCCTACCAACTGGGCGACCCTTGACAGATGAGCTCGCTGTTCTGTGCCTCATGTTCTGGTCCGTGAAATGGGGGTGGAGACACTCATCATGACTCTTTTTGGGGTAGTTAACGAGGTAGAGTCTGAAGTCATGCATGCAACATTGATAAACCATAAAGGTGTGTTTAACTCTGTGGACGTTCTGCCCCAAATCATGGGGGGGAATGTCGAGAACGTGCATAATCAAGGAAATTAACATGCAATAGACAGAAAATGCCGACGCGGAGGACGTGAGTTAAATAAGCCCTGCTGTCTTACCACGTGCGGCGAAGTCGGAATAAGAGTAAGTTTTACGGTTACCATTTACTATTCCTTAATTGCTGGAAAACTTTTAGACATGTCTCCTTCAAGTTTTTAGTAAGCTGCTTGTAAGTTAGCCTTCTTTCATTGCAGAACACACACTCACAGACTACGAGGCATTTTTTCCTGCTCTCTTGGTCTTCTTTTCAAACTGCCCTCCTCATTTTTTGCCTTAGAAGTTTGACCCCTGCCATCTAAGTCGCCTCAGCATCCACAAGATGCAGAAGGGATGGGCTGCTTGAGAAGAAGAAAACTTTTGATCATCGTCACCTAACCTCTCTCCTTTTGAGGGTCTCCTGCTGTCCCTTCGGGTGTGTTGTCCTTCTCTGTCCCCAGCCCCTGCCACCCATCTGCTCTCTTCCTCCTCCCCAGTGAGAGCGAGTCTCCGTCGGCACAGTACTGCTCCCAGCAGAACCCCCTGGGCTGTGGAAGGGCGCTGGAGCACTCGGCTCCCCGACAGCACATGTCTTCTGAGTGCTCCCTCCTGGCAGGCGAGGAGAGTTTGATGTGGGTCACGTACGCCTGACTCTCAGATCCTGGAAGCCCGCCTCTGGGAAGGAGTCTGCCTGTACCCTGCCACCTTTGAGAGGGGCTGTCCTAGAGCCCGTGGCCTGGAGACATGTTTCTAGAAGTGATTCATAGACGAATCCGTGGCCCTGTGCCTCTGCAGGCCCCGGTCTCTCTGCAAGCCCACCCTCAGCCCGGCCGCCCAGCCCAGGCACAGCCCCTTCGAGGAGGCGCTCTCCTGCCTCAAGTACTTGTGGGTGGGTCCAAGTGACTTGTGGTGCTGGGACTCTCCTGTGGGGTGGGGAGGAGAGGGCTCAGATTCTGCTTCTGCCCCTCGCCGGCATGCGTCCCTGGGTGTGTGACTTACCCTCTCCAGGAGCTCAGTCTCCTCGTCTGAAACCTGGAGAAAAATCCAGCCTTCCAGCTGGCAGAACTCGTTCCTGTAGCTGCTGGATCAAATGACCACAAGTTTAGTGGCTTAAAACAACACTCGTTTCCTGTCTATAGTGCTAGAGGGCAGAAGTCCTAACAGGTCAGCAGGGCTGCGTCCGTTCTGGAGGCTGGAGAGGACGACGTTCCCTGGCCTTCTCCAGTTTCTGGAGCCGTCCGCGTTGCACCCTCTGCTTTCGTCACCACACCTCCTGCTCTCTCTCTCACATGGCTGTCTCCCTCTTGTAAGACCCTGTGATGACATGGGCCAACCCAGATAATCCCGGATTGTCTCCCATCTCAGATGCCTAACTTCATCACATCTGCGGTCCCTTCTGCCCTGTGAGGTCACATGTTCACAGCATCTGGGGCCTGGGATGTCAGCTTGTTTGGGGGCCGTATTCTGTCCATGACAGTCCTCGCTCTGAGCCCCAAAGATTCATGTCTGTACTACGTACAGAATACATTCTGCCCATTTTAAAAGTCTGAGTTGGGTTTGGGTGGGACGGGGGTTGTAGCTCGGTAGTGGTACTGTTGCCTTGCCGACTGCACAGTGAGTAAATCCTGTGGCTTATGTGGTGGCAGCAGGAGTATTACGGGCCACCGAGGTCCTAGTTCTTGAGAATACTTGACTGACTGCGTGACCTTCGCTTCAGAGCAAACTTCCCTTAAGACCTGCTGGTGTTCGGTCTCCGTGCTTGGTACTCTCTGCTCTTTCTGCTGGAGCCGTGTTGCCGCGGAGGCGGCCTGGTGACCCAGAGTGTCCTAGGCGTGTTCTGAGTGCTGCGTGTCTGTCGATCACAGGAGCAGGCCAGAGCCCAGAAGCAGACCCCGCCCGCGTCCCCTGCTCCTCAGCCGGCACAGGAGAGGCCGCCTTCGAGCCCCGTCTATGAGGTGGGTCTTCCGTTGTTTGTGAGTGAGTCTCTGACTTCTTGAAGCCATCCCTCCTAGGGCAGTGCCGCCACCGCGGACGGCGTGGGCTACCTCCTCAGCTCTGCTAGGTGCCCATCCACAGAGGGCGGCTTGGCGAGCAGCCTCCTGGTGCTGGGGGACGCTCCCGGGCACACGGCCTGCTTCTCACCTTGTCGGCCGTCCTCACTGGGCTCCTGGACGAGGCCCCCTTCCTCAGCCAGCCCGCAGCCCCCCAGTGGGGTCTCCGAACACTGAGTGGATGGCTTCTGGTCTGGAGCTCACGTGGTCATGCTGCATTTGCGCTGACACTGCTCTTCTAGAATCCGCATCCTGCGGCACCCAGTTGCCGCTCCCGCGTGGCCTCGCTTCACTGGAGCCCTCTGCAGCTCTCCCCTCCCTCAGCCCCTCTTGAACGTGTCTGCTCCAGAGCCTCTGTCCTTGGCCCTTTCTCCTCAGTTGTGTCGTCAGTGCCTTGTGCCTGCCTGTTTCCCCAGGGCCTGCTAACACGGATCCCCATGCTCTCTCCTGATCTGAGTTACTGAGCTGCCCGCCTCAGCTCTCCTTTGCTCCGTCACGGGGTCTCCGCACCTCCCTCTCTCGGGAGTACCCCTGCCACCACCGTCCATGACCATACCCGGCTGAGCCCCGAATTCCATCCCTTCTCTGGCCCTGCGGCCACTGTCCTGGTTCCCACACCTGTCTTCTCTCCCTGGACATTAGCCCTCAAAGATCATTGAGTCGCAGGGGATGAGAACTAACTCATATCAGCTGAGGCATAAAGGGACGAGGATGCGGGGAGAGCTGTGGGCCGGGGCAGCAGGCCTGGCCTCAGGTCCACAGTCTCATCACCACCAGGGTCATCTCCTTGTGTTGCTGTTCCCTCTGTGTGGCGGCCGTGTCCTTCTGGACTTCTGGACGGGTGTGTTGGATGTGGCCTTATAATTCGTAATCCAATGGAAAACGGGGGCCTTGAGCCACTCCCCCATCATGTTCCACTACTGGCCCGTCACTGAGCAGTTGGTTCTTGAGAAGGCCAAGATGGCATGCTGTCCCTGGCAGGGATGGGAGGTGGGTCCTAGATCAGCAGCCCTGCTGGAACCCTGTGATGGGTGGGGCAGAGGTGGCGTTGCTGGAAGATAGGAGACTAGGGTGCTGCCAGTGTGGGATGCCCGCCGTAGTGCCCACCTGCTCACGGTGCCCCCACATGACTAAGCTGAGGGTGCGGGCAGCCAGCTCGTGCCCCCACACCATGGCCTGGCCTTTAATCCTCCAGTCCGTTCCCTTTGAATCCAGGGGGACCTTGCCAAAAGGAGCCTCTGGCTCTGTCCCTCCCTCTTTAACCCTTGAGTGACTCCTGGTACCTGGCCTGGAGATGGAGTGCCCTCTCTGTGGCCTTCATAGCACCTCTCCCAGGCAGCATGCACTGTGCTGCTCACCCTCCATCGAGAGCTGGTGCCTGAACGCCTGCCCTTCCTGGAGCTTCTCCCCATGCCCCGCTGCCTCTGGCTCCCGAGGGCGCCTTCAGGAGGACCCTCGTTGGAAACACTGATGAAAGCCACCGTTGATGATCAGGAGTTCAGGACTTGGGTTCGAGCTTGGAAGTCCCGGTGCTTGTGACCAGGGAGTTGGTGATTTCCTCCTGCACGTGACCTGGTGCTCACTCCCTCCCGCCCCTCCGCCAGAGGACTTGGTTAGGACAGAACCCGGCCGTCCGCGGCCTTGCCAGCTCTGGCCGTGTGATGGGGTGACATTATGAAGCTGCTGGGTGGCCCTCGGAGGGCTGGGACCTGAAAAAGAAACAGGCCAGACCTGCCCCAGGCGACAGCCTGAGAAGCGCTCAGCTCGTGACAGCCGTGCGGGTTCCAGTTCCTGCAGGATTTGCAGGCGCTGGGGGGCGGTGAGGATGGGGGTTACTCAGGAAGAAGTGCCACGTGGTCCCTCTGAACACACTTAGCACGGTTAGAATCGAAGCCGTCTGCACACGTCGGCAGGTGTTGCCTCCTCTTCTCCGTGTCCATTTGCTCGGTCTCAGCTGGACCGAGAAGTGGTCCGTGTGTTTCCCTTGGCCGTGGCAGCGACCCGCCTGGCCCGTGTGAACTGTCTCCCTGGCTCTTCCCCAGGATGCGGCTTCGTTCAAGGCCGAGCCGAGCTACAGAGGCCCCGTGAGCGAGCTGGAACCCGTGTACAGCACCGAGGCCGCCTACTACCAGGACGCCCATAGCCAGCAGGGTCTGGCCTACGCCCCAGAGGCCGTCTATGAAAGCACGGAGGCCCAGGGCCACTATCCTGCAGGTACGGGGGGGGCCCCTGTGGTGTTCCCCGGGCAGAGGGTGCCCCTGTTAAGTTGCCCTGTGAAAGTCGCCTTCTCCGATGACTGATCTGCCCCCCGCTGTGTGGTGCCTTCTGACCTGTCGTCTTAAGCCATTTCTCGCTAAATGTGTATTTCCCATGGGTTTCATCATATATTTCCAATTTCCTAATGAAATTTAGTGGACAAATAGGATGGATTTCACAGAGAAAATATTTTTACACACCACCTTTATTAGAACACCTGTGTTTTGTAAATCCAATCTGTTTTAGGGGGTGGAAGACTGGAGGTTGACCCCTTTGGAACTTTGTCCTTGGCGGATGAGAGTTACAAAGCTTAGAGTCACACTGAACTTGTTAGTCCCGGTGTGTTGGCGTTGGGACCAGGGTGTAGAGCCTTTCCTTCGGGAGCTGAGTGAGGGTGTCATGGCAGGTGAAGGAGGAAAGTGGCACCTAGGAAAGTGGAGGGTACGTGGGTTCCGGGGGCCTCTGGGCTGTCTTGGTGCCGTTTTACTTGCTCGTAACAGGTGCCTCTGTGGTGCTTTCAGGTGGACCGAGTGGGTGCACACTTACACTCTCGTGATGGGTCTGCAGCACTGAGCTAGGAGATGAGTAATGACAAGCTTAATGCGCTTCTTGGCTTAGTCAGTCCTTCTGAAAGATTGATTAGCCAAACATTTGGGTTTCCTTTTTAACAACTAATTCGCGCTATGCAGGGCTATAATGCTCCTTCTCTGTTGGGTTAGAGAATCATTAAGTTTTTTGTCCTCTGAATCTTATAAATTACCAAGTTCGTTTAAGTCAAATTTTATTACCACAAGCTTAGAAGGATTGGCCAAATTATGTTTTACTGGGATTTTCATGTATTTATCTTTTCAGTAGTTTTGTTTGTTTGGTTTTATAACTGTGTTTGTTTTCATGTAATTTGGGGTACTTACACTGAAGTGTGTGCCAGATACCGCACGTTTGATAAGGTGGTTTTTGAGAGAATGGGCTCAGGGGCCCTCGCAGGGAAGGGACAGGAGTGTGTGCAGTCCAGTCTGGAGCAGCGGAGGCCGTCGCAGCGGCGGGGGAGCCGGTCGCTCAGTGGTTTGTTTCCAGCCACTGCTCAGTGTTGTAGCCTGGAAATGCCTCGCCGGGTGGAGAAGGCGGTGACGTCAGCGGTCCCTGAGCCCAGCGTTTCAGAAACGCAGGAACCACTGAGTGAACACTTTCAGGACCCTTCCGATTCCTGGTGCCTGTCTCATGTTTCGTGGCTAATAGTGTGACCAGAGAGGCGTGTGCTTAACTAAATGCATTTGTCTTCCTGGCACGTTATGTCGGCACGTAATGCTGTACTTATAAAAGATTTAGCTGTAGCATACATCAGAGAACTTCCCCAAGCGTAAGTGTGCACCTCAGTGACTTTTTCACTAAGTGAACACACTCTCGTAACTACCGCCTACATTAAGGAGTGAAACATGGCCAAGCTTCCCAGAAGCCCCCTCGTCCCCACTCCCAGGAACTGTCCCCCAAAGCCGGTGGTGGTCTTGGCTTTCCACCATTGATGACTTTCCCGTGTGCTTGACTGTCTAAGTGAAATAAAGTTATACGTACATTTGGTTTCTTGGTTCTTTCATTCAGTAGTATCCTTGTGGGATCCACTCGCGTTGTCTCGTAGCTTTGTTCTTTCTTGTCTGCTGCCCAGGAAGCCAGTCTCTGAATTTACCGTCATTTATTCTTTCTGCCATTCTTGGGTATTCTGGATGTTCCTAGTTCAGACGAACGCCGCCCTGCGTATTCGTGCTTGTTTCTCTGGTGCAGGTGTGTATGCGTTTCTGTTGGTGTTCACAGGAGTGGCACTGCAGAGGGCCAGGGTCTGCGTCTGTCCAGCCTGGGTAGACACTGCCCAAAGTGGCGGTGCTGCCGCCGGCCGTGTGTGAACCATCCGCCGTTCCCCAGCGCTTGGTGTCGTCAGCTCGTTCGTTCCGGCTGTCCGGTGGGCACCGAGTGGAGGAGGCTCAGTGTGCTGTGGGCTGGCCGCTGCCCGGTGGCGCGCAGAAGCAGCCTCCTTGTGTGTGTCTGTTGGCGGTTTCGAGATCCTCTCTCGTGACTGCTTGTCCTTTGCCCGTTATTCGATTGGGTTTTCTGTGTTGTTTCTTACTGAGTTGAAGGAGTTCTTTTCATATGTTCTGGGTACAAGTTATATATTCTGAGTATGTGTGTGTGGCAGGTTTTTTTACATTCTTGTGTATGTTTGCCCTTTCGCTCTCGGTGGTGTCTTGATAAGCAGAAGTTTTAATTGTAATCTAGCCCGATGGATCAATCTTTTCAGTAATATTGAATGCTCTTTGTGTTCACTGGAAGATAGTATCACAAAGATCATGAAGATATTATCCTGTAAAAGCTTTATGATTTTATCTTTCACATTTAGACCTGTAATCCATCTGAAAGTGATTTTTGTTTGTGGTGTGAGATAACGGCCAAGGTTCCCTTTTTTCCTTAAGTGTATGCTATACAGTTGACTGAGAATAATTTATTAAACAGACCCTCCTCTCCCCAGTGCACTACAGTGTCGTCTGTGTCATCAGTCAAGTGACCGTAAATATACGGGCCTGGATCTAGACTCCGCTCTGCCCCGTTGGTCTTTCTGTCGTCTTTGCACAAGCAGCACGCTGTGTAAATTGCTGTAGATTTAGCCTGTCCTGGCATCTGGTAATTTGAGTCCCCCAGCCTCGTTCTTGTGCAAGGCTAGCTGGGCTAATCTTCACCCTTTACATCCTCAGTTAAAATGTAGAGTCTGCGTGGCCGCCTCTCCCCGGAAAACGTGCTCTGATTTTCACTGAGATTGCGTTTCATCTGTAGACTAGCGTGGGGAGAAATGACAGCTTCTTACTATTGGTCTTACAGGGGCCCACCCGGTGTGCGGCGGTTAAGTTTGCGCTCTGCTTTGGCGGCCCAGGGTTTGCAGGTTTGGATCCCGGCTGTGGACCTGCGCACCACTTATCAAGCCGTGCTGTGGCAGGCGTCCCACGTATAAAGTGGAGGAAGATGGGCATGGACGTTAGCTCAGGGCCAGTCTTCCTCAGCCAAAAGACGAGGATTGGCAGCAGATGTTAGCTCTGGGCTAGTCTTCCTTGGAGGGAAAAAACATGGGTTTTAAAATCCATGAACACAATGTAGCCTTCTATTTATTTAGCTCTTCTTTAATTTGTCTTAATACCATACAGTTTTCTGTATATATATATTGTCTACATGTTTAATTACATTTATTCATAGATATTTCACATTTCTTATTTTATTATAAATTATATTATGTAATTGTTTATTACTGTTATATAGTGATAGAATTGATTTTTGCGTATTCACTTGCTAAATCCATTTATTTCTAATAGTAATTCTTCTTGTATTTTCTAGATGTTCACAACTATGTCTGCAAGAGACAGTTTCTTTTCTTTTTTGTTTCCAAGCGCTGTACTCGTTTTTCTTTTTCTTGCCTCGCTGGCCTGGCTGGGACCTCCAGCACAGTGCTGAGTAGAAGTGGTGAGGGTAGGGATCCTCGTCTCCCTCCCAGTGTCAGAGGGAAGGCTTTCGGTATCTCACTGTTATATCTGATGTTGGCTGTAGCTTTTCCATAAATATTTTTATCGAAATATCCAAATTCTCCTCTATTAGTTTGCTAAGTGTTTTTTTAAATCATGAACTAAATTATTAAATTTTCTTAAGTGCATTTTCTGCATCTTTTGAGACAGTCCAGTTGTTTTCCTTTTATGTGGTGATTTACCTTTTAGTTTGCAGTTCTAGAAGAATCCCAACCTGACCTTGATGTATTCTGCTTTCCCCGGATTTTATTTGTTAATATTTTAAGATTGTTGCGTCTGTGTTCGTGAGAGCTTGGTCTGTAACTTTGCTGTCTTGTGTTGTCCTTGTTAGGTTTGGCTCATGCTCGTCTCCTAACACAAGGTGGAAAGCGTTCCTTGTTGATTCCCAGAAGAGCCCCTGTGAGACTGGTGTTTTCTTCCTTGCAGTTTTGGAAGAATTGACCAGCAAAACCAGCTGGTGTAAGATTTTCTTTGTGAGAAGGCTTTTAGTTTCAGATTCAGTTATTCACGTGGAAATAGGATTTTTCTGATTTTATATTTCTTCTTGTGTCTGTTTGGGTAAGATGCTCTTTTTTCCTAGGAATTTGTTCAGGCCACCCAAACTTTCCAATTATTAAGTGTAATATGGTTCATAATATCCTTATTTTGTGCAAGATCTCTTGTAATATCCCCTTTTAAAAATTCTTGATATTGGTAATTTGTCCTTTTCTCTTTTTCTTCATTGGTCTTGCTAGAGTCTTATGAATTGTAGTAGCCCTTTCAAAGGACAGCTTTTGGCTTTGTTGATTTTTTTCTGTTTAGTATTTGTTCTCTATTTTGTTAATTTATGCTTTTTTCCTTCCATTTACTTTGTGTTCTGTTTGCTGTTCTTTTTTCTAGTTTCTTGAGATAGATGCTTAACTGATTTTGGCTCTTTCGTCTTTTCCAGTCTATGTATGTGAGGCTCCAGCTGGCCCTGTAAGTGCACCTTTAGCTGCATCCCGCAAGTTTTGAAAGCCAGATTTTCGTTATCTCTTGTGTGAAAACATGTTCTGATGTTCATCGTGGTATCTTTTTTTACTCATGAAGTTTTTAAAGAATTATGTCACTTAACTTCCCAATGTTTGTGGGGATTCTCTGGTTAGCTTTTTGTTGGTTTCTACCTTCCTTGCATGAAGATCCCTGTCTTGGTCTTTTGGGGCTGCTATAATCAGATGTATAGACTAACTGGTTTATGAACAACAGAAGTTTAATCCGCATCGTTCTGGAGGCTGTGAAGTCCCGGATCAAGGCACCGGCAGATTCCGTGGCTGGTGAGGGGCTGCTTCCTGGTTCGTAGACGGCCAGCCTCTCACTGTCGTCACATGGCAGAGGGGGCGAGGGAGCTCTCTCAACTCCAGATTAATCACCTCGCAGAGTCCCCGCCTCCTGATACCATCACCTTGGGGCTGACGAATTTTAGGGGGACGTAAACTGTCAGTCTGTTGTAATCTCTACGTACACCCTGCATTATTTCAACGTTTTGAAATGAGTTGAGCTTTCCTAATGGCCCAGCATACATTCATTGTTGTTAAACGTTCCTTGGGCCCTTGAAAATGTTATTTATCGGTGAGAATGCAGTGTTGTATGTATACCAGTTAGATCAAGTTTGTTAATCATATAATTTAGATTCTAGTAGCCACATTACATAAAGTAAAAAGAAATAGGTGCAATTAATTTTGATAATGTATTTTATTTAACCTAAATATCCAAAATATTATAATTTCAATGTGTAATCCACATGAAAAGAGTACTGAAATATTTTGCCTTCTTTTTGTTGTGATAAGTCTGTAAAATCGGGTGTGCATTCTTGCAACACGTCTCAATTTGAAGTAGGCACGTTTCAGGTAGTTAATAGCTGCATGTGACTGTTTACTGGGCAGCCCAGTTCTACACTCTTACTTTTTTTTTTTTGAGGAAGATTAGCCCTGAGCTAACATCTACCGTCAGTCCTCCTCTTTTTGCTGAAGAAGGCTGGCCCTGAGCTAACACCTGTGCCCGTCTCCCTCTACTTTATACGTGGGGCGCCTGCCACAGCATGGCTTGATGAGCGGTGTGTAGGTCTGCAGCCAGGATCTGAACCGCCGAACCCCGGGCCGCCGAAGTGGGACGTGGGAACTTGACTGCTGCGCCACTGGGCCGACCCCTACACCCGTACTTTTTTTGGGTCTGTTTTTTCTATCAGTTACTGAGAGATGTGTCTTAAAGCCTCCCACTGTGATGTTGGCTTTGGTTGTTTCTCCTTTTCTATTTCTATCAATTTTTCTGTCTTTTGAGATCGTGTTGTGAGGTGCATTCAGATTTAGCGTTTTTATCTTCTTGGTGGATTGCACTTTATCATTGTGAAATGCTCCTCGTTAGTCAGGCTTCTTGCTGTCGAGGCTGCTTTATTTGATAGTGATCTTTGCCACATCGGTGTTCTCTTAGGTAGCGTTGTCCTGGGGATCTTTTGCTTTCACCTGTCTGTGATCTTGTATTTTTAAGCGTGCCTCTGTGGAGAGTAGACAGCTAGTTTGATTTTAATCAATTTGACGATTTTTATCTTTTAATTAGAGCATTTGCTCCATTTAAATATAATTGCTGGTATTTTGGTTTGTAGGTACCATGTTACTATCTGTTCTCTGTTTGTGCCACCTATGCTGTGCTGTGTTTCTCTCTGGCCTTCTGTTAGACGTATCGTGGTGTTTAGTTCGGTACTTCTCTCTTAGGTTGTTGGCTGTGTACGTTCCTAGATACAGGGTGCATTTTACATTTGAGCCTTATTTACTGCTTTTACTACCTCCTGACACTGCTGTTTCCTTTGACACTTGAACTGCATTGAACTCCCTCCCGCCTCCTGTGTCTTTATCATACTTTTGAATTTTAGATACATTTTTGGCATTATCATCGTTTTGTACAGTTAGTGCTTATGAAGGTTTATTCTCGTAGTGACCCTTTCTGTTGCTCTTCACTCCTTGTTTTTTCGTATTTCTGTCAGAGACTACTTTTCCCTGAAGAACTGCTTTCATAATCCTTTTAGTTGACGTCTTTGGGCAATGAGTTGTCTCATTCTTGTTTCCTGAAAAGTCTATATTTTGTCTTCACTTTTGAAGACTTTCTATTGGGTATAGGATTCCAGGTTGGTGGTTATTTTCTTTTGGCATTTGATAGATGCCAATCCATTGTCGTCTTTCCTTAAAATGTCAGCTCTCACTGTTACTGTTGTCCCACTGAAGGTGGTGCCTTTTTTCGTCTGGCTCCTTTTGACACTTTGTTCTTGCCTTAGGCACACTCAGAAGGACTGCTGAAAACCAATGTGTGGTTTTCTTTGTTGAGTCAATGGCTTGATTCCTTCATCAATTTCAGACAAGTTTTGACCATTGTCTGTAGATATTTCTTACTCCCTGTTGTGTCTTTCCTCACTTTGGGAGTCCCCATTTATATGGACATTAGACCTTTTACCGTGTCCTACATGTCTTTTGGGCTCCTTCTGTATTTTCCAGACTTTTTTCTTGTGACTTCTATCTGGCTATTTTTTACTGACCAGTCTTCTGGTTCACTGATCCTCTCTTCAGTTGTGTTCAACCTGAGCTTAAACCCATAGATTGGGTTCTTAATTTCACTTACCCTATTTTTCAGTTCTAGAATCCGTTTCGATTCTTTGGTGAAAATTTTCATTTTGTCAAGTCTATTTTTTGACCAGTTGAAGTTTGCATCTGATAACTACACTGTATGGGTCACCTCAGGGTCTGTTTCTATTTCTGTTTTCCTTTTTTCTCTTGGTCCTGTTTGTTGTTATTTTTCTCAGTGAACCTTGGGCGTTATGGATGAAAACCTGTGGAGACTCTAGGTGATGCTGTCTTCCCTCAGAGCTTCCTCTAACACGTACCCAGAGGACAGACCCTCTCAGTTCAGCCAGCTTCTGAGCGACTCTAGGCTGGATTCGGTCTTTGTAAGCCTCAGTCCTTATAAGCTGCCTTCATCTGCCCTCTCACCCAGGGTGTAGCCTCCTGGGTCTCCATCTGAAAGCCTGAAGTGTTTCCCGGGGCCCCTCCTCCTTGGCAGGTCCTGAAGCCCAATTTTTGTCACCTGAAGACAATGAGGTTCCTGAAGGCTCAGCCTCTCAGGCAGTTTTTGCACAGTGCTGGGCTCATTTTCTCTGCCTCCCTTTTCTCAGAGATCTTGGCGCCTTAAGTCCTGTCTGATTTGTCAGGCCTGTATTTGAATTTCTGTCTTCCCAGCCCCATGGAACTCTCCAGAGCTCTGTTAGCCAGTACTTTCTGCTTGGCTTTCTGCTGTTTTCTTCCCAGCTTATTGGTGCATTTCCCCAAATCCCTGAGGAACACCTGATCGTCCGATGCCCTGAGGGAGAGAGTGGCTCTCGGAATGTTAGACTGGCCTCAGTGGGCTGCCCTTTTGTTTGGAATCTTTGCCCCTCCAGTTGGCTGCCTCAGTATCTCCTTGATGCCTTCAAACAGTCTTAAAAGTGTATCCAGCTTTTCTAGTTGTTGGTGAGTGGATCTCCTGCAGGCTGTTCGTGTATGTAGCTGGACGTGGGCAAACAAATCGGTGTTCCCTCTCCATCTGAAGCAAGATGTCAGAGTCCTAGTAAGTATAGTGATCGTTATTGTTATGAGAGAAACCTAAACCCACTAGTCCTTGCTTAGTACCCCCTGTTCTTTTTCTACTCAGCATCCCGTTTGCCCTGGCCCAGCCACTTACACAGGGAAAGACGGAGCAGGTGGCCCACCCCACCAGGACACACAGGCAGCACCTCCGCTCCTGGCTCCTCTCTCAGCTGCTGCGCGGACGCTCCATCCTGGCACTGCTCCCTCCTCTTCCCCTTGCCCTGAGCCAGCCCAGGGCAGGCTCTGTGATGACAGGCTGGCAGTGGCAGTGGCAGAGGAGAAGGCTTAAGAGTTGGAAGGGGTTAAGTGACATTCTGTGAATTGATCACATGTGAGTCTTCACTTTGAGTGTTTAAGCAAATTACTGCTTTTAAGCTTCCCTCCAGTTTCATTTTAAAGTTGAAAATGCAGATTTTGTTCTTGAAATCTAGTGCAGTGATTTTACAGTGTTTTTGAAAGCAACAAATGAGATTTTAATAAGACGTCTCACTCAGAGAGCTCCAGTATGTAAGACTGAGAAAAGAGAATCTATTTGGGTTGAATTGTGGGTGGGACCCCAGTTGTGGGTCCCCCAGAGTCCACCAATGCCTGAGACGGGGCGTGTCTGTAGGACTCAGAACGCCCTCGGGAGTAAGGTCTTAAAGCCACGACCTCGTGACGCCTGAGTCGACCTGTGTCGGGTGTGTTGGTTGTCAGAGCACAGGTCGAGGCTCAACTGGTAGCGGTATGAGGTGTGCTGGGGGCTGGAAAGGAAGAAGGTGCAGGTGCAGCCCGGTCGGCAGGAGGAGAAAGGACGAAAGATGATGCGGGGGACAGCTCGGGTGGTTGGGGTGACCGAGGAAGGTGCAGACACTGGGCAGTGTCTGGGGTGTTCTGGTTGTCACAGCTAGGGGCAGGGGTGCTCCTACACATTCTGCAGTGCGGCCCCCACAACGAGGAGTTACTACTATTCAGGAAGCAGGTGCCAAGTGGAGAGGCTCTGGTGGAGGAACCCAGGCTTCTCCCGGGGACTGCTCTAATCTCCAGTGGGGTGCGGCGCGCCCCTGTCATTTCATCCTGAGTGCTCTTAGCAAGGCTTCATCAAGCCCTTGCTGGGCTTAAGCTGGTGAGTAAATGAGGGAGAATTGACCTCGTAGTCCGCATGAGGTGAGACTAGCTCAGTGACTGCTGACTGAGGGTCCATTCTAGACGTCCCCTTCAGTTTAGATAGTGCCCCTCTGGCGGCCGTTACTGACTGCTGCTCTTGTAGGAGGAGGTGGCAGACCCCCCAGAAGATCAGGCTTATTTCTGTTGTGTTTGGTTTATGAAACAGTTAAATATAGCCCTTCAAAGTAGTATTGGATTATTTGTATCTTCTCTCTTTTCTACACACTCAACTTGCCATCTCTTTGAAAGCAGCCCTGCCTTCTTTTCTTTTTTGAGGAAAATTAGCCCTGAGCTAACTACTGCCAGTCCTCCTGTTTTTGCTGAGGAAGACTGGCCCTGAGCTAACATCCATGCCCATCTTCCTCTACTTTATATGTGGGATGCCTGCCACAGCATGGCATGCCAAGCGGTGCCATGTCCGCACCCGGGTTCCGAACTGGCGAAACCTGGGCCGCAGAGAAGCGGAACGTGCAAACCTAAGTGCTGTGCCACGGGGCTGGCCCCGCCTTCTTTTTTTCTTTTTGTGAATCCTCTTCTTTTTGCTGAGGAAGACTGGCCCTGAGCTAACATCCGTGCCCGTAATTCCTCTACTTTATGTGTGGGATGCCTGCCGCAGCCTGGCCTGACAAGTGGTGTGCAGGTCCGCCCCCGGGGTCCGAACCAGCAAACCCCACGCCGCCCAAGTGAAGAGTGTGAACTTAACCACTGTGCCACCGGGCCGGCCCCCAGCTCTGCCTTCTTGTCTTCCTGTTTCTGTCCCTTTAATCGTCTGCAGGAGCCAGCGCCACCCCCAGCCCCTCTGTGACTATATCTGGTTCCGGGTTCCAGGTTCCGTGCTCCTGGGAGACAGTGGTGGAGGCACACAGGATCGCAGTCCTCAGAGAGCTGACAGAGCGGATCCTTTCTCAGAATCAGTACAGGTTGTGAGCGCACCCTGACAGGAGGAAGTAGTTAAGAGGAAAGACACGACCCGGTGTGTGGGCAGGCCGCCTGCGTGCACACCGTGGTCCAGCAAAGGCCTTTCGGAGGGCTCACGTTTGAGCCAAGATCTGAAGCTGAGCGGAGCCAGCCTGAGCGCTTTCCCGGTGCTGGGCCTGCTGGGGCCAAGGCCAGGGGCAAGGAACAACTTGGCCGCGTCAAGCCATGAAGCTGTTGCGGAGGTTCCTGGACCAGAGGCGGAGGGAAAAGACGAACAAGGTGAGGGGGACCAGGGAGTTGGGAGTCAGGTGGAGCCTTCCCCAGCAGAGCTGGGATTTTTGTTTTGTTTTTAAGGACTTCTGAGGGCCCGAGGGTATTGTGGCTTCTCAGGGAGGGGTTGAGGTGATTTGGGTGAGTTTTTATGACGCTGGTGCTGTGTGGAGAATGGGTTGAGCTGGAGGCAAGAACGGATGGGGAGTAGGAACCGTTGGTCCAAGAAGGCACTCCTGATGCCTGGGTTGAGCTGTGAAGTTAGTGCTTTGGGCCAGCATTAAAGTCCCCTTCACATCGCCCACCCCACAGAGCGCAGAGCAGTGTGCATGTGTATGATGTTGCAGAGATAGAGAATGTTTCAGTGGCGGGTGTGTAACGGCTGTGTGTGTACGCCTGTCACGTGCACAGCACTGTGTTCAGATACTTCCCGAGTGCCTGTTACGGGGCTGGCACTGTTCTAGGTGCCGAAGAGTCAGGATGTAGTAAGGGGCGCATAACCCAGGTATGTTTCAGTTGTGCAAGGAGAGCTAGAGGACGAAAGGGCTGTGTGGGTTCAGCTGGAGCACGTGAAATGTGTGGACGGTGCGGTGGCTGCAGCCGTGGCTGTTTTGTCCTGGGTGTCTGTGCAGGCGGACTTGGGGAGGCCGTGATCCCTGTACTTTCAGCCACGCCCTCTGCTCTGTCTTGCAGAGACCTGCCTCAGCGCCACGCTCTCTACCTCCGTTTGGGCGGTCTTTGGGTTCCTTCAGTTCAACATCAGCCACAACCATCCTTTCCCCTCGTCTGTCCCTCCTCCTGTGAACAGTGCGGTTTCCTCCCGGCCAGGGGCTCAGAAACCAGGGAGCCCGCTTCGCCTCTTCCTCAGCCTGCAGTCTGCAGGTCCTGAGGCGTGTACCTGCCCTGTCGGAGCCCGCCTCTGAGGTCCACTGGCAAGAGCTGGACCGTTTTTTCCGTCAGGGTGATTCGAGGAGCGGTTGGCTCCCGGGGCTTCTCCCGCCCCGGCTCCCTGTGGTCTGGCACCCACCGCGCTAAGCTGTGGGCAGTTCCTCACATGCAGATGTGTTGTTTTCTGGAAACTTCTTTGTAAATATGCTGTTCTCAGAGAAGGCGGTCTTTTTCACTCACCCTGTGTTCTGCTTGCTAATTCTTCGTGCTAACGACTGCTAAGTAATTTGATAACTAACTCTTTTGGAGAACCAGTTTCGCCCTGTGAATAAAGATCTTCAAAAGTGCTGGTATTCTGCCCGAGCAGTTTTACTTCTGCTCCGGAAATGGTTGCTTTCTGGAGGGGACTTTCGGCATAAGGATGTTCACCATAACAACTTAGAGTGTTTACATCCTTTATTCCTGAGGAAGTTAGAAGAGTAATAGATGCCAGCATCTATTTATTTTTAGATACCATTTAAAGCATAAATAATGTGTAATTCCCACTCCATGGGTTTAACATCTCTCGCTTTTGCCTCCCAGCCTCACCTCCTTCCCCCTGGTTTTGGCATCACCTCGGGAGGGACATGATTTCCGGTGGGCCCGTTCTTGTGGTTGGAGGTGGGGCAGCGGGCCCTGGCTGTGACTGCAGACCACGCTGGACTCTCCCGGAGCTTCCTCGGGCGTCTGCGGAGGGCCACAGACAGGGAGCCCATTCCCAGCGACCTTCCTGGTCAGCTGGGGCCTTCTAGTAGTCGTAGTGCCCACTGGTGTTCCTGCCCAAATCGGGTCCTGTGTTGGAAGTTGCGAAGTGGTGATTTTTCTGACTCAATCCTCCTTCATTTATTAGCTGCTGCTCTTCAGTAAGGAGCGTCCCTTTCTGTTCTCTTTCTCTCTCTCAGTTGCTGTGGCCCCTTGCATTTGTATTTATTCAGTGTATCGCAGTCAGTTATCATCATTATTCCTTTGGATACTCAGATTGTCCCCTCAGCTGGGCTCCTGTGTCCTTTAGCCAGGGCCCTATTAGTCTTTGAATGCTCCGTTGTTTCCTGACACAGAATTTGTCGCAGACCCACTTTGTGTTTCTCCTGCCTCAGATCTGCAGTCGTTCCTCTGAGGAGCCCTGGTTCCTTTTGGTGGGGAAATGCTGTTTAGAAATCAGTATCTGGGGGCTCGGTGTGCTCACTGTCACAGAGGTTCACATCTAGGTTCTTTTCGGGACAGAGCTGGACAAAAATCTTGACAAAAAGAAAAACCTGGATTTCATATTGGTATTTCCTTTACAAATTAAACCTAGTTTTTTCCCCTTAATTTCTTTCTTTCTTTTTTTCTTTTTTCTTTTTTCTGCTTGATCTCCCCCAACCCCCCGATACATAGTTGTATATCTTAGTTGCAGGTCCTTCTAGTTGTGGCACGTGGGACGCCGCCTCAGCGTGGCCTGACGAGCAGTGCCATGTCTGCTCCCAGGATCCAAACCCGCGAAACCCTGGGCCCCCGAAGCGGAGCGCATGAACTTAAAAAACTCGACCCCGGGGCCGGCCCTTGTTTTATATTTCTTGTCTTACACTAACAATTTTCATTTCTAATGATATTATCCTTAATTTTTTTATCCTATGATACACATAAAATAGTTTAAACCTTTGAATATCATATTGTTATAATCATCCTGTTGAGTGAAGTTTTAGAGCTTCTTTGTAGTTCTTTTGGATCTTAGAATAAACCTATCTTAAGAATACATAGCTAGAATAATGGGTTTTAAAGCAATGTGAAGTAACATAACCACACAACATTTGATAAACAGTTGTAGTGCCCGTTGGTGTTCCTGCCCAAATCGGGCCTTCTATTGGAAGTTGCAAAGTTCATTTGTTTCTGCTGCTTCTTAAGTTTAGGGTTTACATTGTTCTTCTGGAGTTAATTTTTCTTCAAATACATAAAGCTTTTACGTGATTCAAAAACGAGAACTATAGAAAAAGGCATAGTCGGAAGTCTTGCTCCTCCCGTCCCTGTCCCACTCACGCCTTCTAGGTGGGGGACCACGGTCCGGTTTGCCTGAGGGTAGGCCTGGGTTTTGCCTCTTATGCTCAGGCAATTAGCAGTCGTGCCCCTTTCACTCTCAGAAATGAAGCATAGGGAAAGCCTTGTCGGCGCTTGCTAATGCTCATGAGAGAGCGGACAAAATGTTTCCACTTTGTAGCTTTTTCCCTGTGGCTGGAAGGAAGCTCTTGGCCGAGTTCTGCTGACTTGGATCGTGGTTCGCTTGGCAGGGAAGGTCCGCCCAGGGAGTTCTTTCTGGCTTCCAGAGGCTCATTCTCATTCTGAGGAGGAAATTTCCTTTTTCTCTGAAAAAAATGTGGGAGCTTGAAGCATATCTTGCATTTCCAAGTTTTTCTGCTTTGCAAATGGGTAATTATCCCTCCTGCCTATGTATTTTTAAACCTTTGCCAGTAGTAATATGGAAATTGATTTCATGTAGCGCCATGCTGAAGAAGACTAATCAATATCTCTGAGCCATTAACATCTCTGGAAATCCCGGGGTGCTGCTAAGAAGCTAGGACACACTCTTGCTCCCGCCTTAAAAATAGTTCATGGGGAAAGCGTGAGTGACAGGTGAGGTCGCGATAGCCTGCGCGCCCTGCAATAGAAACGGCTGTGGCAGGGCAAGGGTATTTTGAAGAGTCTTGAGTATTAATTCTAGGATAGTCTGATGTGTCATTTTCATGCAAATGAAAATATGAAAGACTTCATTTTTGACTGAGTGTGAAATGCAGTTGATGCACAGAGTTAAAGAAGTCCTGTATAGAATTTTACTTGGCTGTTTTGTGGCTCAGCTCCTGTAGCTCCGGCAGAGATACACACGGAAGGGAGACCGTCAGCAAGCTGGCGTCTCCTTCTTCGTGCTGTTTGAAGGCGCTTTACGCAACGTGCTGAGTGCCTGTCCCTCCTCCGGCGGACAGACTGACTGCAGAGGACAGTGGCAGCAGGTGTGTGGGTGTGTGCCGCCCTGTCTCCTGTGCTGCCGTCCGTCTCTGTAGGTAGACCCCCCGTCTCCCTCGGTCCCAGTGGGCAAGGCTCAGAGGAAGCAGCCTGGTGGGCAGTCGGCGGACTCGCGCCCCATCCTCGCCGAGTTCCCTGCGTCAGTTACCTCGTCTCTGAGCCTTCGGAGTTCTCATCCGTCAGTTAGGGACGGTAACTGTCGGTTTTGCTTCAGCAAATATTGATTGTCTGCCATGTGTTAGGCACTGTCTGTCCAAGGGCTGGGTAGACAGATGTTTGGGGGATTAAATGAGATAATAGCCAGCATTTATTGCTTCTAAGCCTCTTTCTGTGAGTTATCTCCCTGAGTCTCATAACAGTACTGTAGAGCATTCTTTCTACTATAAATAGTTCTAGAAGGCAGGGGACTGTTCCGCAGCCCGTCTGACAGTGAAGGAATTGAGGCACGGAGAGGTTTGGGAGCCCCTTCAGAGGCCCGTAGCGAATGAGTGTCGAGATTGGTTATGGTGAAGAGTGCTTCCCTCTGACTCCCACAGTTAACCGTGACCAATAGGGAAAAAAGGAGAATGATGAAGAAAAAGTGCAAACGGTATGCAAATGTGTGGTGGACAGAGTGACAGTCTCTCTCTCCACCCCGTATGTCCACAGTGTGGGGTATTTTATCTGAAAGGCAGTGGTGTTTTTACTGTGCGTTCATAGTTTTCGTAGAGAAAGATGGGTGAAGTTCTACATTGTGAGAATACAAGTAATGAGTAAAATAAACTTGCTGAGTCAGGGGGCTTAGCAACAAGCTGCCTGGTGATCCGAGCAGAGAAATAAATTGTTCTAAGGCCTTTGGTTCCCTGCGTCGATGGGAGGGTGGGAGAAGAGCTCTGGAGGCCCCCCCGGGTGTGTTGCGGTCCAGTGCTGCCCCCCTGCCGCATCCTCACCAGGCGTGCCTCGGTCCAGTGCTGCCCCCCGGCGCATCCTCACCAGGCTTGCCTCGGTCCAGTGCTGCCCCCCCTGCCGCATCCTCACCAGGCGTGCCTTGGTCCAGTGCTGCCCCCCGGCGCATCCTCACCAGGCGTGCCTTGGTCCAGTGCTGCCCCCCGCCACATCCTCACCAGGCGTGCCTTGGTCCAGTGCTGCCCCCCGGCGCATCCTCACCAGGCTTGCCTCAGTCCACTGCTGCCCCCCTGCCGCATCCTTGCCCGGCGGGGCCCGCGATTAAAGGATGCCTCTGCACACTGCTCGCTTCTTGTCTCAAGTCTGAGATTGGCAGACCTGGGGCCGTCCTGCGCTGCCCCAAATGCAGGAGAGGCCGGGAGAGTAAGTGCCTGGGGCTCTCAGCTCCTCTGGCCCGGTGCTGTTCCCAGGCCTGGGGAGGGGCTCAGAGGCCAGGCAGCCAAAACAGGTGACAAATTGTGACAGCGTGCCTGAAATCACTGCAGCTGTGCCTCTGCAGCTGGAGAAGGCAGTTTAGTGTTACTTACATGGCAGCTGGAACGCTCCTCCTGGCTGGGATTATCGGGGCCAACTGCCGCCTCCCCCTCCCCTGCCCTGACTTCCCCGAGAAGGGAAGAGAACACGTGTTAAATAAACTCGGGGATTAGGGATTTGGAGTTATATATACCGCCCCCCCCCGTTTGTTACTTTTATTCTCCTTCTTGATGATCTTGACTCCATTTCTGTGAGAAAGTTTCACAAACTGGACAGCGTGTCTTTTTGATGTGTGTATGGTGGGTGCCTGACAGTCACCAGAGTGGGAGAAAGGCCCATGCAGGAAAAAGTAGTAGGTGGTTAGAATAAAGGGTTTAAGTTGGAGAGAATGTGCATTCCGAGGTTGTTTTCTTGTGCAAACCATAGAAATAGTTGTTCCTAAAGAAGTTTGACGATGAATTAAGAGATTGTGTGGAAGCAGATTCCTGATTATAGGTTCTGCGTAGTTTGTACAAACCCTTAACGTCGAGTTCATTCCCCTTCATGTTCCCCAACTGTGTCCAAAGGGCTGGGCGCTGTGGGAAGGGAGCCGTTTCCAGCAGACCTGAAAGCGTTAATACAGTAGCCGCTCTTTCCGCGGCTTCCAGGCTGCAAGCCCGTGCCCCCGCCTGGCCTGGAAACCCACGAGCTGTGGAGGGCAGGGCGTCGCTGCCCACCGTGTCTGGGACTCGGGATGCGGGTTTCTCTGTGCTTTGAAACGCTGCCGGTGTTGCTTCAGTTGTAAATTCGTCTGAAGAGCCTCTGGTGGGAAGTTTTATAGTAATGCCGTGTAAAGAGATAGTGACACACGTAGTGCTAATTTACAGTAACTTTAAGCATTGCCAGTAATTTAATTTCCAGGGAGCTCCTGAACCGCCTGTGCTCGGGTCTCCGTGGTTCTGTTTGCTGCGCTCGCTGGCGGGCATTAGGTTCGTTCCAGTTGGAAAACCTCTGCGGGAAGGACGGAGGGAAAGGAAGCACTTGCTATCCACACATTCTTGGGTAATTATTTTCATTTGAACGAAAGTTTTGTGCTAATGACTAGGAAATACGTTAAATCCTAGCCCTCTGCTCCCTCTGCTCTAGTCGTCATCTTGGAGATTCCTTCGTCTCTGTGGGGTCACCCGTCCCCTTTTTGAAGATGATCGCCACGTTTCTGTCTGGAGCTCCACATCTGGGATGCTCCTGCATGCCCAGCCCCGAGTTTTGCCGTATCCCTTAGACGGCCCGTAGACGTCCTGCTGTGTCTCAGTCCAGGGTCCTGCTCCGCCTTCCTCCTTGGTCAGCCTCGAGTCTCCCCGCCTCCCTCCCCACTTCACGCACCTCCTCTGCCCTTCCTCGCTCATCCTGCAGGGCCAGTCCGCAGCTCTGTCCGTGTTTTCTGCTCTCACGTCGTTTCTGTTTTCCTTTGTGCTCTGGTGCCCTAGCTTGGGCCGTTCGTGGGGCCTTGGTGTCTACATGAGGTGGCTTTGCTTGTGCTTTCTTCCTTTCCAGGCCACCTAGCTCCCAGAGTAACCCAGACCTCTGCCATGAGAAGGTTTTGGCAGGGCCTATCCATGGCAGCAGGTGTTTGGCAGTTTGGCATTCATGGCTCCATGTTCTGGCTTTATTCACCTTTCCCACATCTTTCCCTCTGTAAATGCCCCTTCACTCTGCCCAACCAGTCTGCTCACTCTGCTCCCCTTCCCTGATGCCTCGTCCTGCGCGATTCCCTGCTCGGGAACTGCCTCTCCCTCTCCTCGCTTTCATCAGACCCCACCTGCCTCTCCAGGCCGAGGTCACCCCTGTGAGGTCTGCTCGGACCAACTCCGATTCCTACTGGGATTCAGAGTCGCTCCCATCTCTAGGAGATGACAGATTTGGTGCTTGGGGCTGGTTTTACTGTGATTCCTTTTATCTTTTCTCCAGTTTTTCAAAATGCCACCAGCTTTAAGAAAAACGCAGATGAAAGAGTAGGATCAAGGTCATTCTTGAGGGGGCAAAAGAAATCACAAAAAGATCTCCTGTGGGGCGTGTGGCCAGCCTCTTTCTCCCCATGGGATGATGGCGGTGGGCTTGCTGGGTGAGCGTGGAACAGTCTGCTTTTTCACTGACTGCTGAGTGGCTTCCTCTTCTTTCCCACCCTCCCCTCCTCCTCTACCTCCCCCTCCACACCCGTGTCAAATCTTGGATCCTCTGCTAACGAACTTTCTGATCTTGGCCAAGATATTTCACTTCTGAGACCGTTTTGTCGTCTGTAAAGTAGAGATACTATTTATTTCCCAATATTATAGGCGGATTTAGTGAGAAGTAAAATAAAGCATCCACAGCTGTACGCTGCACAAGGTGGGCCTTCATTAGATCCGAGGTGTCTGTCTGCAGAGCCCGTAACCCTGACTCGGGTGACTGGGAGGGCGTACAGCCTGCAGGGGCTTGGTTTGGGTGCTCACCGTGGGATCTCCCCCTGAAGATGACATCGTCTTGAGCTCTGAGTCCCGAGCTGCTTATCAGCCGAGTGACCTTTGTAGGTCACTAACCTGCCCGGGCCTGTCTTCCAGTCTGTGCAGTGAGCTAATTATGTATGCCTTCCTGTCGTATGTGACATCTACTTTTATGTGAGAAATATTGCAAAATATTTTGAAAACAGTCAAGCATTAAGCACGTACAAAGTTATTACAATGAATATTTGTGTCTTAGGAGTACTTAGCATCGTGCCTCCCAACTTTTTTGTTCAGTAAATTGTCGAAATTAATAGGGCGGCTCCTTCTCCAGCTGGTATTGCTGTCTCCTGAGCTTGCTGGAGCCTCGAGAGGAAATCCCTAATAAAGTAGCTTCCGTTCCAGTTTTGTACTTAGACCTTTGGTTCTTTCTGAGACGCCCTTCTTGTTAAGTTAGAGGGTAGGTAAAACTGGTTATAATATAAGGCTCGTGGTTTGCAAGACGTGAATACACGGAGCCATGACAGTTTAAGAAGGTTACAACGCGGTAATATTCACAGTCAGACGTAGTCGTTGCTGGTTCAGATCCACGGGGACCTGTTGTTTGAACACTACATTGTTCGCCCGGGCTGGGGATTTTGCAACAGTGAGGAGAGCCGTTCTTTCCCTCGAGCAGACTCGTGTGAGTGTGGTCCCGCACGGAAGGGACAGGTGCTGTCTTTCTCAGGGGCCGGCGGAGCCTGTACAGAGCGGCAGGGTTGAGGTCCGGCTGCGACGTCGTGTTGGGCATGCGGGAGGCGCGGGGCTGGGGCGGCAGTGGGAAGGAGGAGCTGCCACGGGCGCGCGAGCACGAGCAGAGGGCGCAGTTGTGGGCCGGCTGGGTGGGCCTGCTCCGTGTCGGGTGGTTGGCTGCGGAGGGGTGTGGTGTGCCAGGCACGCCGGGTGGGAGGAGAAGGGTCGACAGAGGAACAGAAAGGCACCGAGGGTGTGAGCTCACGGCAGGGTGGTCCCCGAGGGCTGGAGTCAGTTCTCCGAGAGCGCTCTGGTGGGGCAGCGTGATGGGGGCCCTGCAGGTGCCGAGAGGGCGCCTTTGTTGACGCTGCACCCTTACCTGAGATCCGCCAGCCAGCTGTGTGTGCTCCGGGGGCCGTTGTCACTCCTGCTGTGGACACTGCAGGAGAGGGGGTCGACAGCGTCTTCGGGCTCACCTGTCCTCACTACTGTCAGCCGAGGCTGCGTGGCCTTGCACGCCACAGCTCCTGTGTTTCTTTGACTTGTTAGCAGGCGGTGAGGAGCTGCTGTCAGTGTAGCCTCAGGTAGCCGTAGGTACTCCTTCTAAACTTGTGTTTCTGCTGACCCGGCGTGATGGAGCCACGGGAGGAATCCCGCATGGAGCACTTTCAGGCACGGCTGATGTCGAGACCCCTGCCTCAGCCCAAGATGCCCTTCTGTCCCGTGTGTCCAAAACGCTCGTCAGAGACGGAAAGGAGAGCAGGCTGCTCGCTTGTCCTCGGTGTCCTGTGCACTCAGCTGGAGCTTCCAGGCGTGGTCTCCCCGTATGTGTTGTAGTGCTGGCCCAGCTTCTCCGTGCTCGTTTCCTGCCTGCCTTGGGAATTGCGGGTGGCTCTAGGGCAGTGAGGTGCAGTGTGCGGGGACCCAGTTGCCGTCAGAGTGGGGCTGTTGAATAGTACCCGCGGGGGTCTTGTTTGACATTTCTGTTCCCGTCAGTAGTGGAGTTTCAAAGTGTGACAGAGCAGGTCCTGTCTTAGATCCCTTTCTGTGCCGTTGTGCTCCGTGGTACCTATGAAGGCCTAGGGGGTGGTGTCCAAACGCTCTTCCACATCTCGACGTCCTCATGTAATAAAGGTCATGAAATAACTTCACAGAGTGCTTCATCACACGCAAAAGAGTGGATTGTGGCTTTCTTTGCAGAATTGAAGTGCTAGTGTGAACTACTGACAAGCCTGAAAAATGCTAAAATTGTAACTGAATCGGGGAAACCTTGCTCACACCCTAGGACTTTTCAGGAGAATTGCTAACCTGTAAACTCTAAAGCTGTTCCTGAGAGGGGCTGGGGAGACCAGTATGACGTCATTTTACTCGAGGAGCGGGGACGTTAATCAGGTTACTGTACTCCCCTCTCAGGTTCAGGATGCCTGGAACACTGGCACCCTCCATCATTTCCATGCCTTTATTGGCTCTGTGTTTTGGTGGAGCCATCATTGCCGGGAGGGATACCACCACATGCTAAGGCGGGACCACCGGTGGTTCTGGAACGTGGCGGAGTGTGAGTGACGGAGCAGTGACTCGCAGGTGGAGCGTCCTAACGGAGGGACTCCCTCGTGGTAGATGGTGTCAGATGAGTCCCCAAGGGCTCACTAAAAGATGAGCTGCTGTTGTCAAGCAAGGAAGACTAGGAAACATAGTTTAAGGGTCTCGCGGAGATGTTTTAAAGCCTGGTGATGTAAGTGCAGAGTAAGCATGTCCGATGTGGTAACTTAGCGTGCAGCTGGCACGAACACTTTTGTCTGCCTGTTTATTTTAGTAAATTTGTGGGGCTGAGTCGGAGTCAGAGTCGGCTGGTGCTCTACTTTCCTGGAAGGGTGTGTTAACGTGGCCAAGCTTTCGGGCAGCATCTTCGTAGGGAAATGGGGGGCTGGCCCCTTGAAGTCGCCTTGTGTTTAGGCACACAGACTATGTATGTGATGTTTACATAAGCTTCATAACTGGGGTGTCAAGCTGAATAATCACAGGTTTGTGATTATTTCTACTGTTATGTAATAGCGTAATATTTTAATCTGTCCTTTATTGCCATGGGAGGTTAAAAAAGGCAAAGATTTGGGGCCAGCCCCCTGGTGTAGTGGTTAAGTTCGGTGCACTGCACTTCAGTGGCCTGGGTTTCGGGTTTGGATCCTGGGCACAGACCTACTCCACTCGTCAGCCCTGCTGTGCCAGCAACCCACATGCCAAGTAGAGGAAAATTGGCAACAGATGTTAGCTCAGGGGCAGTCTTCCTGGCCAAAAAAAAAGGGCAAAGATTCTACATAGAGAAATTGCAGTGAAATAAAACATTATTTTTGCAAATAATGTTTTATCTTCTAAAAAGTAGTAAGACAGTCCTCACTTTGCATGGGACTATAAAAATGACCATGCAGCTGGCCCGCTACAAAGCAATCTTAATCATTGATGGAGATGATTATGTTTGTGATTGTTACGTTGTTTTCAAGACATTGCAAACTCTCTTAAATTATAAATGTATGAGGAAATGACAAAAACAGTAAAAGTAATCTTTATTTAGTACACTGCAATTTATAACATTAAAAACGTTGAGAATTAAATTCCATAGGTCTTTGAGCCAGCAGGTCCATTTCTGGGTTTGTACCTTAGAGCAATCCAGTACCTCCTTTTTATACATAATTTTAAAAAATCAGTACAATATCCTAATTATAAAATAAAGTAAATTTAAAAAGTTAGTTTACGGTGAAACATTTCATTCTGTAAATGTTTGGGCATGACTGCACCGAAGACGCAAGTCAGATGTTTGTACCTTGTGCTGATGAATGAGTTTAAGAGAAGATGATCAGAAGCCATTCCATAGAAAAATATAGAAATGTGAAAGAAGAGGTGGCCACTCCATAAAAGTGTGTTAGGATAAGTAAACACAGACCAATCTCAATTGTATTTGATCCGAGAAAAATGAATAACCGTGACTGAAATAAGGACAGCGTGCCGTTCGTATCACAGATTGTCAAGTAGAGACCTGGGCAAGTACAACAGTCTCGCATACGAGCTGAGCCTTCTTTGCAGGTGAAATGTCAGAATAGTTCCCTTGGTCATGAGAGGGCCAGGGGAGTGACGGAGGGTCACGAAGAACATATTGCCTCTGGAACTCTCACCAAGTGCCCAGGCATGCGTTCAGTCTCTGTCATATGAGAAGATTTTGGAGACCCCTATTTGATGGGCGACAGGGAATGGAAGATGGATCCAAAGAAGAAAGTGGGCCCTAAAGTGTAATAACACACCAGAGGTGGCCACTCCATAAAAGTGTGTTAGGATAAGTAAACACAGACCAATCTCAATTGTATTTGATCCGAGAAAAATGAATAACCGTGACTGAAATAAGGACAGTGTGCCGTTCGTATCACAGATTGTCAAGTAGAGACCTGGGCAAGTACAACAGTCTCGCATACGAGCTGAGCCTTCTTTGCAGGTGAAATGTCAGAATAGTTCCCTTGGTCATGAGAGGGCCAGGGGAGTGACGGAGGGTCACGAAGAACATATTGCCTCTGGAACTCTCACCAAGTGCCCAGGAAGCAGGTGTTTCATAAGCTGCTGGCCCAGGAGGAATAATTTAGCAGTAGCTATTAAAATTGCAACTGACCTTTGACTCAGAAATTCTAAGGTTTTATCCTGCAGATGCACTTGGCACACGTGCAGAATGATACATGTACAAGGTTCTTTGTTGCCATGCTGTTTGTCAGAGCTAAAGATCGGAAGCTCAGTCGTAAGTGTCCATCGGTAGGAGAAGAATAAATACGTTACGGCTTTTGTGTCAGTGCGGCTGTGAGAGGAGGAGGACGCTGCGAGCGGGCCGGCCCTCCTCAGGCCGTGTCCCTGCTGGAGAGGCACTAGAGGGAATGCGTGTCTCACTGGATTCTCCGCGCGTCGAACCTCGGGATAAACGGGGAGCGTCTGCCTTCAGCTGCCTGCCGAGTTGAAGAGCCACCAGGGCTGGAAGGGAGGCCTCCATGGATACCTTTATTACCATTTGTGAAAAACAAAGTTTTAAAAGTTGGTGTGAAAAAAAGCTCTGTCCTGAGCATCCTTCCGTTGCTGCTGCTATCCCTGTTTTGTAAAAGTTTGTGATGGCCAAAACATCTCCGTGGAAATGTGGATTTTACGCTGCTCCTAATGATGGCTTTAGGCTGTGAAGGTCAGGCAGGCAGTTTCTGGTCTCATACTTTAAAGACAGTTTCCTTATGATTCAGTAGTTTTTTGGCACGTGCATAGATCTATGAAATGAAGTATTCGAAAATGAAAACTATTTTATACTCCAGTAAGCACGAGCAGCGCCAAAAATCACATACTTGCTTTACTGGAAAGTTTGAAACATGGTGTGAATATAAACTGGACATTAATATGCTTCATATTGTGTTTTCATTTTATTATTATCTAGTGTTGTTAATTTATCTGAAACTCTTTAAGGTAGTCGTCGTTTGTAAAAAAGTAATGATTAAAAACAAAACCTACCTAGAAGATTCCAGAAGGCACTCATTCCTATTTGAATTAAGGATTTCTGCCCTTGATTTTTTATTTCATTGGTTTGATTCTCCCCTGCCGCTCAGGCTCAGTTTGAAAAATTTAATCAGAATGTTTTTGCCTGTGAGTATTTCGCTGTTATTATGCACTGAAATGTTATGCTTCTGAAATATACTTTCACACTAATATTTCAGATTGTTTTGAAATATACGTGTGCATTCATATTTCACATTGTCTTGACTAATTGTGAGACATTATTTGTGTTTAAATACAACATGCTTGTAACAACCGAAAACATTTTGGTTTACTATTTAGCAGAAAGGTAAAAATACGTCAAGCAAAACTTATACTCACTGCCCATGAGTAAATCCCCATTTTTGCTTAAAAGCAGATGCCTTCCAAAGAAGAAAGGAGTGATGGCTAACATAGCTAGAAATTTAAATTGGAAATGAGGAACAAAAATGGAACAATTCGGGGCTGGCCCCGTGGCCGAGTGGTTAAGTCTGTGCGCTCTGCTGCAGGCGGCCCAGTGTTTCGTCAGTTCGAATCCTGGGCACGGACATGGCACTGCTCATCAAACCACTCTGAGGCAGCGTCCCACGTGCTACAACTAGAAGGACCCACAACGAAGAATATACAACTATGTACTGGGGGGCTTTGGGGAGAAAAAGGGAAAAATAAAATCTTTAAAAAAAAAAAAAGGAATAATTCACTCATTGCCATTGTAAAGAAATGTGTCTACCCCTGTGTACACCCGAGAGAAAACATAGCATAAATCCACATAAAAACTTGTGCAGGAATGTTCATAGCAGCATTATTTGTGATCGCTAGGAAGTGGAAGCAACCCACATGTTCATCAGCGAATGAAGGGATAAACAAAACGTGGTCCATCCGTGCGGTCGAATATTATTCAGCCATAAAAGTGAACAAGGCCCTGACACACGCTACGATGTGGATGAACCTTAAATATGTGCTGCTGACTGAAAGACACCAGACACGAAAGGACAGATATTGTGTGATTTCATTTATATGAACCGTCCAGAACAGGCGAGTCCGTAGACTCAGCGGATTTGTGGCTGCCAGGGGCTGGGGGGGAGGTAATGGGGAGTGACTGCTAATGGATCAGCTTTTGGGGCGTGACCAAAATGTTCTGGAATTACTGGTGATGGTAACACAACATTGTGAATATGCTGAAAATCACTGAATTGTACTCTTGAAAATGGTTAAGATGGTGAATTTTATGTTAGTGACTTTTGTCGTAGTAAAAAATTTCAAAAAGAAAAGAAAAGCAGTGTGGTCCCATTTTTTATGAATTTGAGTGATGTGGATTGAAAATAGTGTTATAAAATAGTCACATCAGGGGCCGGCCCACGGCCGAGTGGTTAAGTTCCCGCGTTCTGCTGCGGCGGCCCGGGGCTTCACTGGTTCGGATCCTGGGCATGGACATGGCACCACTTGTCAGGCCACACCGAGGCAGTGTCCCACATGCCACAACTAGAAGGACCCACAACTAGGAGATACAACAATGTACTGGGGGGATTTGGGGAGAAAAAGCAGAAAGAAAAAAGGGAAGAAGAAGATTGGCAGCAGTCGTTAGCTCAGGTGCCAGTCTTGGGGGGAAAAGAAATTCACATCAGTGTTTCAATTACTGTGAGGTAATGCAGTTCTCTCAAGAGTAAAAAAAGTTAAGATGTCAAAAATGATCAAATGTCAGAGTGGGCAGACCAAGTTGTGAGTTGTGTTTGTGTTATTGCCGCCTGGCAGTGCCCCTGCAGCCGGTGGACAGACCGCATCCTACAGAGATGCTCAGGTTTGGCTCTAAAGGATGCTCGTTTGGAATTAGACTCCCACACAATGCATCCTCCCTAGTTGCCAAGCCAACAGTTAGGAAAGAGGCACAGGATGGTTTTTTTCAATAAACTTTATTTTTTAGAGCCATTTTGGGCTTACAGCAAAATTGAGGGGGAGATACAGAGGTTTCCCCGTATACCTCCTGCCCCCCACTCCCCCAGCCTCCCCTACTGTCCACACCCCCCACCAGCGTGGCACATTGGTTACAGTCCTTGAACCTACGTTGATGCATCGTCACCACCCAGAGTCCACGGTTGACGTCTGGGTTCGCTCTTGGTGCTGGACCTGCTGTGGGCTGAACACGTGTGTAAGGACCTGTGTCCACCATTATAGGTCATCCGGAGTAGTTTCACTGCCCTGAAATCCCGTGCTCCCCCTGTGCATCCTTCCCTTCCCCCAGCCCTGGCCATCACTGATCTTTCCAGCATCTCCATAGTTTTCCCTTTTCCAGAATGTCATATAGTTGGAATCATACAGTATGTGATTCTTTCACCAAGATTAGCTTCTTTCGCCAAGGAATGTGCATTTAAGATTCCTCCGTATCTTTTCACGGCTTAATAGCTCCTTCTTATTAGTGCTGAAGAGTACTCCATTGTCTGGATGGACCATAGTTCATCCACTCACCCACTGAGGGACTTCTTGGTTGCTTCCAGGTTTTGGCAATTATGGGTAAATCTGTAACCATCTGGCACAGTGTATTCTTGACCTGGTCCATACATACATTAAAAAAAAAAACACTAAGGTAGTTTTTTCCTCCTCCAAATGGAAGTCACGTTCGGTTTTTGGCAGAACAGGTTTGAGCTGCTGTTGGGAGCAGTGGCTGCTCAGCACTTAGCAGAGACGAGTTTTGAAAGACGAGAGCAGGCCCTGGGGCCGACAGCTGGCGAAGGGTCCAGCTCAGGGAGAGCGGAGGGCTGGGTGGCGCTCAGGTTTGCTGATCTTGGAGAGCGGTAGGTAGGTGAGTGGCAGGGAGAGGGGGCGGACAGCGAGAACCTGGGCGGGCATGAGCACGGGGACGCGGGGCGGAGTGCAGACCGCCTCTGAAGTGTGGTGGCGAAGGTAATGGGAGGTGACGGGCGGGCTGGAAAGCCAGCCAGTGGTCCCTGTTGGAAGAAGGTGAGTGTACGTGTGATCGTTTTCCCCCTCATGGGTGGGAATGCTTCTGTTAAGAGCTGAGCTAACGTTTGAAGGTACTTAAGTGACATCCGTTTTAGCAATATTGCAAAAATCAGCCCGTCAGAACCCTGTTAGCCACCTGCTCCTGGTGGAAACGCCCGGAGATGCTGTGGAAGGAGCTCGGCGGGGCCAGGTGGCGGCCATCGCCTGTGTTTGAGGGCTGACAGTGAGGCCTTTCAGCGGAGTGGCTCATTTCCAGCATCCTCATTTGATGTCACACTTGTGGCCGTGGTAGAACGTAGATGTTGCTCCCCATATTTTTAGATGAGTGGTCAAGATGGAGAACTAAGTGACCAGTCCAAGGTCATAAAGGTCAGTTGTTTCCCAGCATGGCTACTGAATTCCCCTGGGAAGCCTTTAAAAATACATATTCCAGGTTCCACCCCAGAAATGTTGATTCAGTAGGCTGAGGCCTAGGAGTCTGTATTTTCATCAGCTGCACAGGTGGTTTTTAGGCAGCTGGTCTGGACAGCACGGTTCCCTGTGCCGCCTGCAAACCTCTGAGGTGGACGGGTGTTTTGTTCTGCAGCACACGGCCCTTAGGCCATGAACTGAGCAGGGCGAGTGGTGGCCAGGGGAAGACCGGCCGATTCACAGACCTGAGGCAGAGGGCACAGCCAAGGCACAGACGTGTTCTAGGAACTGTAGATGAGTTGGGACTGACGTGCCGAGTAGGAGACACAGAGTGATGAGGGAGGAGGCTGGAGAGAGAGGCAGGGTCAGAGCTCCAGGAGCGGACTTCTGGAACCACCCCTCCAGACCAAGGAGACCTGGTGTCCCAGGCAGAGCGGAGGCAGCGAGGACCCTCCAGAAGATCCAGGTAGGAGGCAGAATTAGTACCCAGCAGCTGGTTAATGTGGGGGGAGAGGAAGTGGGTGATGTGACGTCCGGGAGTCTGGCTTGGACAACTGCATGGGTGGGTCCTCTGCTGAGTTGAGTGAGGGCCTGGGAGGAGTTGGGGGCTGGGTCAGGGAGGAGGGTGATGAACTCCGTTTGGGGAAGGTGGTTTAAGCGTCCAAGTAGAGATGTCTGATGGGCAGTTGGACAGTTGCCGGGGTGGGGGCTTAAAGCCTTGGACACAGGACACAGGTGTGGAGAGTGAACAGGGCACCCAGGAACCTTTTGTTCAGCAGTTACGAGAGATGAGCAGGGAAAAGGACGAGGGGAAGAGAAGGGGAAGGTGGGATCGCATGCTCCCTGACGGTGGTTGGCGAGGTCAGCGAGCACGAAGCCTGCCTGGGGTTAGCGCAGGCGAGGGGATTGCTGTGTCTGAGCCAGAGCGCTTTCAGGGCAGCAGCGGGGCCTGAGGCCAGGTTGCAGAGAGCAAGAACAGGATTCAGGATTGGGGTGTGGTGGCTGAGGGGGCAGGTGTTTCTGAACAAGTTCTGTGTCCACGTGGACAGTCCGTATTCTGGTCCCGTCCTGTGCTCTAGCATGGTTTTGGGAGACAAAAAGAGAAGGGAGGATTGGTCTTTTTTTTTTTTTTTTTAAATACAAGGCAAGTACATAGTTAAAAATTTAGAAAGGAATATAAATTAAAAACGAAGTCTCGCTTCAGCCCCCTTTCCCAGTCCCAGTGGGTAACCTGCATTAGCTGTTTGCTGGGTGTCCGTCTCGGTGTTATCTTAAAGACGTAAAAAATACGCATGGTGTGTGTTTGCTGTGAACCAAGTTGAGATGACGCTGAAATACTGTGCTGTACTGTCTTTTTCGGTTCGGATTATACAGTCTCTGCTATGAATCCCTAAAAGCTGAGCAGCAGCATAAATTGTGTCAGTATTCGTTTCTTAAAGAGAAACCGACAAGAAAAGAAATTAGATGTATTGGGACTTTGTAACTGCTTATGCATTTTACTCTGTTGCTTGCAAATGGCATTCAGTGACTGAAAATCCCGTGCTGTTGCCTTAAAAGTGGCTTTCCACAAGTCCAGTGAGCTGACGGTCAGCTTTTCCAAGGGCGTAAAGTTCGCTGTCTTCTGAGTGTGCCTCTTCTCCCGTCGTTAGATGCGACATGAACAGACAGTTAGACATAGTCTGTTAACAGGAATAGATAGTTGTAATAACCTTTCTAGGCACACTTTTAGTCAAGATGCTGGAGTATTGAAACATATGATTTGCTGACTCGTAAATAAACTTCCAATTTCCTTTATTTCACAATTTGACATGCTTTAAAACCTAAGGCTGAAGCGGATAGCTTCTGCTGACACAAGATAATCTGTCAGTTCTGCAAGTCAGTTTTTCAGGGGTTCGTTTAGTGTGCTAACAATTAGACCCTGTTTCTATTTGTCTATTACTCTCTCTGTCCCCACACCAAGAGGACGGGTACTTTTTGCCTCCACTGAAGCTTTGCTCCTGTTTCAGCAGGTTAGCGAAAATAATGAAGAGTAGCTAAAAAATAAAACGAAACTACTGATGGAGATGATAGAGAGTGAAAGATGCTGAAGCGCAGCATGGGATAGCTGAGTGAAGAATTTGGGGGAAGGGCGGGGGGGGCAGGGGTCAGGACTCACGTGGGGCTGGGGGAGTGGGAAGGGCCGCTGCTTCCAGCCCAGAGTCCTGCAGTTGCTGGGAGCTACTGGAATGACTGGGAAGAAAGAATGTTCTTTGCTTTCGGAGCTAAATGTCGCATCTGATCCATAGGACTTAACTTAAAATTGGTCTCATGGCGGATTTTGATAAATAATGTCTGGTTTGCATAATCTGGACCTATTATCCAGATCTGAACCTTTTGTCCAGAAATGCTAAATGTCAGCATTTTTGAGCGTTATGTGAAACCAAGTTCTTGAGCTGGTGTTAATGGCTGTTACCTTCCCTCTTCTCAATCCTAGAAAATGTCAAACGGAAATGCAAATCTGTATTGCTCAGACTTATACTTTAAATGAAAATATCCCAGTGATTATTGGATCTGTTCAGTTTCAGAGATACTTTAATTATAGTAAATAGAACGACACTTTAGACTAGTAGTATATGTGGCTTACAGTATTTTTTAGAGAAACATTTTTTTTCTAAAGAGGAAAAAGGTAGATGCTGACAATTAGATTCCTGTGATGGTAATAGAGGAGATCATTTACTGCACATATTTGGGGTTTGTTCAGCCTGTGCTAGTTTTTTCTGCAATAATGATACACAGTGCACATATGAACATGCTTCTGGAATCTTAAACTTTGGAATTTCCTGTCTAATGTTTATCTAAACTCCTAAGTTTAAATTTGCTTTGATGCTTTTTCAGTTGTCGAATTCTTTTGAGCCAAGGGAAAAGGTTTTCCTTTAAGGAGTAAAAATAATTGTCAAGTTCTGTAAATGTGTTTTCTCCCATGGCCAAAGCAGTCTGTCACAGATTTCTTTTGAGATATAACCCAGCGATAGGAATGAAGCATATTCTCTTTACAGGTGAACGAAGACAGTCTGGGCTGTTAGGAAGAACTTAGGGGAACTGCATGAAAGAGACAGAGGCTTGCCCGGGGAGGGGGGCGGGAGGAGGTCGGGAGGAGGTCACGGGAAAGCGAGGTGACAGGCATCCAGCATAGGGGCTCGATGGGAGCGCAAGTGGGCTCCGGGGCAGAGCTATCTCTTTCCAGGCGGTGTGAGTCCGTGTAGGAACCAGCTCCTCGTCCCGGTGCGCAGGGGAGCTTCGACGCACCCCCTGAAGCGTCCAGTGTCCACCTTGTTGTGCTTCGACTAGGCGTTTCATTTAAAGGTGGCGAAATTTGTCCATGACAGCTAGTAAGACTTAAAAATAAAACGCTGATACTCAACCCTCCTGGGACTGCAGGTCCCCTGCCACTGGTCATGGTCCCTCGCCCTTCTCCCCTCTCCCTTCTTCCTCACCCCCCTGAAATCCCATGGTCCATTATCATCACAGCCTTGCACGCCCTGCCCCTCCCTCGCCTCTTTCGCTTCACTGTACTCACCGGCAGAAGCCTGCACCCAGTAAGTGCGTTCTCCGTCCGCTGTCGTGACCAGTGACCGGAAGTGGACCGGCATGCTGCCACAGTCACGTGACTGTCAAACAGCGACTCTTCTCTTCCTAGATGACTGTTTTCTTCCTTCCCCTTTCCCCTCCCCAGCGCTCCTCACCCACCCTTAAACTTAACGCCAAGTCCTCTGTTTTCTCAGTGAAATTGGAAGAAATCAGAAGAGGTCTTGCGTAAACTCTCACCACATGTCTACCTATTTACCTGGATCTGAGCCCATGTATTCGGCTGCCCTTCCTCTTACTGTGGGCGAACTGTGTGCACCCAGGAAAGGCCACCTGTGCACTTGGCCGCTTGGCCTGATCTGCTCGCGCTTACTCAGGGGAGTTACTCTGTCAGTCCCACCGCTCCCCTGGCTTCCTGCCAGTCAGCATGCACACTGTCTCGTCCTCCAGAAGGTCTTTCTAAACCCATGTCTGCTGCAGCCCCTGCCCTGTTTCTCTTCCCCCTCTACCGCCCAGTTCCTCAAAGGAGTTTTCACTTCTCCTCCTGCTCTCTAGTGACCTCAGCCCAGTCAGGCTTTCGGCCCTGCCGCTGCGCCAGAACTGCTGTTCTCACGGTCACCGCTGACCTGCCTTTCAGCAGATCCACCTATCAGTGATCGGTCAGGCAGCATCAGAGATAGGGCTGATTCCTGCTGGGAGCGCTGGATTCCGGCATGTCCTCCTGCCCACTGCCCGCTCCCAGTCTGCTTTGTTGATGCCCCTCATCTCCCAGCCGTCCAATGTTAGGTTGTCACAGGGCTGGAACCTTATCTCTTCTTGTCTGCGCTCAGTGCCTTGTCCATTTGCGTGGAATGCAGTTGCTATCCCGTCTTGGCCAACATTCCCGAGAACTCCAGACAGGGAATTGCAGCTCTGCACTGGGTATCCCAGTCTGCTTGAGTGTCTGATGCTGTCTCAAATGGAGCAGTCCACACTGGACTTCCGCCCCTCTCTTCAGAACGTGCTCTTCCCATGCTCGTTCCCTTCTCGGAACGTAGTGACTCTGTCCCTCCCTTGCTCCTGCCGGAATCCTTGGCATGGTCTTGGGCCTTTCTTCCTCTCAGATCTGTTGGGTCTGTCAGCACATCCTGTTGGCTCTCCTCCAGGGCATCTTCGGAGCCCACCGACTTCTCTTACAGTGCGCTCGCTCACCTGGTCTTGCCTGCGTCATTGCAATACCTGCCTGGTCCCTCCACTTCTGGCCTCACCCTCTTACCAGCTCTTCTGAACACAGCATCTCCCTTGAGGGAGTGTGTGTCAGGCTTCAAGACACATTGAGTGACTTCTTTTAGTGTTCCCGGAGTTTCTTTCTGTTTGCAGGCCTGCGGTGGAATACTGAAGTACAGAGTCGTCCGTGTTCTTTAGCCAGTCTTGTGCTCTCAGGAGCAGCCTTTTCTCCAAGGGCACTGTGTGTGTGTAAATTGTGATAAAATATACAGACCATATGGAGTAAAGCAATTCGTTTCAGCAGAGGAAAGGATGACTTGAGTAACTATTGGTGTTGAAACTGTTGTCTATCCATTTGAACTAAAATAAAGTTAAACCTTAATTTTGTACAATGAAAACGTATATACCTACCATTTTAACCAGTTTATTGAGTAGCTGGATGATTTCAGTGAAGCCTGTGTCTGTGGCCCCCGGCTGTGCTCCTGGGGGGGGGGGGAGGTGTGGCTCTGGACAGGCCCCCAGTCACCCTGGGCGGTAGTGCAGTGGTAGGGGCCCTCTTCCCCTCTGTCCCTGACCCACCCAGCTGTTAACTCCACTAATTGCCAGCCAATTGCTCTAGTTCCAGCAGTGCCCTGGGGCATAAATTCCCCTACACATGAACCCAGTCAAATCCTGCCTCCTTTCTAGGAGTTGTCTCCAGGTCAGAGTTTGGTATTTGCCCTGACCCCAGAGGGTTCCTCCCAGCTCCCCAAAGCTCCAGTTCCCTCCTGCACACCAGCGGGGTACCATCTGGGCTGTGTCTTGGGAAAGCCGGTCATCTCCTCCCAGCTGCCTGTCACCTGATGCCCACTGTTCTTGAGAGCGCCCTTAGGCTTAAACTTCACCCTTGGAGTCAGCTCCTTTTGGACGAGATTAGGAGCTCTCTTACTGCCTCCCCCCGCCCCCCCCACCGGAAAATCTCTGAACTAGGGCTCTGGAGCCTGGTGCGGACAATGGCAGGCTCCTCTGAGTGACACCTGTGCTCTAGGAGCTGAGCACTGGCAGGGGTGGGCAGCAGCCTGGGGTCTCTGCAGCCTTGGAACCACTGCCTCAGAGAGCGAGGGCGGGGATGATCAGGGCCAGGATTCTCAGCACGCGCCACCCAAGGTGTGGCGTGAGCCTCTATTCCTTGAGTGGAAGTTGGGCAGAACCTGGGAGCCCGCACATCTCCACCATGCTTCCCTCTGCGCCAGGTAGCTGGGGGCCCAGGTGGGAAATGCTGCTGTCCTGCCCCTCCCAGGAAGAAGTCCTTCCGATGGGGGCCAGGGGAGATGGGGGCAAGGGGACAGGAAGCCTGTGTTCTTGGCTGCAGCCTCTAGATTGGAGTCTCTACCTCCTGGAGCTGGGGTGGGGGAGGGAGCAGTCTTGGTGCAGAGGCCGCAGACTCGTCCCTTTCCACGGAATCTTCATAGATTTTCTTGAATAGATGTTTCTTCATTTGTTATTTGCCCTTAGGACCAGGTCAGAGGCTTTGAATAGCTGTTTTTTTGGTTTTGGGGGAAGATTAGCCCTAAGCTAACTACTGCCAGTCCTCCTCTGCTGAAGCCGAACGTGTGAACTTAACTGCTGTGCCACCAGGCCGGCCCCACAAATAGTTGTTTTTATCTATTAATCTCACGAGTTTCACTGGGGAGCAGGTCAGCAGAGCTCCTCATGCTGTCAGGCTGGAAGTTGATCACCCACAGTCATAGACTCTTGAAGAAGAAATTAGATAAAATGGGCGTTAGCTGACTATATCCACAAAAATGTTCACGTGTCCTTCAAGATCTCTGTAAACTGTCTCCATGCCCATCCCCTTCTATTTGTTACCCTTGAAATAACAGCATTCGAGAAAAAAATAAATGTTTTCACTTTACTCTTTTCCATTGTTGAATGTAACAATGTGGCTTGGTTCCTTTCATCCCCCAGGGGTAAGTATTTCAGTTCTGCATCATGGCTCAAATAGGCTTTTGTGGGCTAGCCTTATAAAGTCAAATTCTAATTGACCACAGATGGTAATGCTGACTTTGAGTTGCAAATGATTAATTTAGGAATGAGCTTTACGCCACCTGTTTGTCAATTGATTTTCTAGAATTACCTCAATCAGCCTCTTTTCGTATTTTGACTGGCAGCTCGATTATTTGTTAGGTGAACCTTTATCCGTTCCTTTGTCCAGTAAAGAGAAAACTCTTAAAATGTTGAGAAACGTTGGCAGTTGGCAGATAATTTTAATTATTTCAGAGGAGTTTTGCTCCATTGAAAAACTGACAGGAGAATGTGAATCCTTTCCTTTCTCCCCAGCTTAATGACATCGTGTTTGTGTGAGGGTGCTCAGTGTTGCAGTTAGAAGTGACCCACGGTTGACAAGGGGAGCACCTGGCACCTCTCCTCTCAGTGATGTCGTCAAGGAACTTTTTCCACTTAGCTAACGAAATGTCTTCTTTTTTTTTTTCTTTCTGCTTTATCTCCCCAAATCCCCCCCGACCCCGTACATAGTTGTATATCTTAGTTGCAGGTCCTTCTAGTGGTGGCACGTGGGACGCCGCCTCAGCGTGGCCTGATGAGCGGTACCATGTCCCCGCCCAGGATCCGAACCAGTGAAACCCTGGGCCGCCACAGCGGAGTGCGCGAACTTAACTGCTTGGCCACGGGGCCGGCCCCAGAAATAAGTCTTCTTAAACTTCCCCTTCCTACCAAAGGCTTACTGGCATTTGTGAAAAGTCCACATTAGGTAGTTGGCTTTGAGTAATTACTTGGCCAATCCGTTAGCGTTGGAGTGCCATCAGCCTTTTCCTGGGGATGCTCTTCCCCAGGGGAGAATCCGCGTAGAGCAGGAGGCTGGGTGCAGGGCGGCGGCCTTCGGGGCCTCTTTACTCTCCGGTGGCTCCAGATCACCGGGGTGCAAGTCGTTTAAAGATGTCTGTGTCCACTTGGTGTCAGGATTCCTGCTCAGGAACGTGTCGAGGGCTTCTCTGGGTCTGAGGAGGTGGGCTTGGAGTCCCTTCTTCCTCCGCTGTGCGTGTGCCCAGGTGCAGGGGTGGAGGGAGGGTGGCGTCTGAGTTACGGCGTCTGCGCAGTCTTGGGCTGGTGGCTCGACCCCCCACGGAGGTCCCTTAGAGCCTCCGGCTGGGGTTGCCTGTGTGAGGACTGGGGTGGCTTGCTGGGAGTCTGTCCTTAAAAGATCTCTTTTCCCCCCTTATTTTCTAGGAGTTTGCAGCACTCAATAAAGAGCTCAGTACGTGCAGGGAACAGCTCCTTGAAAGGGAGGAAGAAATTGCCGAACTGAAGGCAGAGAGAAACAACACCAGGGTCAGTAGGTGCCGGAACTTGAGCCTCTGGGCCACTATCAGTCACTCTGGCTGGCTTTAAATGCGAAAGACGTCCACTCTACCTGGTTTCAAACACATTTTCGACATTTTCCCACGACTTAACTGTGATCGATCAGTTCAGCGTTCTCATACTTTTCTTGAAATTCATAGTTAAGAATTAGTATTTTGATCCATTTGAGGAGGAATTTCTCTAACTTTCTACTGGATTGAAGTCATTCACACTGGTTCAGCATGAGATGGAAAGGATTGATTTGCCCCGAATCCCAATGTGCAATTGAAGGTGTTGTTTAAACTTGCGTCTGTGTTGGCCTTTTCTCCCAGCTGCTGTTGGAGCACTTGGAGTACCTCGTCTCCAGGCACGAGCAGTCCCTGAGGATGACGGTGGTGAAGAGGCAGGCGCAGTCCCCCGCCGGCGTGTCCAGTGAGGTGGAAGTGCTGAAGGCGCTGAAATTGTTGTTCGAGCACCACAAAGCTCTGGATGAGAAGGTACCGGCGGCCCCGGGGCCAGCCTTGGGCTGCGCGCTGTGCGCCCGGCGGGCGTTGTGCGTGTGCAGCTTCAGTTTACTCTTAGTAGCTTCTGGAATTCTTGTCAACAAAGTTCTTCTGTAAGAAGACAGTTCTATATGGTTAAAAAGTATTAGTTGGCAGAAATGTTTTAGATTTTTGTTTGTTGTTTTTTCCTTTTTCTCCCCAAAGCCCCCAGTACACAGTTGTGTATTCTTCGTTGTGGGTCCTTCTAGTTGTGGCATGTGGGACGCTGCCTCAGCGTGGTCTGATGAGCAGTGCCGTGTCCGCGCCCAGGATTCGAACCGACGAAACACTGGGCCGCCTGCAGCGGAGCGCGCGAACTTAACCACTCGGCCACGGGGCCAGCCCCTGACATAAATGTTTTAAAATTTATTATATCCTGTTTATAGATTTGCTGTTAAGAATTGGGTAGTGTAATTTATTTAGGGAGAAGATTTTTCTCAAACTTAAAATTTAAAGCTGTTAATAGCAAGTTTCCATGACGGTAACATCAATGAGAGACGTTCCAGGTGTTCTGTGTTATATTCTGCTAGTGGTAGGGTCACTGTCCGCGAAGGCTTGGAGAAGTGTGCACCCACACACTCCACCCCTGCTGTTTTCAGGTGAGAGAGCGGTTACGAGTAGCACTTGAAAGATGTAGTTTGTTGGAAGAAGAATTAGGAGCCACACACGAGGAGGTAAGCTTGCTAAATCATTGTGTGCTTGGAATTGAGGGGTGTTAATTTTTACTTCTTAATTTTGAAAAAAGTATGATGCCTTAGTGGTGGATATCACATGTTCTTTATCTTTCTGAATCTGGGTCATTTGAATGACTCGTAAACTAGACTTTTATTTCCAAGTTGCAAAAGTACCCGGTTGGCCAGAGATGATAAACTCTGTTTTAATAACCTGGTTCCCCTCAGGGTGGGTGACACCACCATGTGTTTTCTTTTTGTGTTATGGTTACAGTTTATAGTTATGTTTTTCCAAAAGAAGTTTGCTATCTTTACTTATTTCTTTGCTCTTATCCAATTTTTTTTGGTTTTAGCTAATGATTCTTAAGGAACAGAATAATCAGAAAAAAACACTCAAAGATGGGGTGCTTGACGTAAACCGCAAACAAGAAAATACACGGAGCACTAATGGAAAGGCAAGTCCGTGGGCTTTCTCTTTGTCGTCTCCTAGTTCCATCTGCCCGCAGTGTGCGTGCGGCACTGTTTGACAACTGTTGTCGAGCCCCGCTTCGAGCTTGAGTGTCGTGAGCGCTGTGCCGTCCAGCAGGTCTCGTAAATCAGCTTTGGTTTTACCTTCCTCCTGGAAGTCCTTTACTTCCTAGCTCACCAAACAAGCCTATTTAAGGATTTTTTCCCCCAGCAGCGATCTTCCAATGGTTCCTTAAGCCACGAGGAGGACCTTGCTAAAGTCATCGAGCTCCAGGAAGTCATAGATAAGCAGTCGAGAGAGCAGAGCCAGATGAAGGAGCATCTGGCCGCCCTTTCCAGTCACGTCACGGAGCTGGAGGAAGACCTGGACACCGCTAGGAAAGCTCTCATCAAATCTGAGGAAATGAACACCAAGTTGCTGCGGGACGTCCGCGAAGTGAGTGGTGGTGGAGACGGCGCTGCCCTGGAGTCCCGGGGCTGGGCGGTTTGGGTTTGATCCTCGCTCATCTTGTCCCTCACACTCCCAGCTCCCTCCAGCCTTTGGGTTACTGTATAAGTGACGGCCAAACAGAACAGCACTGTGAGGCTGTGGTAGGCGCCTCCCCATCTCTGTGGTGAGGCCTCCTTTCCCTGAGGTCTTCGGAGCTGGAGGACCCCCGGTCCAGCTGGTCTGTTAGCCTGGTGGCCGCGGCTCCCCGCCGTGCTGCGGTGTGGCTGTAGTGCCCTGGTCTGTGGGTCCCTCAACGTCCACGGCTTCCAGGCTGTCTGAATTTATTCTTCGTTATGCTCAGGTTTCCTTCTTGCTTAAGGGGAATGTTGGTATCGGTTGTCTGCTTGTTCCCTGAAAGTGATGTGAGCGTGATCTGCTGACCGTTAAGGGCGCGTTCCTGGCAGTCTTCCGGTGCTCTGACCTTCTGCTCTGCGAAGGGATGGGTGACAGTATTGAATGTCAGAGGTCGTACCACAGCGAGAGTCGAATTGGCTCACACTGTGCCGTGAGGAGCGTGCTGGAACAATATGCAGAAATAGACTCGTTTCCGGCACATGTTTCTGCACGTAGAATTATTTACGAGAATCTGTCTAACCATCGTTATAAGAGCAAATGAGGGCTGGATACTTTCTCTGGTGCTTCCTCCTGTCACTGCAGCCCGTCCTTTGTAAACAAACAGAACACACGCACGCGCACCCCTGCGAGACCATCTCAGAGAGCCTGTCGGGAAGACCCTTCAGACCTTTTCACGTGGGTGCGGACCAGCCGCACTGCCCCTTCAGCAACTCGGTGCGAGCAGTTTTCTGTAGGAATTCAAAACAAAGAAAAAGACTACATTTATTACAGAACTTGTTTAGTTATATTGTTCTTTGGCAGCAGGAGGAGATTATTTATGTGGCGGAGTTTAATATGCAGAGGATTTCGAACTTCTTTAAGACCCGTCACTTTGAATATTAAGACGTGGCTAACATGAGTTCCTTAGTAAACAAAGAGGGACCTGAAATGGACTTTTAGGTTGGGGGACAGGAATGGCGCTATCAGAAAGTTCTGGTCCTGGTTTCAGTGTTCGATACTGTGTAGTAGAATTTTGCTGCTGAATGAGGCATCAGAAGGTTGCATCCAATTAAATTGAACTTTGACTTCTGTTCCCATTTGTTAATGTTATTGCTTTAATTTTGTGGTAATTGCATGAGGTTTCATCCAACTTCTAGCCAAGAAAATGAGACTAGTGTCTCAGCATTGTGTCCTTGAGGGGCTTCGCCCCGTCCTGCAGGAGCGCACTTGCATTGTGAGGCACACAGAGGTCGTCTCTTCATTGTCAAGACCTTCACCTCCTGGGATTCTTGCAAGATTGGGCTATTTTATTATCCATTTTTCTGGGTAATCTTATGTAGAAAAGGATAAGCTTCGTAAACTGAGTGGCCAAACATAGTAGGTGAATATTTATGAATATTTATGATATTTGAGATAGGTACATTGCCATTCACCTTGAAGGAAACTGGCATCTCTATCAACTTAATTCTGAGGACACTAATTTTATATTTGATTTCAAAATTAGAGTTTAGTCCAGTTTTTTCTCTCTTTAGCATTCACCTTTTTTCCGTCTGAAACACCTAATGTAGGCCATGGCCCAAAAGGAAGACATGGAAGAGAGAATCACTGCTCTGGAGAAGCGCTACCTCGCGGCGCAGCGGGAGGCCACCTCTGTGCACGACCTCAACGACAAACTCGGAAACGAAATCGCGCACAAAGACTCCGTGCATCGCCAGGTAGGGGATCTTACAGAGCTCTGTCTGGCTTTCACTGAATAATTACTAAGGCAGTTAAAGGCCTTTTTCCTGTGACTTCCATGTTGGAAACCAAGGCCCAATGTAAAGTTTTTGTAATCTTAGACTACTGTGTTCAAAAGGGTGAATGACTTCAACTGGCCAGTTTTAATTACTTAGGATTTGATTTAACCATTTTATGGAACTGCACTCCTTGCTTCTTTCTCCTGTTTTG